>NW_028227261.1:27585000-28090000 GCF_978045245.1 Mus caroli | reverse complement strand
GCCAGGCAAGAGCTTTGTTATTGTGTCTTTATAAACAGACTGAAATTTGGGGTGGACAAACCACTCACCCAGACAGTGAATTCTTCCTGGGCCTTTCTCTGATGCTGAAAGTGTGTGTGTGTGTGTGTGTGTTTACACTATACCACACCTGGGCTCTTGCACCTTTGACTTTATTCTGAGGTCTCTGCCTCTGTGGTCCCGGAGAGCAGCACAGGGGGTGGGGAACCTTAGTTTTCTGTCCTAAGCACCTTCTAGAATGAACCTTGTTTAGGAAGCTTCTAGATTCCCTTGAAGGAAACTTCTCCCTCGTCTGGTCTCAACCCATTCTCTGACTTTGTCCTCTGGGCTCTTTTGAGAAGAGCCACCATCCTGAGCTCCAAGAACAAACAACCCTGTTGGATTCCTCTCCCAGTCAGCACAGGGCCAGCCTAGGGGACTGCAGTTCAAGGACAGATGAAACACCGGAAGAGCCAGTGTGTTTCCTGCCCCTGTAAGGAGGCCAGGTCTTGGAAGAGGCCGGCATATGCTGACAAGATGGAAAATCTGTGACATAAACATCTTCGGCGACGCAAGGGAAACCTGGACAGTCAGCGGAGGAAGAGAGACCGTCCTCCAGAGTTTAGAGTTAGACTGTGAACGAATAGCTAGTGACAAGATTCTGGGCCTCTACCCTTTAGGGTCTGAAGCAAGAATCATGAAGGCCAACATGGATACACAAATACAGCTGAGTTAAGACAGGATGGGGACAAGGGCAAAGGCAAGGACATCCTGTCCTGACACTTGGCAGGATAGGAGCCGTGACTTTCCAGAGGGAAGTTCAGAAGTTCTTGCCCTGCTCCAGCTGTACCCAGCCCGGGATAAAAATAGTCTTTTCTCTTCCCTTCTCCCATCTCGTTCACTACCAACTTCCCCAGGGAACACACATTCATTCTGGATAAATGCCCTACATATATCTATCTGCTTCCTTAGTGACTCTTTGTGGTTCAGGATGCTGGTTGCTAAGGCTGCCGTCGATTCTCATATGTCCACCTGGATCCCATGGGTTACTCTTCCATCTGTTTCTGCCACTCAGGTCTGCCTTAGGGACCAGGGGACTGATTCCTGGGGCCCTGCCCTCAGGACGGTCCATCTCATCACCCTGTATGCCACAGGCATAGGAGGAGCCCAGGTCAAGCCTACACCTCCTGCAAGGTCCTGCTTTGCCACGGACCATCGTGAGGAGGTATGGGTTAATGCAGGGTCATAGCCACCTTTGGACCTCAGAAACCTCATCCTCTGAGCTCAAGGAACTGGACGGGTGACTGCTGGTGGCCTTCTTAACACTTGACATCATGTGTTGGCTCTCCCAGGAGTGTGCTCCTCCTGAGGTGGGGAATGATGGACAGCGGATGGCAGAGGCAAGAGCCACCAGCTCAGACAACCTCCAGGAAGGCATTTCTGAAAGGTTTCTGTACACCTAGGGAGCCTAGCCCTCCACAGACGCAGTCTTCTGCTGTCTGGTTCCCATCATTGCCCCCCTCTACACTGTTGTTCCCAGTACCCCTTACCTGCCCAGCCTGGGAGCCTTCTGGCCTATTCACATGATGCTCCTAGCCTGGCTTGGCTGCCTGGACCCGGTGTCAGCTCCCCTCGCCGTCGTAGTCACCACCTGTCTCCTCGCGCCCACGTTCCACCCTGACTTCCTGTCTCCTGAGGGCTCTGCAGCCAACCCAGCCCCAGCAACCCAACCACAAGCCTCTAGCACCTCAGGCTTCCTGCTGCCATAGACCTAGACCCCCTCAGCCTCTTGGGTCCCATACATCTCTAGGCCAGCTTCTACTCATACTGAGGGAGGCACTTAGGGAGGATGGCTGTGTGTGATGGCATAGGTCCATATTCCCAGCGTTCTGGAGGTGAAGACAGGAGTGGCTACATACAGAGTTCCAGACCAGCCTAGACCCCTCAAGTCCAATCATCATCATCATCACCATCATCATCATCACCGTCATCGTCATCGTCGTGGTCGTCATCATCAACCAATGAGAGGATTTTTTTTTTTAAGGCAAGGACTAACCGTGTTGCCCTGACTGTTATGGAATTTGCTATGTTGCCTTGAACTCACAGAGATTCACTTGCCTCTTCCTCCCTGTACTGGAATTAAAGAAGCAGGTCACTAAACGTGGTAGGGAAGGCTGTTTGATGGAGCACTCCTCCTACCCTCCAAGATACTCCTGGGTAAGAGATCCAAAGAGAGCCTTTGCCCCTGTGAGCAGAAGACAACAGCTACAGTTCAGCTCACAGGGAAGGAAATGGCGCTGCAGTCAACTCCAGCCATACTGTGTAAGAACTGGGTGGCCTTTAATTTAGCCAGACAGCCAAAGGCATCTCTTGTTCAGAGTTGAAACCTGGACAGCCTCTATCTCTGTTAGATAGTTGGTGACAAGGTTATATGTACTATAGTCAAAACAGCAGCCACATTCACTGGCAGAGCCATATCCATGTCATCTTGTGCCTAAGGATCGACTGTTGACAGTCTGTTTCAGGAAGAAGACAAGAAAACCTCATGTCTTAAGGCTCTAGTGACAGGCTGGGGAATGGTGGCATAAAGGCTTTAATCCCAGCATTCCGGAGGCAGAGGCTGGCAGATCTCTGCAAGTTTCAGGCCAGACTAACTTATGCAGTGAGTTCCAGGACAGCCAGAGCTACATAAAGAGACCCTGTTTCGATAGATACATAGATAGATAGATAGATAGATAGATAGATAGATAGATAGATAGATAGATAGATGATAGATAGGTAGATAGAAAGGTAGATACATATATACATACACACATACATACAGAGATACATAGATACATAGATGATAGATAGAGATAGATAGTTAGATAAATAGATACATAGATACATAGGTAGATAAATACATACAAACATAGATACATACAGAGATAGATAGATACATACAGAGATACATAGATACATAGATGAGATAGATAGATAGATAGATAGATAGATAGATAGATAGATAGATAGAAAGAATAACAGGCAGGGGACAGGACAGCACAGCAGAATGGTAATTCAAGTAGAGGCAAGGCCACACCCCTAATGGAGCGCATAGCCATAACCACGAGTTGCCTCCGGTAGAGGACCAAGCAAGCATACTGCACAGGTATCTGTGGCAGGCAGAGACATTCTGACATCAGCAGGAGTTTAAGAACTCCACAACAAGCTGCCAGCAGGCAAAAATGAGGATTGTGTCCCTCACAGGCAGAGGGCCAGGCTACCAGTGATGTGAGGAACCCCAAATGGCCCCTACCAGGGCCAAGAATGGGTCCTGACCTCACTGGAAAGAAAGTGTAAATGTGTCACCTCCTGAGCTACGTTGAGTGAGCAGGCAGGGGGAGGGGAGCCCACAGAGCATTGTTGGGGTTTGTGAGGTAGGAGCTGAAGCTGTGTGCACCTCAGCTGCAGAGAGAAGGGGGAACAGGAAATGGGGGGGAGGAAGTCTGAGTTGGAAAGTCAGACAAAGAGAGAAACACAGAAACAAAGGCTGAGAGTCACACAGAAGGAAAAAAAAAAAAACAACAACCCAACCCTGAGAGTGACAGAGCCGACAGATGTGTCTCCAGACCTGATGTACGGTCCTGCTGTCCTCACTTAGAAACCTTAGCATTTTACAGCTCACCTCAGCTTCAGCACACGCCTGGGGGGCACGGTGCTAAGAAGCAGTGCATGAATTTATTGGGTGTGTTCTAAAGTAATGCATATCTAGCTGCCTGTGGAGCAAGAATTAGCAACTGGCTGGGTTTTTTTTTTTTTCCTTAATTTGTTTGTTTGCTTATTTTTGGATTTTTGGAGACAGGGTCCCTTTCTATGTAGTCCTGACTGACCTGGAACTTGCTCTGTAGAGCAGACTGGCGTCAAGCTCATAGAGATCTGCCTCATAGTGGCCTGATTTTCCCACTATGTGTCTAATAGAGATAAATAGGGGACGCCGGGCAGAGTGGTGCACACCTTTAACCCCAGCGCTCCGGAGGCAGAAGCAGGTGAATCTCTGTGAGTTCAAGGCCCGGCTGCACAGGTATGGGCTTCAAGACAGTCGGAGCTACCTAGTGAGACCCTGCATCAGGGAAAAAGAGAAAAAGAAAAGAAAAGAAAAAAAAAACAGAAAAAGACAGAAAAATAAAAATAAATAAATAGTGGAGATGACACAGAACTACCACTTTCTGTTTTCTCCAAGTCTTTGATTTACCTAAACCCCCTGTCATGAGAATGGCAGAAGATTTTAAGTGCAGGGGCTGGAGAAAAAAGCCCTTGCTGCTCACAGAGGACCTGAGTTCCGGCTGCAGCATCCACAGCGGGCAGCTTACAACAGCTTGTGCCTCCAGCTCCAGCTAATCCTTTTCTGGCCTCTCTGGTCACACACACAATCAAAAAACACAATGAGTCATCATTTAAAAAATTTTTTTTTTGTTGTTTCTCCTCACTTTTGATTTTGATAAAGTTAGAGAAATAGATCGGGAGCTGTTGGGGACATCTGGTGCCATCTTTTCTCCTGTTGTGGAATCAATCCCTAAAGTCCCAGTGACACAGGATGAACATACAACAACATTTAGGCTCCGTGACAGTCTACAGAAACCTTGATGGGATTCAATGCTTTTTTTATTAAGACATTTGGGGCCCAAGTTCCCCCACCCCCACCCCATCCTGTGCTTTTTAAATTCAGCTTTCGGAAACCTAAATGTGCCCACCTTCCCCAGCAGGTAGCCAGAGCCTCCGGGGTCCCTCTTCCTTCCTTCTTTCTCCCCAGATACTGCAAGAGACACACAAGTGCTGTCAGCAGAGGGTGAAGCGTCTGGCACTGATGTTCATGCGCGTGAGTCCCAGATGCCGCAGCGGTGGGGCCAGAGGCAAGCCAGTCCCAGACTCTAACTCCATCTCCAGCTCAGCCTCATCCAGAAGCTCCTGGTGCAGGTGACAGACTTGGTCCACTTTCAGTCTGTGCAGCCGGGCCCGCAGCCTCAGCAGTTGCCCTGCCAGCTGCCGGTCCTGAGCCCGCATCTCCTGCTGTGACCAAAAGGGGGCGTGAGTTTGCTAGATTAGCCTCCGGGCTCACCAGCCCAGCCGCCGGTCCATTTCTGGGAATACTCTTTGCATAGTCCAGCTCGCAAGCCCCTTCTCACCTACTTCATCCGCCTCGGTCTCGCAGATCTTTTTCCGGATGGGTGATTCTCAAACCAAGCCAAGGAACCATTAGTATGCAAATATAGACGTCTGGTACGCCATCACAAGTTAACTGTGATGACCCATTGAGCTGAACTGGACATCCTTATGTTTGCACATGGTGGGCTGACAGCTAATATTCAGCTCTCCCCTCCTCAGATTATAACTGACAGCAGGGTTGGTTTCTGTTTTTCACTTGACTGTCTCTTCTCTTTAGGGCAGTGGTTCTCAGCCTTCCTAATGCTGGGACCTGTTAATACAGCTCCTCTCCTCATGCTGTGATGACTCCCAAGCATAAAATTATTTTCGTTGCTACTTTGTAACCGTAATCTGGCCACTGCTATGATTTTAAATATAAATATCTGATATACCTGATATCTGATATGCAACCTGTCTAAAAAATGCCTTTGGATACCCAGAGGGATCGCGACCCACAGATTGAGAACCTGTGCTCTACGGTCTACTTCTCCAGATTTGGCTCTGCAAATAAGATAGCAGGCAACTGAATTCCTGGTTCCGTTGTCCTAGGGCACAGCACTGAGGAACTACTGTGGACATTGGTTCGTTCTCATCTCCTCCCAACCTCACAGATTTGGGCATTTAAAGGGACTGGCTCAAAGACCCCATGCAAGTCCATCTAACCCACCAGACTCACCAGCTCCCGTCTGAGCCACTCAAGCGCAGAATCCATGGAGTCAAAGCCACAGATGGCCCCAGGTCCGACTGGCTCAGGTCTAGCTTGGGCTCTGTACCAGGCCCGGCTCTGGACTCTGGCAGTCCACTCGAGGTATGAGGGCCGTCGGGTCTGCAGTTGAAGCTTGGCAGTCAGGGCCTTCAGAGAATCTAAGCTCTCTTCCTCACCCTCCTCATCCTCCTCTCCCACTGCCTGGAATTTCAGTGGCCCTAGGGACATGGTAGGTCTGTGGTGACCAATGGGTCGGTAAGGGAAAGACTGGCTATTTGGCCGTGTGAGAGGTGAAAGAAGATGAGGTTGAAAAGAATGTGCCAAGAGTGTGTGCTGAATTGAGAAGGTGGGTGAGGGACGCTAAGTGTGCCAGGCTGAGTGAGCAGACGGGTATGTGAGGCTAAGTGTGCAAGAGATGGAATTTTCCTGGTTTGCTAACTAGGGGCCACGTGATGCCCCATCCGGGTGGGGGCAGGAGGAGCCCTTCAGATGAATTTTATTGTCTTTGCCCAGATTCAGGTTCCTGGTTCCCAGAAAGGAAGTTGCAGCAGGATAAGGAAAGCATCGTCCACAGCCGGCTTGGCCCTCCTCCCAAGACCCAAGTCAGAGGAGTCAAGGGGAAGAGACGGCTGACCGACTGGTGCTCTTTCCTCTTTACAGAGCTAGCCCTTCTGCAAGGCAATTGGGTCCAGCTGCCTAGCCTGGGAGTCAGGAGCCCTGGGCCCTGGTGCTACTTTGAGGGGACTTTGGGTAGCTCAGTCACTTCTTTTTTGTTGTTGTTGTTGTTGTTTTTTGTTTTTTGGGGGGGGGTTTTGTTTTGTTTTGTTTTGTTTTGTTTTGAGACAGGGTTTCTCTGTGTAGTCCTGGCTATCCTGGAACTCACTTTGTAGACCAGGCTGTCCTTGAACTCAGAAATCTCAGAAATCTGCCTGCCTCTGCCTCCCAAGTGCTAGGATTAAAGGCGTGCGCCACCATGCTGGCACTGCTCAGTCACTTCTTGAGCCTCTGTTGTGACAGGTCGGTGACACCAAGCCCTATTCTAACGACCCTTAGATTCTGTTGGCAATCACTGAAAAAGCTCTAACTGAAGTTCATCTCATCTCTAATGATGGCTGGCCTAGAACAATATGCAGGCTTACTGTGTAGACCTATGTAGACCAGGATAACCTTCAACAGAAATTTGCCTCTGCTTCTTTCTCTCCCTCTCTCCTCTTTTCTTTTCTATTTTCTTTTTTTGAGAGAAGGTTTCTCTTTGTAGCTTTGGCTGGCTTGGAACTTGCTCTGTGGGCCAAGCTGGCTTCGAACTCACAGAGATCTGCCTGCCTCTGCTTCCCGAGTGCTGAGATTAAAGGTGTGTGCCACCACCACCCAGATGTTTCTCAGGTGTCTCTAAACCTCTGTATTGCTCTCAGCAACAAGAGCAGGGCTGGGATTCCGCTCAGTAGTAAAACCTTTCCTAGTATGCTCAAGGGTTAGGGTTTGCACCAGCAATTAGGAAGAGAGTGGAGGGGTTGGGAAAGAGAGACAGAGAGAGAGAGAGAGAGAGAGAGAGAGAGAGGGAGAAGGAGAGGGAGAGGGAGAGGGAGAGAGGGAGGAAGAAGAAGGAGAAGAGGGGGGAGGGTATAGGGGACTTTCAGGATAGCATTTGAAATGTAAATGAGGAAAATATCTAATAAAAAATTGAAAAAAAAGAAAGAAGGAGAAGAGGAGGAGGAGAAGGGGAAGGAGGGGGAGGAGAAGGAGGGGGAGGAGAAGGAGGGGGAGGGGGAGGGGGAGGAGGAGAGAAATAGAGCCAGCAGAGGAGCAGTGGCAGCCCAAGTGGAGTTTGCATTCTCTCCAGTGCTCCTTTGTACATTGCTCACAGGGGAGACAAAAAGCAACCAACCCAAAACCTAACGGGACACAAGTGTGGTGACACAGCTGAAGTTTCTTCCAGGCAAACTTGAAGTCAGCCTGGAATACAGGAGACCATGACTCAAAAACAAAACAAGCCAAGAAGGAGGAGGAGGGGGAGAAAGAGGAAAGGAAAGGGAAGAAGAGGAGGAAGGGGAGGAAGCAAAGGAGGAGACAAAAACAGAAACGTACACATCTAAATATGTAGTTTGGTAAATTCTCCTGAATAGCCAATGAAACAGCACTAAGGTCAAATGGTGCTTCTCCATAAGGGGTCGCGGCCTGGATTGCCTCCTCTGCGGGATAGCAGTCTTTTGTTTCCAAGTGTGTGTGTGCTTGAGATCACAATTCTTTTCTCTTTTTAGGCAGGGTCTCACCCTGAGCTGACCCGGAACTTATCCTGTAGCACAAACTGGCTTCAACTTCACCCGCCCCGCCTAGCACCACTTTCTACTTCCTGTCTTCCTCCCACCTAGGACATTGCAGGGGCAAACCCAGGGCAGAGCATGCTCAGAAGGGTCTTACTGACTGGCTCCCCCAGCCCTACTCTCTGTTCTGGCAGCATAAGCGAACTTTGCCATTTTGTCTATTTTCCAGTGCTCCTCCATCTCTGGCATATGTTCAGAGTCACCTGGAAAGCCTGCTAAAACAGATGGCTTCCCCTGCCACCAGTTTCAGATTCGGTATGAGTCTATGAGGAGGCGGAGGCTAATCTGCATGTCTGTCAAATCCCCATCTTGAAGGTTTCCCTAGTCTGGAATTTCATAGCCTGTTCTCTTTTCGGGTTTGCTTTTAGACAGGGTCTCCCTGTGCAGCCAAGGCTGGCCTCAAGCCCTCCAAGCCTCCTCAGGGTCGGACATGCAGGCGTGAGGCCCAAAACCCAGCTACAGAGTGTTCGGTTTCATGCTTGGCTGCTCTCAGAGAGCAGCTTCAGATTTATACCCGCCGGGCTGAGCCATCTTCCCGGCCCCCCATCACTCTTTCTTACCCTCTTCCCACCCTCCATTGAGTCCTCTCCCACCCTGACATGTCCTATATAGGTGTAGGACTTAATTCTGCAACATGAGACCCTATTGCGTATATTTACCACATTTCCTTCATCTGTTTGTCTCTTGAGGAACCTCTAGGATGGATCCATACCTTGACCAAGTGCAGCAATCAACATTAGCATAGACAGTGTGGATGTGACCGCTCCAGGGTGTGGTTGAGGGAAGGTTCTTATTGAGATACAAGGGAGAGGACAGCCAGGGACATCTGAAAAAGTCCAGAGCAGGGAAGGAAACACGGCCAGCAGAGTGGACCAGGCCATGGGGTGGTGGTGGGGGAGACAGGAGGTCCAAGAGAGGAAGACCAAAGACAACAAGACAGCATACAGCTGGAGAAATCTAAGATGCGGTGGGTGGGTGTGAGGAGAGCCAGGATGCCAGCGTGGACTCTGTAAGAGGCATTTTCTGTGCTGAGGGAGCCTAGAGGCTAGCATGCATTTTGGTGTGCTAATAGGCACTGAAGTTAGCCATCTCTTTAGGACCTGACAATTGTGCATCAGGAGGGATGGAAGTTCAGCTGTCTGTGTGGTCTGCTGACTTAGAATCTCAAGATAGCATAACTAGCTAACAATGGTGGTTGTTTTTAGGTTTTGTTTTGTTTTGTTGGTTTTTCGAGACAGGGTTTCTCTGTGCAGCCCTGGCTGTCCTGGAACTCACTTTGTAGACCAGGCTGGCCTCGAACTCAGAAATCCGCCTGCCTCTGCCTCCCTAGTGCTGGGATCAAAGGCGTGCGCCACCACGCCCAGCTTTAGTTTAAAAAAAAAAAGATTTATTTATTTATTTTATTTTATGTATATGAGTACATTGTAGCTGTACAGATGGTTGTGAGCCTTCCTGTGGTTGTTAGGAATTGACCCTTTAGGACCTCTGTTTGCTCTGGTCAACCCCGCTTGCTCAGTCCCTGCATGCTTCCTCAATAATTAAGCACACTGTAGCTGTCTTCAGACACACCAGAAGAGGGCGTCAGATCTCATTACAGATGGCAGTGAGCCTTAGATTCCTGGAAGCTGGAGTTACAGAAGGTAACTAAGTAGGCCCCATGTGATGATGGGAATCCAACCCAGGTAAGCTGCAATACATGCCCTTAACTGCTGAGCAGTCTCTTCAGCCCCCACTGCTATCTTCTTGATCTCCATTCTAGGAGAGATAGAATCTCAGTGGTGTACTGTGTGTGCATGTCTTCCTCAATGACTTGCCACCATTTTATGTAGACCACAGACCTCCCAGGAGTAGGAGACTATAATGTTCAAGCCAGAGACAGGAGGCATCCTGCCTTTCTTTTTGAGGCAGAATCTCAGTGAACTTGAAGATCAGTAACTGGCTGACTGCAGGGTTTGGCCTGTCTCTCCAGGCCCTTTAGTGCCTTATCTGGGGATCTGAACTCAAGTGGCCATGCTGCGTAGCAAGTGTCTTTACACATGGGGCCTCCTCTCTGAGTACACTCTCTGCATGTACACCTGCATACCAGGAGAGGACACCAAATCTCATTATGATGGTAATGAGCCACCATGTGGTTGCTGGGAATCGAACTCAGGACCTCTGGAAGAATAGACAGTGCTTTTAACCTCTGAGCCATGGCCCCAGTCCCTCTCAGTGTCTTTTTAATTTGCATTTCTCTAATGGTCAAAGATTTTGTACTGGCTGGTTTTGTGTGTCAACTTGACACAGGCTGAAGTTATCACAGAGAAAGGAGCTTCAGTTGGGGAAATGCCTCCATGAGATCTAACTGTAAGGCATTTCCTCAATTAGTGATCAAGGGTGGGAAGGCCCCTTGTAGGTGGGACCATCCCTGGGCTGGTGGTCTTGGGTTCTATAAGAAAGCAAGCTGAGCAAGCCAGGGGAGGCAAGCCAGTAAAGAACATCCCTCCATGGCCTCTGCATCAGCTCCTGATTTCTGACCTGCTTGAGTTCCAATCCTAACCCTGAACAGCAACATGGAAGTGTAAGCTGAATAAACCCTTTCCTCCCCAATTTGCTTCTTGATCATGATGTTTTGTGCATGGATAGAAACTCTGACTAAGGCCAGGCGTGGTGGCGCACGCCTTTAATCCCAGCATTCAGGAGGCAGAGGCAGGCGGATTTCTGAGTTCAAGGCCAGCCTGGTCTACAAAGTGAGTTCCAGGACAGCCAGGGATATACAAAGAAACCCTGTCTCGAAAAACCAAAACCAAAACAAAACCAAGAAACTCTGACTAAGACAGATGTTGAACGCCTTCTCAAACATTTAGGGGCCATTTGTACTTCTTCCTCTGAGAACTGTCTAAGGGATGCCTCAGCACGTCCAGTCATTCACTGGGTGACTTTGTGTGTTCTGTTATGATCCCTGTCATCTAGACTCAGCATCACAAAGATAACAGTAAGAATTTTAGGGCTGGAGAGATGGCTCAGCGGTTAAGAGCACTGACTGCTCTTCCAGAGGTCCGGAGTTCAATTCTCAGCAACCACATGGTGGCTCACAACCATCTGCAATGGGTTCTGATGCCCTCTTCTGGTGTGTCTGAAGATAGCTACGGTATACTCATATACATAAAATAAATAAATAAATCCTTAAAAATTTTTTTTGTTTTGTTTTTGGTTTTTTGAGACCGGGTTTCTCTGTGTAGTCCTGGATGTCCTGGAACTCACTCTGTAGACCAGGCTGGCCTCGAACTCAGAAATCTGCCTGCCTCTGCCTCCGGAGTGCTGGGATTAAAGGCGTGAGCCACCACGCCCGGCAAAAAAAAAAATAAATAAATAATAAATAAATAAAAAATATTAAAAGGAGCCCGGAGAGATGGCTCAATGGTTAGGAACAGTTGTCACCCTTGCACGGGACCCACTTGGTGGATCACAATCCCTCCTAACTCCAGTCCCAGCAGATGCAAGGACCCTCTATGGACACCAGGCACACATGTGGTGCATAGACACACATTTAGGCAAAACACTCATACACATTAAATCTAAAAATATATGTATATATATTAAAAGTAGGTGCATGGGTGAATGGTTGAATGAGCCCTCTAGCAAATCAGTTGAGTTTCCTATGGTTTGTCCTTGCCAACTGAAGCATATCTCTCGCTAGACTGAAACTCTGTGAGCATGGTGTCCTTTTGGGTCCCTCTACAAAAACCGTGGCCCAGTTTCATTGTGTAGGCAACTAACATTTAATGATAAAGATGGAGTTAAAGGGCTGGAGCCTTCAAGTCTGGACACTGCCTGAATAGGCCTGTGGATGTTGCCCAAGGGCAGGACTTATGGCTGTGGAGTGGGGGAGGGCCACTAGCTACACTTTTGCTTTTTAAGGTGGACCAAGGGATTTCCCCACCCCAAGCTTCAGATGTGTGGGGGAGAAAGAAGGCAGTTAACCCACCCACACTTTCCAGCCTACCCACTAGGGTACAGGGGAACAAATGGTTATTTTTCTTTCTTTTTATATCATTAAGGGGTGCCAGGACCCCAGAACTTTTTAAAAAAATTCCAGAACCTCCAGAGACCCAGCACAGAGGTAAGCTTTAGGCAAGATTGTTTAGGCACCATTGCACTGATCATGAAACTTAGACTTTGTGAATGCACTCTTGGCAGAGGTTCTAAGAAAACCTGAAAACCTGGGACTAGGAGAAAATGCGTATGGAACTGTGTGGCTCCTTCCGGAATGGCTTCGGTCAGTCAGTGTCTCCAGCTTCCCAGCCTATCCCTACCAGAGTTTGTAGGGCTGGGTCCCAGGGTTACACTAACAAAATGAAGTTCCGGGAGCTGATCTGCCCAAGGCTGAGCCCAAGCCAAACTCTGAGCTCTGTGGCACCACCTGCTGCTGTCGCCAGGGCCCCAGTCGATTTCGAATCTGTGGCTGCCACTGTTGCTGGTGTTGACTCTTTCCATGGAGAAACGGTGGCACACCCCAAGCTGAGATCCGAGAGAAGACGGCGAAAGGATGGCGCAGTCGGAGATCGTGCCCCCTCCTACACAGCCGGATCTGTGCAGCTGGATCGGTCCATCCGCAGCGTTCCGGTATCTCAAGTGACTCGGACACCACCACTCCATGCTGTAAGAAGCCCAGGATGCAGAGGCTGAACACCACAAGTGGAAGACATGCTGGATCTCTGGTTCTATCCCGGCGTCCAGGGGGCGCCCTTGAGCCGCGGATGCTAGCCCATGTGTATTTAAGTGAGTTTTTAAAAGGGGTACTGTGGAAAGTGTTCTCTCTGCAGGTAGTGTCATTCTGGGTCATAACCAAGTAGAGCGGCTGGCCGGGAAGGGGGAGGGGAGAGTGTCGGGGAAAGGGTGGCTTGAGATTCACGGAGTACCAGGAGCTTAGAAGAGGATGACAGAGAGACCATAGCGACTTTCCACAGCCCTATCCTCAGGCTCTGTCCTTTGATGAATCAGCCACCATTTCTGTTCTTATAAGGTCCTAAAAGCCTGAGACCCGCCGGGCAGTGGTGGCGCATGCCTTTAATCCCAGCACTTGGGAAGCAGAGGCCAGCCAGGGCTACACAGAGAAACCCTGTCTTGAAAAACCAAAAAACAACAAAACAAAACAAAACAAAAAAAACCAACAAAAAAACCAAACCAAAACAAAAAAACAACCCTGAGACCCAGCACTTCCACAAGCCTGAACCTTGTGACAAGTGATAGTAGCTCGCTAGGTGGGTGTGGTGGGGACCTCAGGAGAATAGGGGTATGAGGTCAGATTGCTCCATAGGGTGCCCTAGACCTAGCTTTTGCCTCTCAGGATGTGTTTCGGAGACAGCCGGTTAAATATATCTGTGTGGCTCATGTTACAGATATCGGAGCTCTGTCCTTAGCCACCACCAAACTCCCAGCACACCGTTCACCAGTCTCGGGGCCCTAGACATTTTTTTTTTTAAAGATTTATTTATTTATTATATGTAAGGACACTGTGGCTGTCTTCAGACACTCCAGAAGAGGGCATCGGATCTCATTACGGATGGTTGTGAGGGATTTGAACTCAGGACCTTTGGAAGAGAGGTCAGTGCTCTTAACTGATGAGCCATCTCTCTAGCCTCCTCTCGCCCCCAGAGATTTATCTATTTATCTATTTAGGTTTTTCAAGACTGGGTTTCTCTGTGTAGCCCTGGCTGTCCTGGAACTCACTCTGTAGACCAGGCTGGCCTTGAACTCAGAGATATGCCTGCCTCTGCCTCCCAAGTGCTGGGACTAAAGGCATGTGCCACCACTGCCTGGCCCTCCTAGACATTTATTATTGGCCTTTTTAAAAACATTACCTGGCCAATTCCTGCCTGATCTTGGTTCTGCCCCCCTTCACTTTGACCCCCTTCATTCCCTCCACACCCCTACTTGAAATGTTGTCCCACTGTCAAACCAGGGCGGATACTCTACTCACTTCGTCTTGTCCCAACCCCACCATAACCCTCCCATACATATACACCCTTTCTGACTGTGCCTGCTGGGTTTTGTCAGTTCCTGTGTGTAGACTAACCTAAGGCCTCTCTTGAGTCCTTGAAAACTAGATGAGGCCCTGTCCTCAGTTCTGCTAGACTCTAGTCAGCCAGCTTAGAGCTGTGCTGGTAGGAACACCTTGGAGCCTAGGGTTTCATCTGGGATACACGACCAGTCTAGGCACTCATTATTCATGCCTGAATAAACCAGTGTGGGTGCAGGCCAAGACTGCCTAGCCTGCCTGGAAGAAGCTGGACTGGTTTTTTTTTTTTGTTTTGTTTTTTTAGATTTATTTATTTATTATATGTAAGTACACTGTAACTGTCTTCAGACACTCCAAAAGAGGGAGTCAGATCTTGATAGAGATGGTTGTGAGCCACCATGTGGTTGCTGGGATTTGAACTCCGGACCTTCAGAAGAGCAGTCGGGTGCTCTTACCCACTGAGCCATCTCACCAGCCCTGGACTGGTTTTTTTATTGCAAGATCCTCTGGATTAATGAGGAGCAGGGATGAAGGTCTGCCAGGGAGTGCTTGTTCACTTCCAAACCCTGTGTTCCCCCACCTCAGCCTGAAGAGAAAAGGCAAGCACCTCTTTTTTCTTTCCTTTTTTTTCCTTTTCTTTTTCTTTTCTTTTTTTCCTTCTTTGTGACAGGGTTTCTCTGTATAGCCCTGGTTGTCCTGGAACTCACTCTGTAGACCAGGCTGGCCTTGAACTCAGAAATCCACCTGCCTCTGCCTTCCGAGTGCTGGCACTTTGGCTCTTTACACGCGACTGAAACTCCTCTATCACACGCCCTCTCTAGCTGCCAGGCCTGCCCAGATGTGTGCTTGTTCCCTGCCTCAGGCCATGTTAGTGCCAAGAAAAGGCCTGAGGGAGTTTTTGTACTTGGAAGAGAGTAGACTGCTTCCCCATAAACACACAGAACTCTCATCATTTCCTTATTGATCTGTCATTGAGCACAGAAGCTGCCCCGGTGGACAGCCCAGTATGGCAGAGGCTGAGGAGACAAAGCACACGCATGAGGCACCTTCTTGTAGTCAGCTGAGGGTTACCAGGGAGTGGGTGATTTCTCTTTTCTTTTTCCTTTGTAGGGGGTGGTTGTGAGGAAGAGGAGGGTAGTTTCCACACAGTTTCTCATTGTGGTAGGAGTACTAGCCCAGGCTGGAACTCACTCTGTAGACCAGACTGGCCACCCACCTGGCCTGCCTCTGCCTCCTGATTGCTGGGGTTAAAGGCTTGCACCACCACACCCTTCCTCAGGATGGGGTGATTTGCAAGGGCCAGTCCTAAAGGAAAAGGAGGTAGCTAGAAGGAGGATGAAGGATGCCATCAGGAGGAACAGCGGGGATCCTGGTCTTTTGTCCTGTTTGTAGATCTGTATATGGTTCTGGGTGGTGGATGCCGGTGAGGTTAAAGGGAGGAGGAGGAGGACAGAGCAAAGGTGTTGGAAGGTCTTCACTGTGAACTTAAGTTTTTTCCTAGACAGACTGAGGTCACCGGGGTGTCAAACAGGTTTGAAACATCTCTTAAAGGCCTTGGGAGGAAGTCACTGGTGACCTTGAATGGAGCAGTTCCTGGAAGGTAGGAAGAGATGAAGATCCCAAGAATACTGTTCCTCTTATCAGATTGGGTTTTTTTTAGGGCATTCCACGTCCTGTGAGAGCAATGTACCCCCCTCCAACAAAGCAGATCACTCCAAGGGTTGTGGGTGTTCCTCATTAGAATAAGAGGAATCCTCAAGGAAATAGAGTAATTTCCATCTGATTTGGTGGTTTGAATAGATATGGCCCCTACACACTAATGTGTTTAAATGCTTGGCCCATAGGGAGTTGCACTGTTAGGAGATGTTGCCTGGCTGGAGTAGGTGTGGCCTTTTTGGAGGTTGTGTGTCATTGTGGAGTCGGCCTTTGAATTCTCCTATGCTCAAGCTATGCCCAGTGTGGCTCACATTCTCTGTCTGCTACCTGCAGATCAGAATGTAGAACTCTCAGCTCCTCCAGCACCATGTCTGCCTGGACACTGCCATGCTTCCTGCCATGATGATAATGGACTGAACCTCTGAAACTGTAAGCCAGCCCCAATTAATTGTTGTCCTTCATAAGAGTTGCCTTGGTCATGGTGTCTCTTCATGGTATTGAAACCCTAAATAAGAGAAGTGGGCTCCATGTTCAATAGACTGGACTCCCCAAAGGGTGTGGGTTTTTTTTTTTTTTTTGGTTTTTTCGAGACAGGGTTTCTCTGTATAGCCCTGGCTGTCCTGGAACTCACTTTGTAGACCAGGCTGGCCTCGAACTCAGAAATCCGCCTGCCTCTGCCTCCCGAGTGCTGGGATTAAAGGCGTGCGCCACCATGCCCGGCTGGGTGTGGGGTTTTTGTTGTTGTTGTTTTATTTATCACATGGGATTCTAGGAGGGCTGTGTCTCTCTCCTTAGGATATATCACTTGCTCTGTCTGCTCCCAGGCTGGGCTCACCAAGAACCCGAGCCAGGTAAAAGGATAACCAGTTAGCTCTCATTTGACTAGGATGTATGGGATCTGACCCCTCCAGGAGAGCTTTGTATGCCGTGGAGACCAAAGAATAGCACATAGACACACAGAGAGACACCTTATTTGGCTAGAATGTGTGTAGGAGGTACAACGTACCATCTCCCTGGTAGCCCAGAGCATAGAGATTAAGGTCCTACCTTATGAGACTGAGGTTGGGTATAGCTTTCAACCTTGGCACAAAACCATGATGTGGAACATACACACACACACAGACACACACACACACACACACACACAGAACCTTGGCACAAAACCAACACACACACAGAACCTTGGCACAAAACCATGATGTGGAACTAATACACACATACACAACCCTGGCACAAAGCCATGATGTGGAACTAACACACACACACATATACAACCCTGGCACAAAACCATGATGTGGAACTAACACACACACACACACACACATACACACACACACACACACAGAGAGAGAGAGAGAGAGAGAGAGAGAGAGAGAGAGAGAGAGAGAGAGAGAGAGAATTTATTTATAAATACATAATCTAGAACCTGGCATATTTTATTTTTGACCTGGTCACCAGGACAGAGAAGACTCCAGCTGCCACTGTTGATAAGCCCTGGACCCACAGGGGAGGATCCTGTATCCTAGAAAACAGAGGTGAAGGCACAGACGGCATCCTGCTTGTGACTGGGCCCTTTGAGCCAGATTGTGACTAAGTTCTAAGAGTTGGGAGGGTGGAGAGAATCCAGGTCAGCGGTCAACCCATTCCTTCTACCCAGATACCCTGTTTCCTGGTGCCTACTTCTTCCCCCTGGCCCTAGACTGGCCACCTCTTCACAACAGCTGTGTTATGCCTACTTGGCTTCTCCTATGCCTGTGCCAACATGAGGCAATCAGCTTTCTCCTCTTCGTGCACTGCAAGGGGGCCATTAAGTTACTACTTCCTGCGGTTGGTACAATTGAGGGAGGTGCTGCTGATGCCACTGCTGGGACACACACACCTATTCCTCCTTCCTTGGCACTTTCCTCTGCAACAGTGAAGAGAGGTCAGCCTGTGGAAGGGGACCAGGGGCAAGCAGAAAAGGCAGATGCCCCTTGTATCAGGGACTCACGTGTCCTTTAAATTCCTCTTTTAGGAAAAATGAGTGTTCTTCCCTCAAGAATCACATTTGTCTTCAACTTCTGCGAACCTGGAAAGATGGTTCACAAGATACTGTACTCACGGCCAAGAGCAAATACAGTCCAGCCTCAGCAGTGATTAGAGATGGGGAGGTACCCCGGGGGCGTGGTGGTTTAAATCAGAACGGCCCCATAGGCTCAGAGATTTCAATACTTGCTCACAAGCACTTTGCGTTATTTAAAAGGACTAGGAGGTATAGCCTTGTTAGAGAAAGTGTATTGCAGGATATTTGATCACACTGTTAACCCCAAGATTGTGTGGTTACTGAAAAAAAACTGTTTCTAGTTATGGTGTGGCTCAGCCTTAACACACACCTTTTTATCTGTCTGTCTGGAATACAGTCACTTCCTTCCATCTCAAACAGTGAAGGTAAAGTTAAGTTTGTAGAAGGAAGCACCCATGTTTGAAAATGATGTCTAATTGAATGAATGGCAGGCAAAGTGGCAAATCAGAGGAAGGTTTGACAGAATACGATACAGCCTCAAGAGAAGAGAGAGGAAAAGAAGCTACCTAGGCGAGAGGAGAGACAGAGACAAGCTGCAGAGAGAACAAGGTGAAGACAGACTGAGCCAGAGAATAAGGAGCCAGATTAGAACAGATGGCCCACGTTAGTTTGAAGCCACGTAGAGCAATCCAGCCAGAAGCCAGGCTGAGTCCACTTGGGAGAGGAGTCTGAGCCAGAATAGCTGAGTTGAACCAGCCAGCCAAACTTCAGTCACAGTAAGAAAGGGTGAGCTTATTCAGCATTAAGTCTCAGAGGGCAAAAACATAGAAGGCCTAGATCTGATTGTACAGAGGCTAGAAGCTTCCAAGACTAGGCCTAGCTTAGCGGACAGAGGCAATATGCCTTGGAGATGACAATACAGGAGAATGTGTCAACTGTAGGTGGGCTTTGAACTTTCAAAACGTTATTCCAAGCCCAGTAGCTCTTTTCCTGCTGCCTGCTTCAAGTGCTTCTCCAGCATTGTGTCTCTGTGCCACCTCCATGCTCCCTGCCACTCTGAAAATGGACTCAATCTCTGAAACTGTAAGCCAGCCCCAATTAGATGCTTTGTAAGAATTGCTGTGTTCAGTCGGGTGTGGTGGCGCACGCCTTTAATCTTGGGAGGCAAAGGCAGGCAGATTTCTGAGTTCAAGGTCAGCCTGGTCTACAGAGTGAGTTCCAGGACAACAGCCAGGGCTATACAGAGAAACCCTGTCTCGAAAAACCAAAAAAAAAAAAAAAAAAAAAAAAAGAATTGCTGTGTTCATGGCATCTCTTCACAGCACAACACTAAGAGAGGTAGAGGGCTTGTTTAGCACACACAAGGCTCAGGCTCAATCCCCAATACCACAATAAAATAATTTTTAGTCACGTCGCAATGCACACTCCTCCTACTTGGGATGCAGAGGCAGGCAGATCTTTGTGAGTTTGAAGCTAGCCTGGTCTACAGTGAGTTCTAGGACAGCAGGAGCTACATAGAAAGACTGTCTCAAAACAAACACCCACCACCCAAAGAAACACTTAGGGGCTGTAAAGAGTCCAGTGGTTGAAGTCGGGCGGTGGTGGTGCACGCCTTTAATCCCAGGACTTGGGAGGCAGAGGTAGGCGGATTTCTGAGTTCAAGGCCAGCCTGGTCTACAGAGTGAGTTCCAGGACAGCCAGGGCTACACAGAGAAACCCTGTCTCTGAACAGAGAGTCCAGTGCCTAAGTACTTACTGTTCTTGCAGAAGACCTGGGCTTGGTTTCTAGCACCGGCATGGAACCCACAACTGTGCATAACTCCAGTTCCAGCGGATCTGATATCCTCTTCTGGCCTTCACAGGCACCAGGCAAAACCACAACACATAGGACAGTGTGTTGTATGTGCATGTGTACATGTTCTGGTACACAGGAGGGGCAGCAGACAGCCTTCAAATGCTGGGTTTTCCTTCAATAAGTGTGTTGGAGGATTAAACCAGGCTCCCAGGCTTGTGTGGTTACAGGCAGCTGTGAGCTGCCCAACAGAGGTGCTGGGAACAGAGCCACCTAGTCCACACTCTCAGTTCTTTAGCTGTGTGGCTTTCTGTGGAGCCCAGTGCCTACAGTGAGGTAATCCCCAGCTGGTTCCCTCACCTCTTCCTCCTCAGGCCCTTTCCTGTGCTGGCCACGCCCACCTGAGCCATCAAATGACAGAAGTGGAAGAGGGTAGGGGGAGGTCCTGAGCCCACCTTAGGCACTGGCTTCTTGAATGTGGTTGAGTGGTTCTAAGCCTCTTGGATGAAGGTGTCTACGACATAGGTTACCCCAGACCAGTGCAGAGTCTGGGCGCACAGAGACAAGGCCCGAATAATAAATGTATTCCTTATTATTGTTATCAGCCACCGGAGGGTCAGTGAAGAGGGAAAAACAGACAGGCTGCACAAAATGCCTAACAGGGAGCTATTTTTAACAAACTAATTTATTTCTCAGTCTAGAACCTTCTGTGAGCAGCTTCTCTGCTGTGGATGGAGACCCAGACCTTAGGCCTCAAACTCAAACTCAAAGTACTGTGGGTCGAAGTAGTGGATGCGGACGTAACCATCTTCGCCACCGCTGCTGTAGCTGGAAAGAGATGGACCGGGATGGTCAGCTGCTGTTGTGGGAGGGGAAGCCCGGGCAGCCACACATAGCAAATGGGAGGGGGACCCTCCGCCCCAAGCCGCCCCAGAGCTCAGTCTCTTCAATGCGGCCGTACCTCTTGCCATCAGGATGGAAGGCAACGCTGTTGATCGGTCCAAAGTGGCCCTTGACTCTTCCAAACTCTTCCTCAAAAGCCAAATGGAAGAACCTGGAGGAGGGGGGTGGGTAGAGGAGACCCTGTTATTTCAAACACATCTGAGGAGCATTCTACAAAATGAAGACTGTTGAGGTAGTATTTTATGTAACAGAATTAATGAAGTCCAGAAATCAGGATAAAGGAGAAATAAGATGAAGCTATAGGCAAACTACTCAAACGGGTGTTCAACATACAGCAGTCACCACCGCTGGGTAGTGCTAACAACTCATTTACTTAATATGCACATTTCTTGAGGTGAGCAACGCCCCATTAAACAGTCGAGCATCCTGGATACAGAAAGATGATGTCATCTAGGCCCCCTGAGTCCATGATCTCTGCTGTTGTTTACAAACAGGGTCCCACGTAGCCCAGGTGAGTTAGGAGTTGGGCAAGGCCAAGGATGACCTTGGAACCAAGGATCCCCACCTCTGGAGGGATTAGAACTGTATTGCAGGCTTGGGCCACTGCCCGGTACCAGAAACACAACTTGGTGTGCGAGCAGGCTCTTTAGTCAGCTGTATGTGCAGCTGAGTTCATGATCCCATCTGCTCCACTGGCCATCTGTCACATTCCCTATCGTCCTTAGGGGTCAGGAGCCTGTGTGTACTCTGAAAGGCCCGCTGTAGTCTCAGTGTGGGAGAGCCTCCGTCTCTTACCTGGCCTCAAACTTGCCAATCCTGGTGGAGGTTGTGGTCACATCCATGGCTTCCTGACCTCCTCCCAGCACCACCTACAGGGAAGAAAGCTTAGTGCCTCAGGACTTATCCACAGGCTTCTGTCCCTGCTCTTCTGTAACATCTTCCTCACAGAGTGGGAGCACCCTCAGGGAAGGGTGAGCAGCTGCGTCAAGGAGCTCCTGCCCCCAGTCAGTCAGCACTGTAACAATGCCACGAGTTCCCTCTCTACCTGACACCATTTCCCCCATCTTTACAGCCTGTTTGTGGGCAAACATCCAGATTCCAGAAGCTTTAGCCTGGGTGGGGCCTTCTTACATGGTCGTAGTTGGGAGAGAGAGCAGCCGAATTGACAGGACGCTCTGTTCGGAAAGTCTTCTGATGTTCAAGAGTCGTGGAGTCGAAGAGCTGGAGAGAGCAGGGAGGGGAGAATCTGTGATGGGCACCTTTTTGGGCAGGTCAGACAAGCTGGATGTGTGTCAGGAGGGCAGTGAGGCTCACGAGACCCCTCACCCAGGCTCACCTTAGCTGTGTTGTCCTTGGATGCAGTGACAAACATGGTCATGTCTCTAGACAACTGGATGTCATTGATCTGCCGAGAGTGTTCCTTTACGTTCACCAACACCTCTCCAGACTGGAGGAGGAGGAGGAGGAGTTAGAGCCACTTGCTCGAGTCCCAAGCCACCATTCATTCCCCAGAAGCCCAAGCCCAGCTGGACTTTTGACTTTCTGTGTCCCTTACCCTCAGTCTAATCTCTTACCCCATCCCCTCCCCCAAGCCTCATTTTTGGTCCTGGGATTGATTGACCCCAAGTACTCTATCACTGAGCTATAGCCCCAGCTCTTTTTAATTAAAAAATATTCTGTAAATGGGTGTGTGCCTGCGTGTGCATATACACGCATCTGTGCCTACAGCTGAGAGGAGAGCCTTGAATCTCCTTGGAAGTGGAGTCACAGGCAGCTGTGAACTGCCTGACGTGGGTGATAGGAACGGAACTTAGGTCCTCTGCCAGAGCAGCAAGTCCACTTAACCATCAAGCCATTTCGCCAGACCCAGATCTCACTTGCATTTTTTCAAACGTGAGACACAGCCCCACCATGCTGTCTAAGGTTGGTTTAGGCACAACTGGAAATTCCTTTCTTTTTTTTGAGACAAAGTTTTGCTTGGCATGCCTGGCTGGCCTGGAACTGGCTCTGTAGACCTGAGAACTGAGATTAAGGGTATCAGGGCCTTGGCTGGGCAAGCTCTTCTACTAGACCACATCTCCAATTCGTTGCTTCTGCTCTTCCTCTTGCCTATGGAAAACCATCCTTGCTGGAAACACTTTTTTTCTTTTAAAAAGATTTATCCATTTGTATGTGTTGTACATATTTTGCCTCCGTGTGTGTGTGTGCATATACACGTGTGTAAACATGTGTCTGCCACGTGCATGCCTGGTACTCAAGAGGCCAGAAGGGATGAAAGCCCTGGAACCGGAGTTAAGGACAGCTGCGGCTGCCATAGGGGGCTGGAACCTAGTTCTTCTGCAAGAGCAGCCTTGCTGGCCATCACTGAGCCATCCGGGGGTCTCTAACCCCCGGAAGCTGTACTCACTTCTCCATGTATACAGCACCTCCTTTGTGACAGAGTACACTCTGGATTTAGCTGAATCTCTACTGTGACATCAACCCATCCTGACTCATGAACGGGCCGTCCTTAAGCTGGTATCTAGTTGTTTTCCTAGAACCTCCCATAGGACTCCGCACTCTCTAGTGGCAGGAAAATGCTTCTCTGTGATCACTACTATGTGTCCTCAGTGTCATCTGCCGTCATGTGGCCCCTTACCTTGGCGCTATACTGGTTGAGCTCTCCACTCTCGTGGCCTGCGATGATGCACTCCCCCAGGGGGCCCCAGACGGCACTGGTGATCTTGGAATCATTACAGGGGATCTTCATGTAGGGCTCGTTGCTGTCTGTGCCGAGCAGCAGAGGTCAGGCCCTGGGATCTGAAACCACACCCCCACCTCAGCCCCTCAGTTCAGTCCTCACCGATCTGGCTTGGATCCCGCAGATCAAAGAAGCTCACAAAACACTGATACCCCATCTGCTTGTCTGTGGAGAACATGATGATGTTGCCCCCAAAGTCAAAGCCGCAGGTCCGGACAGCGGAGTTGGTCTTGAGTAGGGCCAGCTGCTTCCCTGGAGAGGCACAGTCTGGGTCACTCTGGTCTAATGCTATCACAGGGTGGACCTGTCACGCTCAGTCACCAAGTCTCACAGTGTTCCTTCTCTGGTGACTGCAGGTCAGCACTCTCCTGCCTGCTGCCACTCTCTGACTGTCCTCCCAGTCCTTCCAGGAGCGCTTGCTTCCCCACCAGTCCTGCTAATGAGGCTCTAAGCACAGTGGGTCCCATGCTAAGTCTCCCCTCAGACTCCATGCCTCCCGAGTGTCCCAGCACAGAAGCAGACATACAGCAATCATTGGGCAGCCAGAATGACATAAGCCCCTCCCCTTCTGTCCGCTCCTCTGCTCAGGTCTTGCTCAAACACACCAGCCCCTGCTTTTCCCTGCTCATCCAACTCCTCGGTGTGCCAAGCTTAACTAAGCAAGGTCGCTCTTCAGAACTTACTCCCAGATGGGTGTTGGTGTCCCACACCTCACTTGGGAGGTGGATCTGAGTTTGAGGCCAGCCTGGTCTACAGAGTGAGTTCCAGGACAGCCAGGGCTACACAGAGAAACCCTTTCTCTAAATAAATAAATAAATAACAACAACACAAAACAAAAATCTTAAGCCTAGACTGGAAAGATGGCTCAGTGACTAAGAGCATAGGCTGCTCTTACGGAGGATGCAGATTTAATCTGCTGTACCCACAGGTGGCTTACAGCTTTCTGCAACTCCAGTCAGATCTGATGCCATGGGCACTATACATACATGGTACACAAGATCCACATGTAGGCTAAACACACATATACATGTAAAAAAAAAATTTTTTTTTTTTTTTGGATTTTTTCGAGACAGGGTTTCTCTGTCCTGGATGTCCTGGAACTCACTCTGTAGACCAGGATGGCTTCGAACTCAGAAATTCACCTGCCTCTGCCTCCCAAGTGCTGAGGTTAAAGGTGTGTGCCACCATGCCTGGCATAAATGTAAAATTAAAAAAAAAAAAAAAAAAAGAGAGAGACCTTGTGCTGGAGAGACAGTGCAGCAGTTCACAGCGCTGGCTGCTCTTCTGGACATCCTGCATTCAATTCCCAGCCCCACAGACAGCTTACAGCTGTCTATAACTGTGGTCCTATGGGATCCAAAGCCCTCTTGTTGTCTGATCATGTATACACAAAACATCCATATACATAAAATATGCAAATCCTAAAATAACTTAATTCTAATTAATAAAAACTTAGTTGGTGTTTTTTGCTTTTATTTTATACATATATTTTTTGGATTTCCAGGGAGGGTTTCTCTGTGCAGATCTTCCTGCCTCGGCCTCTCTAGTGCTGGGATGAGGTGTGTGCTGTTACCCAGCTTGTCCTAGCTCCTGGACACTACTTGCTTTCCTCCCTGCTTGTGTTCTTTGTTGCCCAGGAAAGCTCCAGCTCAAGGGACAGTCACCTTGAGAAAGGCGACCCATCTCCACTCCAGGGTGTCCACTGCCCCTTCTGGCCTTCCTTGAACATGGCTTTTTATCATGGCCTCTTTCCCCCCCAGTTAAGTTCCTTGCTGTTCTGTTTGTTGAGTCTTACTCTCTAGACTGGAGACCATCTGTGAACTTATCTCTAGTTCTTTAGAATACATTTGCTTAGACAGGGACTTTTGCTAAGAAAGTGAGTGGTCCAGGCTTACCCGTTTCACAGTCCCAGAGACGGCAGCTGTTGTCAGCTGAGCCAGTAAGGACATGCTTGGTGTCCCCTGGGGAAGGTGTTAAGAAACATGACTAGGGCTGGAGAGACACTCAGTCGTTAGAGCACTGGCTGCTCTTCCAGGGGACTCGGGTTAGAATCCCAGCCCTCACATGGTGGTTCCCAACTCCAGTTCCAGGGGGATCCAATGCCCACTGGTGGCTTCCAAAGGCACTAGGCACACCTACATATACCAGGCAAATCACTCCTAGACACAGAATGACTAAGGCTGGGGAGACAGTCCAATGGGTAGAATGGTGTGTGCAAATCTGAGGATCTCAGTTCAGATCCCCGACACCCCCATAGAGACTCTGGTGTGGCTGTAATTCCAGTGCTGAGAGACAAAGACAGGAAGTTCAGTGACTGGCTGGCCAAGTCTAGCCAATCATTGAAAAGTTGTTTTGTTTTTGTTTCAAAAAACAAGTTGGAGGCAGCTGGAGAGATGGCTCAGGGGTTAAGGGCAACGACTGCTCTTCCAAAGGTCCTGAGTTCAATTCCCAGCAACCACATGGTGGCTCACAACCATCCATAATGAGATCTGACGCCCTCTTCTGGAGTGTCCGAAGACAGCTACAGTGTACTTACATATAATAATAATAATAAAACAATAACAACAACAACAAGTTGGAACCAGGCGGTGGTGATGCATGTCTTTGATCCCACGCTTGGGAAGCAGAGACAGGTGGATCTCTTAAGGCCTACCTGGTCTACAGAGAGTTCCAAGACAGCCAATGCTACCATAGTGAGACAATGTCTTGAAAACCAAAAAACAGGGGCTGGAGAGAAGGCTCAGTGGTTAAAAGCACTGACTGTTCTTCCAGAGGTCCTGAGTTCAAATCCTAGCAACCACATGGTGGCTCACAGCCATCTGTAATGAGATCTGATGCCCTCTTCTGGTGTGTCTGAAGATAGTTACTGTGCACTCACACATATAAAATAAATAAACCTTTAAAAAAAAATTAAAAAAAAGAGAAAAGAAAACCAAAAACCAGGCCGGGCGTGGTGGCGCACACCTTTAATCCCAGCACTCGGGAGGCAGAGGCAGGCGGATTTCTGAGTTCGAGGCCAGCCTGGTCTACAAAGTGAGCTCCAGGACAGCCAGAGCTATAAAGAGAAACCCTGTCTCGAAAAACCAAAAAACCAAAAACCAAACCTAAAACCCCCAAACAAACAAACAAAGCTGGAGAGATGGCTGAGTCGTTAGAGCAATGGCTGCTCTTCCAGAAGACCCAGGTTAGGTTCCTCGCACCCACATAGTAGCTCACAACCATTTATAACTCCAGTTCTAAGGGATTTGCTGCCCTCTGTCATTTAAAGGAAAATGGTAGCAATGTACACACAAGATACACAGACACATATGCAGGCAAAACACCCATACAAATAAAACTAATCTTTAAGCCGGGCGGTGGTGGCGCATGTCTCTAATCCCAGCACTCAGGAGGCAGAGGCAGGCTGGATTTCTGAGTTCAAGGCCAGCCTGGTCTACAGAGTGAGTTCCAGGACAGCCAGGGCTATAAAGAGAAACCCTGTCTTGAAAAACCAAAAAATAAAACCAAAAACCAAAAAAACCAACCAAACCAACCAAAAAAAAAAAAAAACCAAAAACCAAAAACAAAAAAAACCCCTAATCTTTAGGGAAAAGAAAAATGATAAAAAAAAAAAAAAAAAGGTTGAAGACTGACTTAAGACCTGATGCTGACTTAAGGGCCTCCATTTGTCCCTGCTCCTGTGCTCATAGATTCATCACACACACATATACAAATGAGAATACATAGTCCACCTAGCCCATATCTTCTTGGAAGCTATCAGAGCATCTTCCAGGTCAGTCTCAAAGAGCCTTTCTCACTTTTACCACTTTTACCTCAGAGTGTCCTGACCTCTGAATTCCCAAACTTGAACCTGTCCTTCTTTCCCACAGGATGAAGCAGCTGGGAGTAGGGAGTGTTATTCTCTAGACCGCCACAGCATGCCAAAGCCAGCATCTCCAAGGCTGGCTGACCCATGGCCAAAAGGATACAGTCGGCATCCACACACCACACAGCTCCAGTGTGGCCCGTGTAGGTGCCTAGCCTCTCCCCATTGACAGAGTACCACACGTTGACGATCTGGAAAGAGTAAAATGACAGGATGGTCACATCCCAGAATAATCAATAGCTTAGCTTGCACTACAAACCCTCTGCAGGCTCTAGCCAAGCCAAGTCTGCCTTCTGCTCATTTACCAGTGAAGAGCTGACAGAACCGGTCAGCTCCTGGGTTCTCCTCCTTTCCTAACATAAGCTGTAGAAGAGCCAGGCCTGCAATAACATCCTCACGTGTTTTTGTCTGGAGTCAGAAGAGTCAAAGGCCAAGCTCAGTTGCAGTGTGAAAAAAAACCTTTGGAGTCCTGTTCAATTGACTCCGGATGACAGTAAGGATGTATGGGCTCCACTGCTTTGTCACTAGCTCACTGTGTGATCTTAAATACAGAGTTCCCTTCCTTT
Source organism: Mus caroli (assembly GCF_978045245.1). Taxonomy (NCBI): domain Eukaryota; kingdom Metazoa; phylum Chordata; class Mammalia; order Rodentia; family Muridae; genus Mus; species Mus caroli. Next base: position 28,062,270 of record NW_028227261.1, on the reverse strand, counting down.
AAATGGCTAGGAGAGCTGGAGAGAAGGCTCAGAGCTGAAAGAGTACTGGCTGCTCCTCCAGATGACTTGGGTTCGATTCCCAACACCCACATGATGGCTTACAACAATCTGTATCTGCAGTTCCAGGAGATTTGATATCCTCTTCTGGCCTTCACAGGCACCAGGCACTCACATGCTATGTAGACATACAATGCAGAAAAGCACCCATACACATAAAATAAACAAAATCATTACACACACATACATTAAAAAAGGACTGGGAGGGACTGTGTGTGGTAGCACACACTTGTATTCCCAAGACCAGGAGGCTGAGGCCAGAGGATGGAGAGGTGTGCTGGCCACCATGGACAGGTACCCCACTCCTGTCAACAGCTTTCTTCAAAGGGCAGCTGTGGCGCTCCAATAAAACCATGTCTATGAAACTTAAAATGTAAGTGACTAACATGCATCGGGTACAGTGCAAAACGATTTACATAAATGACCTCACTCTGCTGAGGGAGCTAATTAAAGTCTCCATGTTTTACTAAAAGGGAAAACTGTGGTTAATAGAAAGGGTAAATGTCATGTTCAAAGTCACACTGCTTAGTAGGAGCAGGAGTTAGGGCTCAGATCTCAAGCTCCGACTTCACTCTCCACTGTTAACTATTAGTTTACTGCCTCCAGTGCAAATGCCTCAAAAGACAATCTCCAAAGGAAATAAAGTGGGATTGAACAGACCACTTGACCCTGTCCTGTCCTGTCCCTGGGCTCCCTTCCACAGTCTCCTGATTCTCTTCTCCCTGGCTAGGTAGTACCCTTTCCTTTCACCCATCAACTTCTTCCAGATTTCCCTGTCGGAATGCTCTCGCTAACCGACCCCAGTATGGGTTGGTTTTCCCTACTTTTCAGAGAAATTTCCCTCCGGCAGGCAGCAAACCTTGTCCACCCGCAGTCCCGGCGGCGCGAACTCGACCCCTCCGGGCCCCCCCGCCCCGGCCCCCCGGCCGCCCGCCCTCACGCAGTTGCTCACAGGGTCTTTGGCCACGGTGAAGAGGAGGTCTCCTTCGCGGTTATACTTGATCTGCGTGATGGACCGCTCATGGCCCTGCAGCAGGATGGGTTTCTGTGGGGACAGAACCGAGGTGTCAGTGCCGGGAACCCCGTCCCACGCCTACTGAGGCCCCCAGACGGCAGCACGCCGCGCCTGGAACTCACCATCCTGGCGGTGACGCGAGGAGAGAGGCAATGTGAGTGGGACCGGAAAAAGACTAGGGACGACTTCCGGATGCAGGGGCTCCGCCCTCTCGCTCCCGGAAGTAGAAGGGCCCGGCGTTTCCATGGCGGCGTCCTGGGGTGGGTAGCCGGCCCCGCCCCTCCGCGGGCTCCGACTCTGACTAGGGGACTCTGTTCTCAGTCTCCTGGCATCCCCAAGCCTCAGGAATGCTGAGACACGTACCCTGGTCTCACTTCGGCCGCCCTCTGGGCGGGTCCTCCCGACCGATCGCAGCCCGGCGGGGAAGAGGGCGGGAGGTAGATGGAGCTGGGCAGCGGGATGCAGGAGGCCGGAGGAGGACCGGGGTGACTTTCTTTTTTTTTTTTTTTTTTAAAGATTTATTTATTTATTATATGTAAGTACACTGTAGCTGTCTTCAGACACTCCAGAAGAGGGCGCCAGATCTCGTTACGGATGGTTGTGAGCCACCATGTGGTTGCTGGGATTTGAACTCTGGACCTTCGGAAGAGCAGTCGGGTGCTCTTACCCACTGAGCCATCTCACCAGCCCCCGGGGTGACTTTCTGACCCTTTGCTTTTAGGGCAGGTGCTTGCTCTGGTGCTGGTGGCCGCACTGTGGGGTGGCACGCAGCCGCTGCTGAAGCGAGCCTCCTCCGGCCTGGAGCAAGTGCGTGAGCGGACGTGGGCCCGGCAGCTGTTGCAGGAGATGAAGACTCTCTTCGGGAATACTGAGGTGCGTCTAGCTCTCTCGGACGAACCCGGTAATACTGAGGTGCGTCTAGCTCTCTCAGACGAGCCCCCGAAAATTTCATCACTGGTCGGCCGTATTCCCAGCCCATCTCTTACTCACTAGAAGTTCCTGGAAGAGTCATTTATCCTCTGTGAGTCTCAGTTTCGTCATAAAATGGAAAATTTAGTGATAACCCTTGTATAGGGCAGATATAAGAAATTAACTAAGACACATAAAACACTTAGCATTGGACCTAGTACAGGGTACATGTTCAATCTATGACATTTTTGCTTTTTGTTTGTTTTTGGAGACAGGGTTTCTCTGTGTAACCCTGGCTATCCTGAACTTACTAGCCTCGAACTCAGAGATCAGCCTGCATCTGAATCCTGAGTGCTGGGATTAAAGGCGCCACCACTGCCGGGCCCCAGGACTACTCTTAATGTCATTGTCACCAAGTTGAGCTTTCTTTCGGCTCAACTTGCCCTGGGGTAGAACATAAGGAAAGCTGTCAAGAACTGCCTATGACCCACGGCTGCCTATGTAAGCTAGCTAGATATGCCTTACTCTGAGGGTTAGGGGGAAGGAGAGAGGTATATAGTACTGTGTGAATTCTGTGCAGAGAGATGGAGCTAGAGGACATGGAGTGGGCTACTTAGAAGGGGTAACACTGTCACTCAAGGCCTTATACCTGCAGGGACGATGGGAACTGGCCATGACGAGGGAGAGGGCATTTAAGGCAATAGAGTACATTGAATGCGTTTCTCTGTTTGCTCTAAGGGGTCCTCAAACACATGAGCATTCCCTGGGCATTTGTAACCATGCCAACTCCCGTGGGAAGGGTGTAAGCCAGAACAGGGGCTCTCAAACTGGGTAACAACTGGCAAGGGGTCTGACACCAGATATCCTGCATATCAGATACTTAGGTTACAGCCCATAACTGTAGTAAAATTACAGTTGTGAAGTGGCAACGAAAATAATTTTATGGTTGGGGGGGTCCCCACAACATGAGGAACTGGATTAAAGGGTCGCAGCATTAGGAAGGTTGAGAACCGGGAACACGCAGGCAGCCCCTGACAGGTCTCTCCTCTTTCTAGTACCTGATGCCCTTTCTCCTCAATCAGAATGGATCCCTTCTCTACTACTTGACTTTGGCATCAACAGGTGGGTCTCTGGCTCGGGTCTTCTCTGGGGTAGAGGCCATATTTTGCGAAGGGAACCTGAAAGACCTTGCACCTGTCAGTGAGGGAGAGCACCGGTTTCTAGTCCTTCTGTGGGTCACAGGGGCAGTGAGGGTAGTCAGTGTGCAGAGGCGGCAGCAGGAGGCTCACTGTGGTCTCCTAAATGGTGACGTCCTTTATCATCTGGGAGGAGGGGGTTTCCCTGATAGTTTGCTGTGTGTTTGATGATTGTTTTTATTTTCTATTAGAATTTATTTTGTGTGTGCACATGTGTCACAGTGTGTGTTTGGTCAGAGGACAGGTGTTAGGAGAAGGTTCTCCTTGTATCTTGTAGATTCTGGTAAGGAGCTGGGACCATCAGTCCTGATGGCGAGTGCCTCTCCCCACTGAGCGGACCACCTTGTTTGTTGTTTTTGGGAGAGTCTCACTATCTAACTGGGGCTGGCTTCCAAGTCCTCAGCCTCGTGCCCAAGTGCTAGGGTTGTAGGTGTTCCCCAAGCAGCCATGTAAGTGACGCGTTGATGATTTGACCCCTGTATACTCCCTGCCTGGCCTGGAGTAAGTCCTTTATTTGAGTTTTGACTGTATATAGTGGGATTCATAGCGTTATGAAGATTAATTCAGTCTATGGGAAGAATGTAGCCAAGTCCCTGACAATATCAGAGAGGCTCAATCAATATCAGTATCCTCTCTCCAAGTGTTTGTTGCCTGTTCCTATTAATGAGACTATATGTTTTATTTATATTGTGACCTTCTGAAACAGACATGCTTATATTCATGGAGATGATGGGCAGTTTATTATGCTTGCCTTTGTAAATGTATTTTTAATTTGCCTGATGTAATTGTCACTTGGAGGCTCACTGCTGAGTAAGCTCACCCTTTCTAGTTCTTTCTGAACTCTGGCTGGCTGGTTCAATCCCCTGCAACCACATGGTGGCTCACAACTATCTGTAATGAGATCTGATGTGCTCTTCTGGTATGCAGGCAGAATACTCATACATAAATAAGTTTAAAACAAACAAACAAACAAAACCTTTCCCGGTATAACTGCGCTCTCTCCCTCTCCCCCCACCCCATATTAACGGTTATAAGCTGGGTCTGGTGTCTCATACCTGTAACCCCAGCACTCAGAGGTTAAGGGTGAAGGCAGGAAGAGAGCCACAAGGTCCTCTTCCTCTCCCTCCCTCTCTCTCTCCTCCCTTCCCCCCAGATGCATATTAATGGTTATAAGCTGGGTCTGGTGTCTCATACCTGTAACCCCAGCACTCAGAGGTTAATGACAAAGGCAGGAAGAGAGCCACAAGGTCATGGACGTTCTGGGATATGTAATGTGTCCTGGGACACTTAGAAAAAACTTAACAAGGAACTCTACCCCACCCCTTAGATGTTTGCCCTTGAACTTTTGCAAAAGTCTCCTTGCTGCATTTTTTACTATCCTAGAGACAAGAGGCCCAAGAGGAGGAAAGAACCTGGTAAGATGGCCTCCAGCTCCGATACTTGAGAGTCCGCTGCAGAGAATCAGTCTCCATAAGACTGTAATTGCGCCGGGCGTGGTGGCGCACGCCTTTAATCCCAGCACTCGGGAGGCAGAGGCAGGCGGATTTCTGAGTTCGAGGCCAGCCTGGTCTACAAAGTGAGTTCCAGGATAGCCAGGGCTACACAGAGAAACCCTGTCTCGAAAAACCAAAAAAAAAAAAAAAAGACTGTAATTGCTAGGCTGGGATGCAGCTCCTTTGGTAGAGTGCTTACCCAGCATGCATGAAGCCCTGGGCTCCACCCCAGTGTCTGGAAAACTCTCATGCTGTTTAATGGCTGTCATCCTGGTCCTTAGAAGGTAGAGGCGGGACGATCACAAGCTTAGGGCCACCCTCAGCTAATAGCAAGTTTAGTCGAAGCAGCCTGGGATACTTGAGGGTCTGTCTTATAAAACTAAAGGGAGAGGGCTCCACAGGTAGCAGCACCTACCAGTGAGCCTGATGACCTCTGCCCGCCACATGGTGTTGGTTTTCCAAGTGAGCCTGATGACTAGACCTCTGCCCGCCACATGGTGTTGGTTTTCCAAGTTTCAAGCCTAGGGCCTAATGCAGTTCCTGCTGAGAAAGACTGCTGAACTAATCACGTGGTGGCATTGTTATTTATGACTCTTTTAATTTTTTTGGTTGTTTATTTATTTACTTACTTACTTACTTTTGGTATTTTGAAGCAGTTCCTCTGTGTAGCCCTGACTGTCCTGGAACTCATTTTATAGACCAGGCTGGTCTCAAACTCAGAGATCTGCCTGCCTCTGCCTCCCAAGATCTGGGATCAAAAACATGAACCACCACTGCCCAGCTTGTTTATGAAGCTTTTGTCTTTCAGTGTTAGGGATCAAATTTAGGGTGTTCATTAAAAGTGGAGCAGCCAGGCGTTGTAGTCATACCTGCAATCCTAGTACTCAGGAAGTGAAACCACAAGGGCCAGGAGCTCAGGTCAGCGGAGGTCAGCCTCAGCTACATAGAGTGTGAGGGCAGCCAGCGGTGTGACTCGCCATGTAGTGCTCATAATCTCTGCACCATCTCTCTGGATTCTCATGATTTTTAAATATTTATTACATGTGTATGTGTGTGAGTATGAGTATGTTAGCGTACCTGTGCCTGTTGAGGGTTTTTTTTTTTTTTTTTTTTTTTTTTGGTTTTTTGAGACAGGGTTTTTCTGTATAGCCCTGACTGTCCTGGAACTCACTCTATAGACCAGGCTGTCCTCGAACTCAGAAATCCACCTGCCTCTGCCTCCCAAGTGCTAGGATTAAAGGCATGCGCCACCACCGCCCGGGGCTGTTGAGGTTTTAAAACAGCATTTGGCCCTTCATGTGGCTCCTATAGAGCAAAGTCAGGTTGACAGCAGGCATCCTTACTCACTGAGCCATCTTACCATCCCTTGGCCAGCCTCTCTAAACAGAAACCTTAAGCTTTTGAGTATATGACTTTGTTCAGTCGCTGTTTCCCTTATAACAGTGGTAAGTGCTGTGGAAATGTGTCACAGTGCACAGAGCGCCCAGCAAGTGCTAACACTGGGAGCTGAGTGGTATGCTCGAACACTCATTCTGCTGTGCCTGAGTGCCTGTCTATCCTGTGGCCTTGAAATCTCCATTCTCTTTGAGGGTAAAGACCTCATCCTTGTATTGTTTTAAGGTTAGTTCTCTCTGTGCAGTCTTGGCTGTCCTAAGATCAGGCTGGCTTCAGATTCACAAAGATACACATCCTTTGCCTTCTGAGTGCTTGGACTAAGATGTGTACCAGCATGCCTGGCTGTTGGTTTTGAAATGATCCCACTCTGTAGCCCAGGCTGGAATTCAGGTATAGCCCAGGATGGCCTTGAACTCCTGGCTGTCTTCCGGTCTCAGCCTCCTAAGTGCTGGGAATGCAAATGTGAGCTCGGGACTTGTCAGGATCTTATTTTTATTATCTAAGCAGGAATGGGAGGTAGCTCGGTAGTTAAGAGAACTTCTTCCTCTTGAGGACCCCAGTTCAATTCCCAGCACTGAATGATGACACACACTGTTCCAGAAGGTTCTGACACTCTCTTCTGACCTCCACAGGCACAACACATGCATGAAAGCACAATACTCATACACACCTAAATCCTAAAGAGAGAAAGGAAGGGGCCTCCACAACTGGAGCGGGCTGACCCTAAAGCTCTCGCCTGCCTGTGGATCTCATTCCTTTAACTGGGCTGCCTTGTCTGGTCTCAGTGGGAGAGGATGCACCCAGCCTTACAAAGACTTGATGTGCCAGGGAGGGAGGATACCAAGGTGGGACTCCTCCTTCTTAGAGGAAAAGGGAAGGAGGAATTGGGGGTGGGGGGAGAGCAGCAATAAGGATGTAAAGTGAATAAATTAATTCATGGGGGAAAAAAAGGAAGCAAACAGCGAGGCTGGTGTCAGACCTCAGAGGTCAGGTGTTGATGCTGAGTTCTGATGAAGCATTGAACTTGGAGGCAGCCCTGAGCCTAACTCAAGTCACTTCTGTGGAAATGAGCCCTTTCTCTGTGTGGCTCAGCCATGTTAACTGGAAACGGCAAAAGTCACGAAGCCAGCACTGCTGTCTGACACAGCTCCAGCACAGCTGAGCCGAATGCTGCCATCGCTGTCTTTCTGTCTCTTTTGGTTTTGGTCTCTGTGTCTGTTGCCTTTTTGGGGACTTTCTGTATTATAATTCATCTTATGTCTTTTCCTGAGAAAATTATGTCTGAGTCTTTCAAGAAGTCTTTTTTTGTTTTTATTTTGTTTTTGTTTTTCGAGACAGGGTTTCTCTGTGTAGCCCTGACTGTCCTGGAACTCACTCTTAGACCAGGCTGTCCTCGAACCCAGAAATCTGCTTGCCTCTGCCTCCCAAGTGCTGGGATTAAAGGCATGCTCCAGCACTGCCTGGCAACTGTTTGTATTTTCTAGTTGTGACTGAACCTGTTACCCTGTACATGTAATGAAAAACTCAAACACATGATCCGTACTTCCTGGATAATCAGTGTCTGTCTGTGTTCTGTGAAGCCTGTGTGAAGAAAGGAGGCCCTAAGTCCGAGCTGAGACTCCCAAGGACCTCCTCTGACTCATTCTCTCCCCAAGACTCCTGATTTCCTCTGCAGACCACTGTCCAACCTTTCCCAACCTCCACACAAGTGCTGGGGTGACCCAGACACAGATCGCTGTGCTTAGCAGGCTCATTACTGACCAATATGTCCCCAGTATCCGTCCTCTCCTTTTTAATATTCCTGCTATGTGGCCCAGGCTGACCTCAAACTTGATCTTACTACCTCAGCCTCCTTGTGGCTGGGATTGCAGCTCTGTTTCTCAGCATCTGCTTCATGGGTCATAGTTTTATTTATTTTCCAGATAGAATGTTGCTATGTAGTCCAGCTGTCCTGGAACTCCTGAGGAAGACAGGCTGGCCCTGAACTCGGAGATCTGCCTGCTTCTGCTTCCAGAGTGATTGAATTAAAAAACATGTCACTGTAGCCGGGCGTGGTGGTGCACGCCTTTAATTCCAGTACTTGGGAGGCAGAGGCAGGCGGATTTCTGAGTTCGAGGCCAGCCTGGTCTACAAAGTGAGTTCCAGGACATCCAGGGCTACAGAGAAACCCTGTGACTATCTTGTGGTGACCGACGGTGATGAAGTGGAGAGGGAAGAGGGCATGTTGCAAATATTTTGTCCTGAGAAAGACATTCTAGGAATTTTTCTTGTCCTAATTGCTCAGATCTGACCTTAGCTGTGCCCATCTGCAACTCTCTGGCCATCGTCTTTACACTGATTGTTGGGAAGGTCCTTGGAGAAGATATTGGTGGTAAAGGTAAGTTGGGTGGCTGCCCGTCAGGGCATGGTTGCTTGGGCCTTGGCATACATGAACATTTTCCCGATTCTGTCTCCCATGGGTGGTGAGGAGAGGCCTTCCCTTGTGCTGCCCTTTGTTCTACCACAGCTCTCCTGCTTGCTTGTGGCCCGCAGTCTCCTTTCCCTGAGCAATCTGGGGGCAGGGGCTGGGATGAGAACCAGGACCAGGGGTCACCATCTTGTCTTCTTCCTTGGCCCCACTGACCCCAATCCCTTGATGGGTTCTCCGTCTCAGAAGCAGTGGCTGGCATGGTGCTCACCATCACTGGGATCACTGTGTGCATCACGAGCTCGGTGATCAAGACCCAGGGCCAACCCTCGCCCTCCTGAGTGGGCCTTCCCCGATCGTCAGCTCTGCTGTGCTCAGTGGATGCTGGGCACCAAGGTGTAGGCAGAATGATTGGCCAGCTTGCCTCTCTCATCTCTCAGATCACATCTATCTCAGGGATCACAATAAGAAACACACTCTCCAGAGTGCCAAGGCTACACAGAAACCCTGCCTCAAAAAAACAAACAAAGTGCTGGGAGGCAGAGGCAGGCAGATTTCTGAGTTCAAGGCCAGCCTGGTCTACAGAGTGAGTTCCAGGACAGCCAGGACTGCTCAGAGAAACCCTGTCTCGGAAAAAAACAAAAAAACAAAAACAAACAAACAAGACAAAGGGCAGCACTGGGAAGGTTTTGTAACCTTTAGTGGGTCCACGGTTGAGATTTCGCACTGGAGCCAGGCATGGTGGTATACTTCATTAATCACTCAGGAGGCAGAGGCAGGTGGATCTCTGTGAGTTTGAGGTCAGCCTGGTCTACAGAGCAAGTTCCAGGACAGCCAGGGCTACACGGAGAAGCCCTGTCTTGGAAAACCAAAAAGAAGAAAAGCATTAAAAGGATTTAGCACTGGAGACTGTACAGCCACCCTCAGCCGCCATCTTGTCTTCCTGCTGCCACCTCAGGCAGCTGTTACCCAGCCTCCGTTACCTGCTGTAGACTGTCAGCATCCTCACACAGCGCCTCCATTTCATGAAAGGGCTGGCTGCAGTCTCAACCAGGAATGGCCAGAAGCCTCTACAGCTCCATTACAGTGCTTTGGCTGACTGAAGGTGGGATTTGGGGACAGAAGTTACATCACAATGTCAGCTGGAAGAAAAACAAGCTGGCCCTGGGCAAAATGCTCAACTGTCAGCCCCTCAAGTAGACAGCTGTGTGCCGGACACCACCTAGCTGCAGCAAACATCTGGCCAGCAGCAGCTTTCAATAAATCTACAGCAAACAAAGTTGAGCAAATGTTTTATTTGTGTTGAGTCTGCAGTGTCTCTGGCAGGATCACATGAGGAAGTAGCCTCCCCAGAACCTGCGCATGAGCCTGTGACTGAGGAGGCCACACCTACTGTGAGCCCAGGAGGCATGGCTTCTCCAGAACAGGTTCCTGAGGGCTGGGGACAGAGGTGGCTGGGAGTGGTTGTCCCCCAGTTTGTATGTGGAGCTCCCAGCTCTTAAGATGGAGGAGCATGGGCGGAGGTTGGGGCTACAGCTTCAGGCCCAGGCTGGTGTTGCGCAGACAAGGCCTCTTCTACTGTCTCTGCTGCCCTCTGGTGGATGTGTGGAGACATACAGAGCTATGTGTGTGTCCAATTTGCATGGACTGCCAGAGGTCCCCAACCAGGAAAGGAGACTACTGGATATTTGAACGCCTCACAAGGGAAACAGGAAGCCAGGCTTTCAGATTTAGATCTGCTTAGCCATCAGGAAGATGTGCCTTGGAGACCAGACTTTAGCTCAGATCTCTGCCCATCATAAGGCTTCCTGGTGTCCGTGTGATGGGCTTACCTGATCCACAGGCTCCTCTGTGCGTGTGTTCTCATCCTCATTCACTTCCTGAGCCCCAGCTGTCTCCTTCCTCGGGTATGGAGCCCCATACACTCCTGTAACTCCTAATAAAGAGGCAACATTGACCGATGCCCAGGCTGTAAGGCCCTCAGGCTCCTGTGCCTTCACCTGCTACACCAGTTGGTCCCCCGCAGCTGTGTCCACATTCGCCAACGCCTCGGAGGGTGACTGCCCGTGTGACGGTGGAAGGAGGGAGCTGACTCCATAGAGTTGTTCTCTGACCTCTACACAGCCATGGCCTGCATGTGCCCATGTGCGTGTGTGCACACAACAGTGAATACAGACGGCCATGGCCTGCATGTGCCCATGTGCGTGTGTGCACACAATAGTGAATACAGACGGAAATAGAAGCAAGGGACATGCAGGTAGAGAGGTGGCACATAGTTCTGCTGACACATTCTGCTGCAGACATCTCCCAGCAGCAGCAAGGCCCATCCTCTCACATCAGATGTTAGAGCTTTCCTAGTGTGTGTAAGCACAGGTGTGCTGATACAAAGGGCCCCCTCACCTGATGCAGATGAGACAGCAGGGAGCTTGCTCCAGGGCTGCCAGGGCTGCTGGGGCCAGGCATAGAAAGTGGATGGTCCAGTTTCCCCTGCCTCCTTTGGAGAAGGCTGGGCTGCTGAGGCCTTGTAGCCCTGGACCTACATATGGGACACTGGGTTAGAGCTTCATATGTTTTCATCTTTCTCGCTTCCCAGTCTACGCTTCGGTGTGCCTTGCTGCCTGTGCAAGCTTGGGAGAGGCCATGTGCCTTCATAGCCTGCAGCCTGCCTGCCTGCCTTCATTCCTATCAGGCTGTCTATCCAGGATTAGTTGAGTTGACGCTGGCATTCAGAGATGCCCAGTGAAACCAGGCTGCTTTCTACTCTTGGGCCACATATGCACTGGCTCATCTGGAGGAATAGAGGCCTGAACAGGGCGGTGAGTGGAAGGTTGGGCCCTGCTCTGCCCAGTAACCAGTTCCAACACCCAGCCTCGTGAGGAGGCCTTTTTGCCTAGGCTTGAGAACTTCAGTTCCCACCCCCAAGGAACGGGGAGGGATGGAATCCTGGCTTTTCAGGCTTGCTGAGCAGGTGCATGGGGTGTGGTGTGCGGGTGTTCCGGTTGACACCTACCCTCTTCCTGTGGGCTTTGTACTTCAGGCCTGGAGGACACCTGCAGTGAAGGGGAGGTTAGAGGTGGGTCAGAGGGCACTCACTTCCTCTGATCCACCACCTCAGACAAACCTACCAGCAGCCCCTGGACAGAGAGGGGCTGGGCACCAGCAGCTCCATATAGGGGAGGGCCTTGAATTCTTCTTCTCCAACAGCCACGTAGTAATGGCCGTTCACCAGAGCAGTCCCTGTGGACAGTGGAAGCCCCTCGAGGGTGCAGAGTCTGCGAGGGGAGGTAACAAGAAAGAGCTGGTGGGTGAAAGGCTACTTCCTACCCAGTAGGCACTGTGCTCCAGCAGAGGACCTGAGTCTGGTCCTCCAGGCAACAGTCAACTTAGGCTCTGCCTTGACTAGAAGGGCTGGGTTAGGGAACACAGCTGTCCTGGGTCATGGGACTTGACATGGACATAGATGTCCTCGGGGGCACAGGAGGAAGGCCTGCTGGACAGCACACACCCTCCCCAGGAGCAGACACATACAGTGGTGCTCCTTAGGATGCATTCTCCCTTGTTCCATACTCATGTACAGCCTCCCCCCCCCCCGTGCTCACTGTGTACATCCCCCCCACCCCATGCTCACTTGTGTACAGCACCCCACCCCCGTGCTCACTGTGTACAGCCCCACCGTGTAACATAGCCCCTTGTCCTATACTCACTTGTGTACAGCCCCACTCTGTAACGTAACCTTCTCACTGAGCAGCTTCAACACTGTTTCCCAGTCCTGGATGGCAGTCTGGGACAGCTTCAGACTAAAGGGGGGACTTAGCAGGTCCCCATTCCTGAACACACTGAGACAGAGAACAGCCAAGTAAGGGGAAGGATCCCCGAGACTCCCTGTGTGAAAGGGGTGCAAGAACCAAATGGTCCGGCCGGGCGTGGTGGCGCACGCCTTTAATCCCAGCACTTGGGAGGCAGAGGCAGGCGGATTTCTGAGTTCGAGGCCAGCCTGGTCTACAAAATGAGTTCCAGGACAGCCACGACTACACAGAGAAACCCTGTCTCGAAAAACCAAAAAAAAAAAAAAAAAGAACCAAATGGTCCAAGAACCATTCTCATGTTGGGTTTTTAATCTTTCCATTGGAATTGGGGCTCCTGAAAAAAGAGCCTACTACTTTCTTGGCCTCAGGGAGGCACAAGTCTACACCTCCCTCCCCCACCCCTCCCCCGCTCCCTGAGGTTGGCACTCACTGGATGTAGCAGGGGGCGTCTGCTGGTAACCACTGTTCAAAGACCCCATCACATGGGCGCTGAGACACAAGAGGCTCCTGAAACCAAGTCAGCTCTTCAAGTCAGAAGTTCAGGACTTTGGTTGAGACTGGGTGGTTCTAAACATGGGGTGAGCAGGCAGGACCCAAACTTGTGCAGGAGAGTGAGTGAGCGGGGATGAGTCTGGTCACACCTCTCTGACAGGAGCATCTGTGCTTCCTGGGTCACATAACTCCTGTCTTCTGCCCTTGTGTGTTACCATTTACTTATTCCTTTGGGGACCATGGCCTGGAGATGATGTAAAAGACTGGGACTGAGCCAGGGATAGTGTCCTCAAGTCCCATGACCCAGGACAGCAGCAGATACTAGAGTGAGTGTGATGTGCCCCCTGAAATCACAACTCTTGCTGCTTCCAGAACCCTTTTCAAAATTCGAGCAGTCCCAGGAGAGATGGGACGAGAGAGGCTACAGACAGTGCCCCTCCCCACCCCAGGACTTACATGTTGTTGCCTAGTCTTTCCACCTGGGTGTTTCCTTCCAGGAGGCAAATAGCTGAAAGGACAGATAGGTCCTAGGTCACCTTAAGGAAGTGTAAACCTTTGCCATCCAGGTTTATGCCCACCAAAGCCAAGACTCTATCATCATCATGGCTGGTCTGAGGAGTCTATTCTGCAGGTTGACCTTTCCCTTGACAACTTTGCAATGGGTATGGTGGCATATGCCTTTAATTCTAGCACTCCTTTGGCTAGGCATTGGTGGCACACACCTTTTTTTTTTTTTTTTTTTTGGTTTTTTGAGACAGGGTTTCTCTGTATAGCCCGGGCTGTCCTGGCACTCACTTTGTAGACCAGGCTGGCCTCGAACTCAGAAATCCGCCTGCCTCTGCCTCCTGAGTGCTGGGATTAAAGGCGTGCGCCACCACGCCCGGCTGGCACACACCTTTTAACCTCAGATCTGGGAGGCAGAGGCAGGTGGATCTCTGTGTTCAAGGGCAGCCTGGTCTATGGAGTGAGATTTAGGACAGCCAAGGTTATATAGATAAAACCTGTCTCAAAACAAAAACAGTTCTAGCACTCCAGAGGCAGTGGCAGGGGGATCTCTGAGCTTGAGATCAGCCTGATCTACCTAGTGAGATCCAGGCTAGCCAGAGTTAGAAAGTGAGACTGAGATGGGAGGATGGGATTTCCCCAGGTTAGCCTCTCTCTGAGTGTAATGGAAGATGATCTTCAACTTCCGACCCTCCTACCTCTGTGTACCATGTGTGAGGATTATGGGCCTACAGTAGTTATTAGCCTGCCTCCAGATTCTTTCATTTGACCTCCTACCCACCCGCCACACCAAACAACCATCTCTTCATACTTTCTTCCTGATACAGCTAAGCATCTCAAACTCTCCCTTAGGCTGGGACCATCCTCCTCTGCAGGATGAGGCAATCTTCCAGTAGCTTCCCAGTATCCTAAGCATCCCTCCTCATCGGAGCACTCTCTTTTTGAACCAGGAATGTAGATATCTGAGCCTGACTTAGGGTCTCTGAGTACCGAGTAAGGCTGTAAATCCAGGTGGACTTTAGGTACACCACGGTTGGAGGCCAAAGGCAAGCATGAAGTATCTTACTTTAGTCCAGAAATTCCCCAGTCATGCATGAGGTGACTTTTTTTTTTTGTATGATAGTCGAAGAAGCAACTTTTCCAAAATTACACAGGAAGTGACTAAGTCCAGACACCTTGTTCCTTCCCTATAGTAAACTCCTCCACTGAGCTCTCAGAGCAGATGTGGAAGCTCGGTCTGAGTTGGAAGCTCTGATCTCACTGTTCTCCCGCTAAGGAAGACAGTCTCATCTTGCAGCAATGACCCTCATCTAACAGGAGTTTCAGATGCTAAGTGGTAGGCACATTTAGTGTCTGGTGATGGTGGGGTGCAGCAGCAGCTCAGGGCTGCAGAGACAAAGCTATTTTGTTGCCAAGCCTGACCACCTTAGGGCCTACTTGGAGGAAGAAAAGAACTGACTCTGGCAAGGTGTCCTGACCATGATGCATATTAGTGCGCATGCACACACACACACACACACACAAGGCTGGAGAGAGCTAAGCAGTTAAGAGCACTTACTGCTTGCTGTTCCAGAGGATGAGTTGATTCAGCACTTAGGAGGCAGAGGCAGGGGGTTGCCAGCTTGGTCTACAGAGGAAGTTCCAAGCCAACCAAGGCTAGACAGTGAGACCCTGCCTTAAAACAGATTTTGGGGGGAGGGGTTTATGAGAGAGTTTCTCTGTGTAGCCCTGGCTGTCTCGGAATGCACTCTATAGACCAGGATGGCCTCCAAATCAAAGATCCATCTACTTCTGCCTCCTGAATGCAGAGATAAAAAGGTATGTGCCACCTATTGCCTAGCTTTAAAAAATGTAATTACTAAACAAAAAAAACACCCTTCAGAAAGACTTCCAACTTGCAGAATTGTCCCCACAGGCTTGTCCTGGTCGTGATGGACTTACACCTTAGTCACAGAACTTAATCTGGGTTCTAGCTCAGTTTGTTTGTTTCCATAGCCTCTGGCTAGTTTCTCTATGTGATTCTGCACTCTGGTAGTGCAGTCTCTCCCCAGGCTTTGGAAGAACTAAGCCTGCTGACTTGAAGTACTAGATACACTATTATTCCCACCACCCTCCACAGGCACTTTAGCCAGCCCCAACCCACTCACTGGATCTTGTGGAATCGTTCAAAGCCAGCAGCCACATACTGTCCTCCGTTCTGGAGGTCAGCCAAGTTGGTGACAGGGTGGCCATCACTAAGTGTGTAGAGGGCACGTACAGCCAGCGGGGCTTGCACAGCTGATGTCACCTCATAAAGCAAAGCCTCCATGGTGGGGTAGCGGCGTTGGGTCACCACCAGCTGGTGGCCTGGGAAGAAGGCGTCCCCATTTCGATACACCAGTATCCTCTTGGCTGCCATTGTATATCCTCACTCATAGACACAGAGCTGTTGCCAAGCAACTAAGAGTGGGCTGGGAAGTTGTGCCAAAGGTAGAGTCCTGCCCTCTTATCCAGGAAGGCTGTGAGCACCTTACATGGGAGCATTTCCCTGACCTCAGGGCCTCTGGAGCACGTTGGCGTTGGCATGATCACTTTTTTGTTTTGCAGAGTTGGGATCAAACCCCAGCCCTGTCCAGCGCGGTCTGATCACATGATGAGAGGAAGACCTCGGGCTCTGTGAGAGGGAGATGTCCATCTTCTCCAGGGCTTGGGCTCCTTTGAACAGCTGAGACAAAGGGCAATCAGCCTGGAGCCTGTTACCCAAGGAGGATGGCTGACTTCTTGGCAGCGCTGCTCTGCTCGCTGGTTCTGGGGATGATGGTCCAGGTCAGATGGGAGGTGACCCAGACAGCCCAGAATCTGTCCTGGTCAGAGGCAGGAGATAAAAGAAGGGCTAAGAACTTTCCAAAAGCCTGGTCTGATATTCAGGTAACTGAGGAAAGCATCAAAGTATGGGGTGCGGATTGGGGTGGGGTCAGCACTAATAGCAGACACAGAGGCCTCAATGACAGTGGTTGGCAATTTACAGGTCAGCTCTGCTGATGGAACAAAACTTAATTATCTGGGGCTGGCAAGAATGCCCAGCATGAAACTCAGACCTCTTAAGAGGCTGGTCAGAAAGAAAAGATAGAAAGGTCATGCATACATACACATGCACACATACATACACACACAATCTGGCTGGGCCTGACCACCTGTTTCATCAATTTCACAAGTACACATGAATACTTATATACATACACATATGCATGTACATACATACACATATATTTATACATATTTGTTTATACATAATATATATTTATATTTGGTGAATGAAGCAGAGCCCCAGCAGCCACACTTATTTTTTTCTGTCTTTTTTTTTTAAAGATTTATTTATTTATTATATGTAAGTACACTGTAGCTGTCTTCAGACACTCCAGAAGAGGGCATCAGATTTCGTTATGGATGGTTGTGAGCCACCATGTGGTTGCTGGGATTTGAACTCCGGACCTTCGGAAGAGCAGTCGGCGCTCTTAACCACTGAGCCATCTCACCAGCCCTCTCTGTCTTTTCATACCTTCTTAGACAAAAGTTCTTTATAAAATTACCTCACAGATAAAAGTTTACACGGAATGGAGTCTCAGAAGATGTTGATAGTTCAAAGCAGTGTTTCATTCTACAAGCTCACTGTAAGTTCAAAGCAACAGTTTTCCATGGCCTTGCTTTATTGTAATACACACCTGTGACTTCATCCTTGGACCTGACCTAGGATGAACGTTTTTCCTTGATCACAAATCTGTCCAAGGCCCACTTCTCTTCTTCCTACCACCCCCAGGATTGCCAGGGCTACACAGAGAAACAAGACAGGGTTTCTCTGTGTAGCTCTGGCTGTCCTGCAGCTCACTCTGTAGACCAGGCTGGCCTGGAACTCAGAAATCCGCCTGCCTCTGCCTCCCGAGTGCTGGGATTAAAGGCGTGAAATGTTTTATTATGCAACCTTTATTTAATATTCTATGAGGAGGAGGTACACGCTATTCGCTAGTCTTGACTCTAACTTTATTTCGTCTTTCTGGCAAAACAACTAAAACCATCTCGTCAAACTTTCTTCCTAAAATTATTTGAATAATTTCTATAGTCATTAATTCATGTAAACAGCATTAATTTGTGAAAGTTCATCTTCATGTTGATCTGCAGGACATTTGCCCAGTGGGGTGGCTGTCGCTGGGAAGTGATCACAGCAGCTATAGGCAGTGAGGGTCTCCCGGTGTCCACTCACACCAAGTCACGTATGTGAGGAGTGTGGCAATGACAGACACGAGGAAGCACATCAGCAGCCAGAAGCAATCCTGGGACGAAGTCTGGGGCCGTGCCTCACCCGAGGACACCCATGGCAGCTGAGCAAGCAAGACGGTGAGCCAGCCATCTCCAGGGCTTACCCACACAGCTCCTCCTGCATGGCAGCCAAGAATCCAAGGCAAACTTTTATTCTCCAGGATCCTCCCACCCTACTTACCCCAAGAGGAGGTGAAATTTGGTTTAAGTCCCAGGCAGAAGGTAAAAAGGCGTGTCCTTCTTTCTCCTCATACCAGCTCAGCCCTCTAGCTTCTCTTAGCCTGAGATCTACTGATGGCCAGGGGCAAGGGCAGGATACAGGTGGTACCAGGGAGGCAGGACAAGGGCCTGCTTCCCTTGTCATTTTTCACAGCATCTCCTTTGGGAACCCTTCCTCTCCTGGATCCCCAGGTCTTTCCTGATGCTCCTGTTTTCCAATATCTGCCCTTCCCCTAGTCCTGTCTTGGGGGAAGACAAGTTCTCCAGTGGTCTTCATCTCCACTGCAGAGTCCCACGGTTTTCCCATCCTTCTGGACTAAGCTCACTGGTATTTCCATGGCCTGAAGAGCCAGCACTCGGGGGTTGGCTCTTGGGTGGTTTAGTCCTAATGAGATCCAGGCTACCTTGTTCCTGCCCTGCCAAGGTCTCATCCCAAATCATGTGGCCTTCTGAGATACTCAAATCACAGGGCCCGGCGCTTCGGCTGTCAGCCTCCTTGTAGCTTGGCTTTCTGGAATATCTGTCCTCAATATTTAGATTTTCAGAGAGAGTGGGCAGCTGTGTTTCAGCCTTTCTAGAACAAGGACTCCTAAACTTGAGGTCCCCAGGGATCTGATCCTCTAGGACTTTCAACTGCTGTAGGGAGGTTTCCTTAAAGGGCTGTCCTCCGTGGTCTGGCCCTTTGGTGACCCTGTCCCCTCCAGCCTGGCTCTCTAATGCTGCAGGCAGCTGTGATGCAGAGTTCCTATAGCAGAGCTCCCTGCCTTTAGACACAGCAGTGGTTTTGCCTGCACTGGTCACACTGTCTGGGTGTTTCCTGGGCTTCAATCTGCCCTTGTGGCTGAAGTCCTCTGCATGATGGGACTCTCCTATGATCCTGTCTCTATAGGATTGGTTGTCCAGAACGCAGCTTGAGTGCAACGAGGTCTTCTCATAGGCCTGTCCCCTGTGCTTCAGGCACGTGTTAGGAGGCTTGTCTCTGGTCTGGCTGGCTTCTGGGGATCTCAGTGTTTGCTTGAGAATTAGGTACTGTTAGGAAAGAACAGAGGCAAGCTTGCCCAGGCCCCTCCCCACCTCTCAGGTCACACCTACCCCAACAAGGCCATACCACCAAATGATGCCACTCCCCAGTCCAAGAATATACAAACCATGACACCACCCTTGAGTTTAGGGCTCTCAGTTAGTCCTACCTCCTTTCGGCTGTTGATGGCCTGCTGTAGCCACAGCAGCTCCATGGCTAAGTGGTTGCGCTGCTCCTGGAGCTCCTGTTGGCTCTGGGACAATCCTAGGTCTGTGATGTCAATGAATAAAGAAGAGAAGAATGCCTTGAGACATCCCTAGAACTGAGAACTAGGCTAGCACTAGATACTGGCAACCTTTCCCGCTCTCAGGCAGAGGGAAGGAGGTGGGGTTGCAGCTATATCCTTTCATGGTTCATGGGCGGCTGAGACCGGAGGAGGTCAGACTTGCCCCGATCTGGCCAGATAAGTACCTGCATTTTCCATCTTGGAGACAGAGGTATCTCGGCTGTTTCCCTGGCTGGCTTTCCTGCCCTGCTCAGCCTGCAGCCAGGCGCTGTCCTCTCTGCAAAGACTTCCTGGATTTGCTGGGCTCTTTTCTGTCTTCTTCAGCACCATCTCCTCCCAAATGAGCTCTTTTTCAGAGTCTTTATCTGGGGAAGGGCTCCATAGTTTCTGCTGTGGGTTTGATGTTTTCTCAGCTTTCCAGGAGTGAGGAGACTTTGCCTTATGAGAATTTGGAGAGGGGTGAGAATTGCAGGGCTGACTCTCTCTCCCCTCCCCATGTCTGGGAACCGTAGTCTAGTGGGCAAGTGGGTAGGATTAGGGATTCGGGTGAGGAAGTGAACCTGCTTTCTCTTCCAATGACTACTGAGGCTTTTGGCAGAAAAAACAAGTCCAGTCTAAGTGGTAGTATACATCTTTAATGCAAGCATCTGGGGAGGTTGAGGCAGGAAATCCATTGAGTTCAAGGCCAGCCCGGGCTACCTAGTAAGGCTCCGTGTCTACAGACTTTTGGAGCTTGCCGGCGAGATGGCTCAGCAGTTAAAGGAACTCGTTCTTTCAGAGGACCCAGGTTCAGTTCCCAGCACCCATACGGTGGTTCACAGTTGTTAACTCCAGTTCCAGAGGGTCTAATGTCCTCTTTGGATCTCTGGGGGTGCCAGGCTACATACAGTGTACAAACAACAGGCAAAACACCCTCACACATAAAATAAATCTTCAAAGAGGGAAGACCCACCATTCCCCTGAACCCGATAGCAGGTTCTCCTTTCCTTTCCGCTGCAGTGTGTCGTACCTCTGGGAGAAATACGGGCTTGGGGATCCAGCCCCCAGTCCACTGCAGAGTGCTGAGGTCACCCTCAATCTCCTGTACAATTGCCTCATACTCGGCTCGAAGGCTCTGGAATTGACGTCGGACCAAGAAGCCTCGGAAGCCGGCCTAATGTAGAGAACAAGTGGAAAAGCTAGCCCTTAACATTTTTGGAAAAGCGGTATTTTGGCAAGCACTCTTGATTTTGTCGCTGCCAAGCTCTTGCACATGGTGGGCAAGCACTCGACCTCTGAGCCCAAAAGAGAGAGATTTTTGCATGCTGGGGGCTGGCTGCCAGAGGGAACACGGTCATGGGGAAGGGTTAGGCGAGTGTGGTTTGGAGCTCTGGGAGCTGAAGAGAAGATGCTGACCCTCATTCTCTTCCCTAACCCGGCCACAGCTCCGCATTCTTCAGTGCAGTGCGGGGGCATGTGAGTAAGATGTTATGTGACAGCTTTTCGCCGGAAGGTCCAGCCCCTCACCCCAGGTGCACTCGCAATTCCATCCCGACCTGCAATGTAGACACCTTTCGAAGGAAAAGGTCGGGATCCATCTTGTTACCAACCGCCCTGCACTGTGCGTCACTGGCTTGCGTGCTCACTTGCGTGCGTTTGCGCAGTGAGTCTTCAGGCAGCGCCGCTCCTGGGCATGCGCAAATGTAGGGCCCCACCCGCCGTCTCCAGGGACACGCGCTGGGCTTCTCCATCCGAGTCGCGCACGCATCTGGGTGCGGGGGGGCCCCCCTTCCCAACCCTGAGTTTGGCATAGTGAGAGCAAGGAGAGCACAGAGGAGTCGCTTTTCTGTTTGTTTAATTCCAACCAGTGCCCCCGACCCCATAGCACCAAGGGGCTTCCGAATCCGTAAAATTCACAGTTTGAAGAGAAGGAGAGCAGCAAAAGAGTCTAGGCGACACCTACGCCGCTGGCTGGTCCTCAGGCTCAGCATTCTCTGCCAAGTGTAGCTTCTGTCTGTGTCAGTCAAGGACTGTGACACTTTGAACCTGTGTATCCACGTGTTTTCCCACACTGTATAGGTTGTGTGTCTGTGTGTGTGTGTGTTCAGGACCACCACACCAGGGTACAACCACCTAAATAAAGATTAAAATCTGAAAGCCAGATGTGGTGTCATATGCCTTTAATTCCAGCACTTGGGAGGCAGAGGCAGGTGGATCTCTGTATCTCTGTGAGTTCGAGGCCAGCCTACTTTACTCAGAACAGCCAGGGCTACACAGAGAAACCCTGTTTCGAACCCCCGAATTCCTCTTGCCCCCTAAAAGAAAAAGCGGAAAGGGCAGGAGAACAGCAGACAAGCTTTGCTATGTGTCAGTGTCTGCTTCAAAGATTTCCATCATGCTAGGGCTTACACAGTGAGACGGTCTCAAAAATGATATCACTGTTTGAAACATACTTCTTACGTGCATTTTTCTCTCCTCCGTGGCCCTGCTCTGTTTGTTTGTTTGTTTGTTTGTTTAATCCTAGCTGTCCTAGATCTCACTATGTAGATCTGGATGACCTCAAACCCAAGAGCTCCGCTTCCCCGTGCCTCTGCCTTCCAAGTGGTGGGAATAACATTTTGTGTCACCACATCTGATGCATTTTTCCCTTAGAATTTGGGAAATTCTATATTCCTCTTAAGTGGGGCCAGTTTGTTGCCAATTCTGAGTCAGTATGAGAACAGAAGATGGGAATATTTATTATGTGTGAATAGAGACAGGAATGAAGGAACTCATTTCTTGCCCCTCATTTCTCCCTCACCCTAGAGGCATGTGAATCCCTAAAGCCCCTTGGAAAGGATACATGGAATTGCTAAGATCTTCCAGCTGTCAACACAGAGAAAAAGGTTTATGTCAGGGGACCCAGAACAAACCTGGATGCTCTGGGGAAGGCCTACTGGTGGAGCTTGGGGAGGGGGCGGCTCACAACTCTTGGGTTCATGTACCCCCAACTTTTCATGGGAGACTTGGGAGCCTGTGCCCTCTCCACCCTTGGTGTCCCAGGATCCACAACAGCCAGCTCTATGACTCACATTGCTAAGCAGCTGGTCCAGGTTGCGGTCAGCCATTGTCTTCTTCTGCTCCTCAGGCAAGCCTTCTGTGACCCCATCCTCCTCTTCTTCCTCGTCCTCTTCCTCCCCACACACATCCAGGCTGAAGTGCAATCTGGCCAACTTCTCCTGCATCTCCCGAACATGCTCCAACTGCTCGAAGGAACATTCCTTCCCTGGATAACTCTTGAGTTTAGGAGGCAGCCTGGGACCCTAACCCCAGCCTGTCCCCAGACCAAGACCCCCAGCAGCACCCACACAGAACTGCCCTGCTCCCAGACTCACCAAAGGCCTGCAGGCGGCCTGAATGAAAATCATTGAGCAAGTTCAGCAGTCCTCCCTCCATCTCATAAACATCTGTCACCTCCGTCAGGAAGGAGTGCTGCAGGGGTGTGCCTGCAGAGCCGCCTCCACCTCCAGCCAGCACCGGTCGGCATTTCTCCTTGCCTACTCTGGGTAAAGTAGACATGACTGTGGTCATAGGTGTGTCTGCCCCACCCACTCACCAACACAAACTGGTGTTTGTTCTCTGGTCCTGTCCTGAGCAGCAGGATAGGTTAAGGGAAGGAGCATATGAAGGGGAGAAAGGAAGAGGGCAGAAAGACATCTGTTTCCATGGATGCTTGCAGCCAGAGGCCTACCTGCAAGGAGACTGACCGAGAGCCCATGAAGCCCATGTGACTCTGGATAGGTCACTTGTCCTTGAGGGAGTTTCTTCTTTTACTGCCAATGCAGCACCTCCCACCAAAAATCACCCTGCTCTTGTTCCTTTCCAGAAACTGTTCTGAATTTTCCATCTCCTTGAAGGTGTGGCTCTGGCTACAGCAGGGCAACACATCCTTCTCCCCAGAGTAACCCTGAACACAGCAGCCAGTTGGGCCTTCCTTCCTCTCCGACTGCATTTCCTACCATTCTCAAAGAGCCCTGAGCTCCGGATAAAATCTACTATGGCCATGCCAGTATATGCTGGCCAGGCAGATGGTATGGAGTCCCACAGAGGACACTGGTTTATTTAGAACAATGGGGAAAAGAACACATTGTATTTATGGGAACAAACCTGGACCTAGGGTAGGATCCAAATTATCTTTTGTTTTGTTATTTTTGAGACAAGGTCTAACTATTCAGCCTTGACTTGGCCCGGAACTCACTGTGTAGTCCAAGCTGTTCTCAGAGAGATACGCCAGCCTCTGCCACCCAATGCTAGGATTAAAGGCATGTGCCACCGCACCTGGCCACCAAAATTCTTAACAACACTGGTTTTGTTTTGTTTTGTTTTTTTTGAGGTAGGGTCTCCTCTGACCCAGGCTAACTTCAAACTCTCTATGTAGCCAATGATCTGTGAACTCCTGATCCTGCAACTCTGCCACCCAAGTGCTGGGATGATGGCCCTGCACTACCACTTGCAGCCAGACTTCCATTATTTAAAAAGAACTGAGCAGAGAACTTCAATGGGCGAGGGAGAAAAGCAGAGTGGGAGAGAGCACTTGCCCAGCATCTTGAGGTCAATCTCCCAGCGTGGTGACCAAAATACAATGAATTAAAAAGGAAGGAATCGTCCTCCCGGTGGGTGTTTATCCCTACACTCCTGGGGCCCTTCCATCAGTGTCTTGGTTTTCATGGCATTCGAGCTTCTCAGTCTTGAATATCACCTCCCCTCTTCAGTGTCCAGCAGCTTCCTCTCACAGTCACACTCACTCACTTCCTCCTCAAGAGCTAGAGCCTCAGTCTGCGTGGTCTCTATGTACCTGAGGACACATCCGGTCTGCATCCCCAGTGAATGGGTAAGGCATTGGTTGCTGTTCAGCAGTGATGTTTGCAGGTCCTCCTTACACAGTGCTCAGCTCACACCTAGGAGCCTCCAGTCTGGCCAAGCGCCCCTCCTTACTCACCTCTTGAACTTGGCTCGCTGCTTGGGTGATGGCAAATGAGGGAGTCCCAGAGCCAAGGAGCCACTGTGGCTGGTGGGCACAGGGACTCTGCGCAGTGTGCCTGGGGCCTGTGCTGGTTGGGTCAGGCAGGGCTTAGGACTCCGTTTCTTCTTTTTGTCTTCCATTGGGTGGTGTTGGACCTCGGGTCTGGGAAGGAAGGGGGCAAAATCATCCCTTCACTTAGCACCCTCTTTGGTCTGAGAGGAAGGGTCTTTAAATGTATCTTTGTCCAGCAGTCAGGAGCTCTGTCCTCTTGTCTGTACAGTGTAATATGCCAGCCTGCTGCTGGACTGTAGCTATGCATCTGAAGGACCTCCCAAGGCCAGCAAAGCCCCTTTCTTCCTGACAGCCCCATCTGCCTGCTGGAGAGGGCTGGCCCAGACCAGGGTCATCTTGCTGTTTTCCTGTCACTACAGCCCAGAGCCTGGGGCTGTAGAGGAAAATGCTCAGGAGACAGGGTGGATGTGACTAGGGGAGCCAGCTGAGGGTCAGGAGGCTATTCTCTAGGCAACAGTCTGTATATGGCAGCGGATACTGACTAACACTGCATGAGGCACAACCAAGGTAAGACAGGGACACCTGGAAATACCCTGGTGTCAATCATATGGACCAGGAAGAGCCGGCTCATCACTGGCCTCTCTTCCACTTCACTTCAACTACACAAGCCAGGGCTGCCCAGAAGTTCCCGGGACGGCTTCTAGTCTCTTCTTTTTCCAGTTAGAAAGTCTTTAGAGGCTAGACCTCCAACAATGTAACTGTGACTTGATTAGCTTAGCCTGACTCCCCTACAGCCCCATCACCTAGGTATCTGGTCTGCTGGGGTCCTCTCCAGGGGAGGTCTCAGCTCCCTCACTTTACTTCCGAGAGGGCAATGGTTGAATCAGAACATTAAGCGTTTAAGCTGGCATGGAACAGCTGGGTGGCATCAGTGGGGGTCGGGGGTGGGAGACAGCTCTCTCTTTCTCCATGTAGCAGCAGTGTGACCCAGTAAGAGACCTGATGGAAGCGGCAGCCAGAGCGACTGTGATCCGCCTGAGAAGATGTGCCGAAGGAAAGACTCCGTTCTCAATTCCAGCTTCAAAAAACAAGCATCAGGTGCGGCACCCCGCCCCTACCCTCCCCACTCCCTTCTCGCCCCCTTGGGGTTCTACTGACCTGAAAGTTTGGGGTCTGGAGTGTGAAACAGTGCTTCTTTGCAATCTCCCTTCACCCTGCTTTCTCTCTCCTCAGGGGAACTGGAGCTGGAGGGAGCTAAGCTGGCTGGAGATGATTTGCATTTAAAGAGAAAGTAGCCCTCTTTGGATTTCTCTGGGAGCGGAGCCGGAGCAGAGTCCTTCCGTTGATTGAACAGTTCCTCTTTCCTACCTCCCACAAGAACTAAAAGAGCACTGTTAGTTACGGGATATGGATGTAAAATAATTTCCTTTTCTTGTCACGCTTGGAGGGGATCCCTTACAAAATGGTGGAGGCTTTGTTTGCAGCAGGAGAGATAGGGAAATGATGGGACTACATGGATGTGTGGGCAGAGGCAATATATAAATCTATGGGAAAGATGAGGGGCGGACACCAGAAGGAACAAAGACAATCAGTACCCAGCACCCTGTTAAGCCTTTTATGTACATTCAATCCTTACAGTCCTGAGACATAACCGTTATCCCGATTTTACTGAAAATAATCATTTGTCACTCATTCCTGGGCATGGTCGCTGTCCTGTAACATCCAGATACTCCTAGCCTGTAAGCGCTGAAGAACTGACAGGGCCTCTCCCCACCTCCGAACCAGAGCAAATAGGAGACCGAGCAAGCTGGCAGGAGGTGGGGCATGCGAGCTCGGGAAGGAGGCTGGCCCAGAACTGTTGGCGGTAGTGCTGCTGGAGGAGGGAGGTCCCACCAATGAGGCAGCTATTTGAAGATCTGGCAGAGGAGTCTGGTTCAGATCTCCAGAGCAGCACCCGATGCCACAGGAGAGGGGTGTCCTTAGTCAGGCTGCCCAGCAGGCTCAAATTAAAGCGACCTAAGCAACAAAGCATCCATCTTCCCTTTTCCTTTAGCAACGACAGTAGGTTTCCCTGACCTGGGCCCTGGCTGTGGGCGCCCAGAGGTGTTGCTTCTGGGATCTTTTCCAGGTGCTGTTAACATGCAAACTGCTCTAGGAAGCAACACTAACCCAAGACTTCTAAACGACCGGAGGTCCCTTACCTCTGGGAATTGCTGCTGGAGCAGTGCCAGCTTCGTTCCTCAAAGTGACAGCCGGCCCAGGCGCACCCGGGGTTGCCACCTTCAGCTGCTTCCCTGAGGAGCCAGAAGCTTTTTGCAGAGCCACTGCGCTTGGAAGCTCCTGTTGTGGAGCAGAAAGGAATCCTCCCCCACCCTACTGGAGGACTTTTGGAATCAATTGTCTACAGCCTCTGGCTAGAAGGGATCAAGGGACAGCCCCTATAAAGTTGAGCAGTTACATATTTTCTGCCTAACCAACTGGTGCTGGCTGAGGCCACCTACAGTGTCCCTTAGAGAAAACCAGCTGAATTATGGAACTACTAAGGCCGCGAGCGCGCCTGTGTGTGTGTGTATATATGTGCGCGCACACATGAGCATTCCCCAGGAGGGCCAAGAGCACAGGCCCAGTAGCTTCCTACCCCTTACTCAGCTGTGTGAACACCTTCCTTCAGTAGGTCCTCAAGGGCCTCTAGGTCTGCTCGAAACTCCTAAGGAACACCTACACAAACCTGATGTCTCCTCACCCTCCTGGGCACCTGGCACAACTTGTAAGCCATCTTTCCTTTTGTAAAGGTCTCATAGTCTGCTTCTGCCTTTGGGATAAAGGCATGTTCTCCCACACCAGGTTCAACTGAGTACTGGATGAGGTCAGGACTTCTGCTTTAAAACATTTCCTCTCAGTAGTTACAATTTTTTTTTTTTTTTTTTTTTTTTTTTTTTTTTTTTTTTGGTTTTTGGAGACAGGGTTTCTCTGTATAGCCCTGGCTGTCCTGGAACTCACTTTGTAGACCAGGCTGGCCTCAGAAATCCACCTGCCTCTGCCTCCCGAGTGCTGGGATTAAAGGCGTGCGCCACCACGCCCAGCTTACAATTTTTTTTTTAATTACAGGTATTATATGAGCACCCATGCATGAGTGGCGGTGGGTGTCAAGCTGTATTTATGGAGAGCAAAAGGCAACTTGAAGGAGCAGATCCTCTCCACCATCTGGGGAGCCACCCCTCCTCCTCACCCCCTTTTTGAGACAGGGTCTCACTACAGCAAACTGGAACACTACATGTGCACCAGGTTGACCTCAGAGTGAGAGCTCCTTCAGAGTGCTGGGAACAAGGGCACACCCCACCTTGTCTGGAGGCCCTCAGCCCCACCCCCTTGAGATAGGGTTTCTGCTCATATAAGCCTAGCTGATGTTGCCCAAGGCAGTCCTGAATTCACAGCAACCATGCCTCAGCCTTTCCATGCTGGAATTGCAGCTGTACACACCTTATTGAAATGTCTAACATTTTTCTATGCCAAGAGCAAACATAGCTAAAGAATCTGTCATGGTCCTCAACGTGTGGCCAGGAGGATGTGGGACGATGACTGGCCACTGCCACCCTGCAGATCCAGAAAGGTCAAATAATTCGATTGGCTGAGATACAAGTAAGGCAACAGACTATTTAATGTGGTGTAAAACTCATCAATAGCAAGTCCCTGGCTGCTGCGAATTCCAAACGCAGACTGGGAACAGGAAAGGGGTACAAAAAAAAAAAAAAAAAAAAACAGCTGTCAGCACAACTTCAAACAAGTATGGGTGGCAAAGGAAAGCAGTCATGGGGGCAGAGGCAGCCCTCCTACCCGAGGCTGGTCAAGGGCAGTCAGATGCCTGGTGGTCCACACATGCTACTACAGTGGAGGGGGGCTGGAGCAGTTCTTTGCAGGCTGCAGCCCCTCTTTGGATACCTGGGCAGCTCCACTGGCCTCTGGGTTAGCGCTTTGGAGGACTAACATGATGGGGACTAGGAAGCGTTAAATAACCATCTTTACAGAAACAACATTCTTACAGAAAGTGCCTAAGCTCCGCCCACGGTCCAAAAAGCCTCATGGAAAACAACAAAAAGTGGGGCTGACATGGCATACACGAAGTTCTCCCCTGGACAAGGACCTAAATATTGTTTGTATAGCCAAGGGCCCTGGACTCCAAGCCATACCCACTGTGGTCCTCTAGAGAAAAAGCTAACAATCTAAGAAACCAACACAGCTCTTGGTCCTAAAATGAGGTCATGCGCAGGGGACTTGCCCAAGTGAGGAAGGCGCTGGCCCTCTCACAGACAGGCCACCTCCCTGCAGCTGGCCCAGCCTCCTGGGCTGACTTTGGAAAGCAGAGCAGCTGTACTGACTGTAGATTTGGTCAGTGGGGAGAAGGTAGAAGGGAGAGATTACTATCTATGCATTGCCCTGGGTGCCTACAAGTGGATGGAGGGAACAGCCAAGGTTTTCCGGCCTGCCACAGTGTAGCCTCCCAGCCTGCCACACTGAGACCCAGCAGCTGTCACCCTGCACAAGCTTTAAGAGGTAGCTGAAGTGAGGCAAGCCAATGTAGTGGGCAACACAAGGTCCTTCCATCTTCAAGGAGGCAGGAAGATGCCTCACCCTTACATCTCTGTGGCCTAAGGAGCCCCATGGGTTAACAGGTCAGATCTCAGCCTGGAGTGTGGGCTGAGAAGCCTCACTGGAACAGGAAGAATACTATGATTTCCAAGATATAAGACCTTGGGAGAAATTCCACAGGACAACAGATCCCAGCTGGAGATGGCAAAGCCTCAACACTCACACAGCTGCTGGGCACCCTGAGTGAATAAATATACCAGGGTAGCAAGTATTTGAAATGGTAGAGCCTGTGACATGGGAAAGGGGTCATTAATTTGTAATTTCTGGATTTAAACACATGATCATCAGCACGAGATGTTTTCTTCCAGCCTTTTACTTTTTGGTTTCCTGACAAGGGGTCCTGCTTCCTAGCTTTGCTGAGATCTGGGATTGCAGGAATATATCACACACCCAGCTCAATGTTTAATTTGAGTATGTGGGGTCTTAAAGGCTAGTTATGAAAGATAAAGAAACTTGCAATAGTTGAAATACAAGAAGCAAAATTCCATCCAATCTCAGTGTATGGTCCACTCAGCTAATGGAAGAAGCCTCAGCTTCCCAGACAGTTACTCCAGAAAAGCTGCTGTGCAAACGGACTTACCACCCTGGCACGTGTGCAGTCACAAGAGCTTCAGCAGAGCCCCAGAGAACACAGTAACACTGAGGAGGGTGGGGAGGGACGGCAAAGACAACTCCCCACAGCTATTTTGGTTCCTGGGATGTCTGTTCTTGACCTACCAGCCAGCTTAGGCAGGAAGAAGTGAAATCCCAAGGACTCACTTTTTGGCCAAGAGGGTTCGAGGAAATGGCACAAGAGCAGTCCTCAAAATCCACACCTCTGAGCTGGAGGTGAGGGGCAGGAGCCAAGAAATGACCATGTGCCAAGGGGCACATGGGCCTGCGGTCCAGCAAAGGCTGCATGGAGAAGTGATGGGAACCAGTGGTTGCCTCCTAGGATGAAGCCCATAGGCAAGCTTGTGGCAAAGCCATTAGAAGCCTCTTCCCTTCTCTGAAATATTTCATCTTCCCAAGCAGGATACCTTGGCACCCACATGGCAAAGGACCCTGACAGGGTGGTTCCAAGTGGGGCACTGGAGGCCAGGCACCTGAGGACCACTTGTAGAGTATCCCTGTTCCTTCCTTTGACGTTCTTTAATACAAACTCTTATGCAAAACAAGCGAACAAAAACCCTCCCAAAAGAATCCTTTGGGTGACATTTGTCAATTATTTGTGCAGGCTAGAGGCACCTGTGAATGATAAGGCTACTGAGAACTGAGAAGCGACACTGGCCTGGACCTGGCACTACCGGAGGGGAAGTGGGCCTGAGGGATTCCCTCCCACACAGGCACACCTCTACTTCTGTCCCACAAAGACTCTGCCAGGGACACCATTCCCAGGTTAAGAGAAGCAATGGAACCTCCAGGGCAGGGAGGGAAGGGCGAGAGCCCAAACTGCCCAAGTTCTGCTCACAAAAAGGAGTCCAGGCCTGGGTGTTTTCACTTGTCACAAGCTCTGAAAAGGCCAAGAGGGGTCTGAGCCTTAGAGCTGGGTAGGAAAATATTGGAGTCATCTGACCTGCCACCTTACTGTGACGGCAGCTTCAGATGACATCTTCTATGACTCTTCAGTTTTCAGAGTCTCCAACTTCATCTGCACACTGTCCGAGGTGAAAGCCCAGTGCACCTACAGGTGTTAACTATAGAACCGCATGAGGGTCTGCACGCCTGCCCATCCATGTAAGACTAACCCACAAAATTCACAATTGCCAAGTGTCCGACGGCCTCAGCCCTGGGCTGCTCCGTGTGGAAGCCTTGCATGGATGAGGCCTGACAGGGCTGCTGCTCCTGTCCCAGCATGCCCAAGCCCCGTGATCTCTACGCAGTGGCAGGGGTGGGCTCTCCGGGCCCCATCTGGCCTGTTGTTCCTGTGCTCGGGGCTCCTGAGCAGCAAGGAGCGTCTGTGGCCCTTGGAGAGCTGGCCGGTTGAGCCCCAGGACTTTCAACCCCTTGTTCCTTGGAGGCAGTGGTGGCCTCTGGCCTCCGCTCAGAGCCAATGTCAGTGATGCCCCCTGCAGTCAGGTCCTGTACCCTCTTGTTGAGGTCATTGCGCTCGGTCTGCAGCGCTCGGCACAGCTTCTCCAGCCGCTGGATCTTCACCTGCAGGCCCTCTAGCTCTTTGTCCCGGAGGGTTTTCTAGGTAGAGAAATGAAGCATTCAGTGAGACGTTCACATCCTCAAGTCTGGGCAGCTTAAACCCAAAAGCTGGCCCATGTAGTAAACAGCCCTAGCCGAGGGTCAGATGATGTATTCTACTTGTCTACCAGATACCTTGACACATCACAGGCATCTTCAAACTGTCAACTGTTAAACAGGACCACAGACCAATTTCAGATCTCAAAAAAATGTGCAGATATAAAAAAGGTCCCCAAAAGGGTTCACCTGGATGAGTGCTCCTGGAAACGCAGCCCCAGTTCACGTGTAGTGTCAGTGACTGAGTGACAGCAGAGGAAAAGGCCCACAGACCAGTCCTCAGCCCTCCACCCACCTCTTCAGCCATCTCCAGGAGAGCCTTGTTGCTGCTTTCCCACCGGGACCGATACATAGTGGTTTCTTTCTCCAGCTTCTTGATCTTCTTTGTCATCTGTTACACCACAGATGACAGGAAAGGGTCAGAGATGGGCTATCTGCAGATCTGTGCCAACCGGGAGCCTCAAGTTAAGCTGACCACTGAGGGGCTGACACGACGGCTTAGGAAATAAGGAGGTACTTGCTGCCGAGATTAACGATGAGCTCCATGCCCCAAACCCACAGATTCAACTCCTGTAAATGGTCCATATGCATAACCCATACACATACACACCTATTCACAATATTGTTTAAAAATATGCAGGGTGCCTTTATCCCAGCACTCTTGAGGTAGAGGCAAGGTGGGTATTCATTGAGTTCAAGACCAGCATGGTCTACACTAAGAGTTCCTGGGAAACCAGGACTACATAGAGAGACTACATCTCTAAAGAAAAAAAGCTACCATTGAAGCCTAGTAGAATGCATATTCTCTATTTAAAATTCCAGCATAAATAAAGAAATCAAACCAAATAATAATAGAAAAACAAACAGAAACTGTCCCCTCTGGGAGGAGAGGGAGCTATGGCCCCTTCTAACCACCTCTTGTTGATATACAAAGAGTGCCTGTGAGGCTGCCAGGGCAGCTCAGGTCTGAAGGAAGTGGCCAGAGCGCCGGCTGTCCTGGCCAGGCTGAGGGCCTCCCTGTGTTACCTTTTCCATCTCCTGTTTGAACGTGGTGAACACTTCACTGCTTTTGGAAAGTGTGTTCTGGAACTCCTCGAACTTCTCCGTGTACAGGGCGAGCTGCATAAGAAGCACAGGAGCACGATGAGGTAGCACGCACACGGACAGAGCCACTCTACTGAGACACCATTTCCTAATACACAAGCAAAGTCGTGCACAGCAAGGATATGTTCCAACACGACAATCCTGCAAAGTCAGCCTTGGGAAGACGTCAGCATGTGGAGACACTGGTCTCATACAAAAACAAAAAAAAATGAAGCATGCACTGATAGGGCTGAAGGGATGGCCAGAAGTTAAGATCACTGGCTGATCTTCCAAAGGACCGGGGTTCAATTCCCAGCACCTACATGGACACCACAACTGTCTGTAACTATTCTAACCTCTAAAGGTACCAGGAACACAAGTGGGGAAAAATATACATCCATGCGAAACACTCATATACACATCAATACAGCAAAATAAAAGTAAACAGAATTGAGCTAGACCTGGTAGCTAACGCCTCATGCATCTGGGAGTCAGAGGACTGTCACAAGTTCAAGGCCACCCGAGAGCCTGGTCTACAAGGTAAGTTCTGGGTTAGCTATAGCCACAGCTAAACTCAGAGACCTGTTCTTCAAACAACAACAAAAATGCCTGGCATGGTGGCACATGCCTACATTTAATCCCATTGCTTAGGAGGCTGAGACAGGCAAATGTCTGTGTCCCAGGCCAGCCTCGTGTACAAAGCAAGTTTCAGGACAGCCAGGGCTACACAGAGAAACTTTGTCTTGGGGGAAACAAAACACACATAAATAAAAAACTTGGCCGACACCAATAGGCCAGCTGGCACAAAGCCAGGCTATGACAGTCCTGTCTCCACTGCCCTGCAGATGGGCCCTTATGAAAGCATCCTGGAAACTGCAGGTCAGGTTCCCGTCTCACCTGCTGCTTTAGGTGGGTCTCCTGCTGCTTCATCAGCTCGCACATCCTCTGGGACTCCACCGCTTCCTTCAGGAGCTATTTCCAAGACAGGACCCCAGAACCTGTCAGAAGCCCCTGAGGGTATGTTTGACCTTCTTTAGCCACAAGCACTGGACCCACTGAGGCTACCTGCTCTCAGACTGCTGTCTGGACAGGCAATTAGTGGATTGGGCAGGCAAAACCTCTCCCATCCATAAGAAATGGATTGAACTAAGCCAGAACCCAGCCCACTTCCTTCCAGCCCCACCATAGCCCTGGGGCCTGAGCCTCACAAACTCCTTCTCCCGCTGGTGCCGCTCCTCTGCCTCCTTCAGCATCTCCTGGGCCTGCTGGAGCTTGGCGTCCACTAGCTGCTGCTGCAGGTCCTTATGTTTGAAGACTTTGTCGATATGCTGCAATAAAGGTAATTTATGGAGTCAGGAGTTCCCTTTCAAGAAAGCCCCAACTCCAGGAAACAAGGCACTTCATCCAGTCTCCTGCTGACCCAGGCATGTCCTTGGGAATTCTCCTTCCTAACCTCCACAGGTCTGATGCGGAGCTAGGACAAGGACATACCTCCACTCTAGCACTGAATACTCTACAGACGTCCCGTTCAGACACCAGGGATAAGCACTGGTGTGTGTGTGTAATCTCTTCTTTCCATTTATTTCAGCTCCTTATCTACGGGTTACATCTTTTGAAGGAAGAGCAAGCCCAGGCGGGCAGCTGCTGCCCCAGGCCCTGGCACTCACTAGACTCACAAGCTGCTGGCCTCTATTGCCTTCAGCTCACCTCCTCACGAAGCTCGTATTGCTCAATCAACTTCTTGAGCCTCTCGGCTAGCTCCATATTCTCCTGGCGCAGCTTGGAGTTTCGCTCATTGTGCTGTTCCATCTGCAGCTGAATGTCATTCAGTGTCACCTGAAAGTGTGAAGTCACTTCTTTGCGCTTCTCCTCCTCCTCACGGGCTCGCTGCACGCCTTCTTCCTGAAGAAAGAATTGTCCATAGTTGCCAGCCTTGCACAAAGCTCCCCTAACTAGTTCCACAGTCCAGTCTTTGCCTGCCAACAGCGCTCTGGGCCCTGGGGAGCACCTAGGCTGTAGGACGTCATACAGTGGGGTTTCCTAACATGCCCCTCTGTAAACCAGGTGTTATCAAGCGACTCTACCAAGAATACTCAGCATCCATGTAAGTGCCATTCTGAAACCGCAGGCAGCCTGAATTCTTGTTCCCAGACTCTAAATTAAGTATCTCTGTTTGTTTCAATTTGTGTCCATTTTAATGTCCTTTAGTCCCTCCTGTTCCCCACAGAGAACAAGATAACAAAATGTAGTCATATTCAGGACTAGCAGAGTTGTAAGAAATGAGGCAACATTCCCACTTTGGAGAAGACAACCTAGACAATTCGATCAATTAGTCACTTAGTGCTGTGCCCACTGACCCAGCCATTTCACTTCTGAAATTTAGTCTGTAGCTGAAATTCCTCAGCACACAATTGGTAAAGGACATGGACACACATACTCTTACCTATTTTTGGTTTTTTTTTTTTTAACAAGGTTTTTTTTTTTTTTTTAAAGATTTATTTATTTATTATATGTAAGTACACTGTAGCTGTCTTCAGACACTCCAGAAGAGGGAGTCAGATCTCATTACGGATGGTTGTGAGCCACCATGTGGTTGCTGGGATTTGAACTCTGGACCTTCGAAAGAGCAGTCGGGTGCTCTTACCCACTGAGCCATCTCACCAGCCCTATTTTTGGTTTTTAAGGCTTTTTTTTTTGTTGTTTTTTTTTTAAAGATTATAGCCGGGTGAGACACATAGATATACAGAAATTTTAAAGCGCTTAAAGTGGGCGGGGTGGCGCATGCCTTTGATCCCAGCACTCGGGAGGCAGAGGCAGGCGGATTTCTGAGTTCGAGGCCAGCCTGGTCTACAAAGTAATTCCCGTACAGCCAGAGAAACCCTGTCTCAAGAAACAAAAACAAAAACCAAAAAAGAGATTTATTTATTGTTATGGGTAAGTACACTGTAGCTGTTTTCAGACACCCCAGAAGAGGGCATCATATCTTGTTACAGATTACAGATGGCTGTGAGCCAGCATGTGGTTGCTGGGATTTGAACTCAGGACCTTCAGAAAAGCAGTCATTGCTCTTACCCACTGAGCCATCTCGCCAGCCCCAGTTTTTAAGTTTGTTAAAGATTTATTTTATGTATGAGTATCTTGGCCCTATGTATGTCTGTACACCACAGTGTTTTTTTAGAAGATGTATTCACCTTATGTATGTATATTTATTTTATGTATATGAGTACACTGTCTTCCTGCATACTAGAAGGGCCACCATGTGATTGTTGGGAATTGAACTCAGGACCTCTGGAAGAACAGCTAGGCCACGTCTCTAGCTGAGGAAGCTTGTTAAGAGTACTGCACATGCCAGGCAGTGGTAGAGCATGCCTTTAATCCCAGCACTTGGGAAGCACAGGCAGGCGGATTTCTGAGTTCGAGGCCAGCCTGGTCTACAGAGTGAGTTCCAGTACAGCCAGGGCTACACAGAGAAACCCTGTCTCGAAAAACCAAAATAAATAGATAGATAGATAGATAAATAAATAGTACTGCTCATGTGTGCACAGAGAGGCCAGAGGTCAGGTGCCATCACCAAGCTTTCTTTACCTTAGTATGTATGTATGTATGTATGTATGTATTTTGGTTTTTCGAGCCTGGCTGTCCTGGAATTCACGAGAAGTTTTTACTTTTTAAAGAGAGTCATGGACCTCCTGCCACTGGAGTTAGACAGTTGTGACCTACCATGTGTGAGGTGGGCACTGAAGCGGCTCCTCTAGAAAAGCGGCCTCTGCTCTAACCACTGGGTTATCTGTCTGCCTGACACCCACTTCTTGTTGGTTTTGTTTTAAGCTTATTTATTTATTTATTTATTTAGAGACAGGGTTTCTCTGTGTAGTCCTGGCTGTCCTAGAACTCACTCTGTAGACCAGGCTGGCCTCGAATTCAGAAATCCGCCTGCCTCTGCCTCCCGAGTGCTGAGATTAAAGGCATGCGCCACCCCGCCCAGTTTAAGCTCTTTAAAATTTCTGTATATCTATGTGTCTCTGTGAATGTATGTCACACGTATGCAGGTGTCCAGAAGTCAGATTAGAGTATCAGAGCCCCTCAAGATGGCTTGCGGACAGCCGAACAGTAATGGAGTCCTCTGGAAGACTACTGGGTTACTAGTCAGCCGTCTCTTAGTCCTCCATGCTTCACTGAGGTGCACTACTTAGCCCAGCTCTGTCACCGGGTGATGGGGATCCAGATTCCAGGTCTTATGCTGGCAGTGGGAAGCATGCTCTTGGTTGATCCATCTCCCCACCTTGCATCCTGAGGTCCCATAAAGGTTTACTTGGCAGGGGACTCTGGAGCCTACTGTGATGCCCAAGGTCTGCTGAAAAGGCTTAGGACTCAGGGGTGTGCTCTTGAGCAGCTCTGCTGTCCCACACCCTCCTGCCACACCCTGCTACTGCCCCCCTCAGCGCAGATCTGAAAAGCCATCAGGTCCCCCTACTCATGGATGAGAGCTTCTACACTGGGAGTCAGGACAAACAATCTCTGTGGTTTTAGGAAGCTGAAGTTTGCAGAGGGAGCTGACCCTGGCTGGCGTATCTGGTGCTTCCTGCACGCCAGGCAAGGTAGGCACAGCTGTTCTTTGGTGGACCTGGGACTGAGCTAAACCTAAGCTGCTGCTGTTGCTTCCTCTATAGTAAATCTTCCTATGTAATCCAAGCTGGCCCAGAACTCACTGTATAGCATAGCCGCAGCTGCCCACAAGTCCCAATGGATACTGACGGGCCTACCTTCAGGGACCGGTTGTGCCGCTGCAGCTCCCGGCACAGACTCTCAAGCTTGCTTCGGGCCAGGACAGCCTTGCTGTGTTCCCCTCGAAGATGGTCCTTCTCCTGCACGAGCTGGCTCTGCTTCTTCTGCAGGAGCTTCATCTGCTTCTGCGAGTTCCGATGCTCTTCCAGCTGAGAACAGGAGGTGTAAGTGTCTGCAGGGCACCGTTACACAGCTCTAGAGATTCCTAAGCTAACCACTATTCACGCCCACTCCAGTCACAACAGCTCCAACAAGAGCCTGCTCACATACCAAAAGCACTGGACCTTCTCATGCTCCTCCCAGAAACTGCGCAGGCTAACCAAAGGTTTCTTGGGGAAATAATAATGAATAATGACCAAGACTAATGAAGTCCGCCATCAGATCCCAGCCCCTATCCCAGTTGACTCCACTGGATGAGCCCATGGTCCAGTCAGTCTGTTGGATACCTACATCCTATCAGACAACTAATGTATATGCTACCAATTCAGAGCCTGTCAGCACCACACTCCTTTCTCAAGACACTGCTTTTCCCAACAACTGCTACTCTTTGATTTGGGGGTGGGAGGGAGGTGTTGAAGACGAGGTTTCTTTGTGTAGCCCTCACTATCCTTGAACTCACAGAAATCCTGTTGTGCCTCTCCTCCCGAGAGCTGGGATTAAAGGTGTGTCACCACTACCTGGCTACAACTACTACTTTTTTTTTTTTTAAGTTTTTTCAAGACAGGGTTTCACTGTATAGCCCCAGCTGCCCTGGAACTCACTCTGTAGACCAGGCTGGCCTTGAACTCAGAAATCTGCCTGCCTCTGCCTCCCAAGTGCTGGGATTAAAGGCATGTGCCACCACTGCCCAGCATATTTTACATTTTAATCTTAGGTCTTTAAAGGCTGATGCAGTTCTTATAGCTTAGCAGATCCAAATCAGACTAGCCATATATCAGCTAAGGTGAAGCTGCTGTCCTGAGCAGCAGTGGCCTATCACTCCACGCCAGGACCGTCACCACTTCTTTAAATGCCTATCAGTATTTATGGTTCTCCATCTCTCATCCTACTAGACTTGCAACTACTGAGCCTTCATTCTTTTCTCCTGACTTACCTTCTACCCTGGCTTATCCTTTTATCCCAGTAAAGCCCCTTCCTCTTCTGCTGCACAAGTACCGAAGCAGCCCCGTTTAAAGAAGTCTTCCTTATACCAATCCTTGGAAGACTCCCTTCTGCCCAGAAACAAAGGCCACCACTTTCTCCAACCATACACACCCCTTCTGAGACAACCGCTCATCTCCTCTTTATATCTTCCCACCCCAGATCTTGTTATTAGTCTCGTTTCCCTGGAAACCCAGAAGAAACCAGGGGACTACCAGCACAAGCTCCCACCCATCTTCTGACTGTACTTGTCTTCTTCACTTACAGACAGGTACAGACTGGTGGAGCCTCCCTCCTTGTACATTAGGCCTTAGCCCCCTCCTATATTCAGAATGTTACCCCAGGAGCTCAATTCCTCCTTCCTTGTAGCATCAGCATTCTCCTAGTTAAAGCCTTCCAAAATGGACTTTATCTTTTGTTTTTCTTTCTGGAACTCACTATGTCAATTCACTCTGTAGACCAGACTGGCCTTCAACTCAAAAGATCCACCTGCCTCTGCCTCCCAAGTGCGGGGATCGAAGGTGTATACCTCTCTACTAGGCTCTGTATTTCTTTTAATTTTACTTAATGTTTCTTTGTGGTTTGCCTGCATCTATGTCTACATTATACTTGTGGGCCTGATACTTGCAGAGTCTAGAAGAGGACTTCAGAGTGCTCGGAACTATAGTTAAAGATGGTTGTGAGCTACCATGTGGATGCTTAGAATCAAACCCAGGGCCTCTGGAAGAGCAGTCACTGTTTGTAAACACTGAGCCACCTGACCAGCCCCTCCTCTACTCCTGTTCATTTCCAAGACAAGACCCTGTAGTCCGGGCTGGCCTTGAATTCCTGATCCTCCAGGAATTAATGGACACACCATGCCTTGGTATTTCCCATGATCCAACATGGAGGTCATTACCTCGTCTCAAGATCAGCTCCTAGAGCTAACTTTCACTTCACTCAGGACTGAGAGCTAAGGAGGTAAAGGAACAAGAGCCACCCCAAAGACGGCAAATCAGGAGGCAGAGCATCCTGGGGAGATGCAAGTACGAACACATCAAGATATAACTACACAATATCTGGGACCAATGCCAGAATTCTACTACCTGAAATCATTGGGAAATTTACTAATAAAGTTTCTCTTCTTACTGACTGGAAACTAATTTCTCATTTAACAGATAGCAGTGGGAGAATTAAAAAAAAAAGTTAACAGAAATTAAGCCAATATGTGTTCCTGCACCCTAGCTCCTACCCCAGGTAGCCTGCTGACTTTCCAAAGGGAGGGAGGGTATGAAAGGAGGAAAGGGGAGGGACTGACCAGCTCAGCATACTTCTTGCACAGTGCAGCCAGCTTCTCCTCTGGAGTACTCAGCGTGTTCAGTGTCTGCATCAGGAGAGTGATCTCCTTCCCTGAAAAGCACAGGGGGTAAAGCACACACCCTTCCTGAGGGTTCCCTCTACGCCCAAGCCTACACTTCTGAGTGCTAAGGCGGTTTTCCTGTGACACTAGTACTTCATAAAGAATTGTGGCCAATCCTGCCGCTTCAATGCACATTCCCACTGCAGCCTAAGTGGTATCTGCAGTGTTACTACTAACAAATGCTCATGAAATGAACAGAGCAGTCTCTTTGGTAAGCACTGCCAGGGAGAGGAGAACCTGTTTGAAGACATTATAAACAGGAGAAATGTAAGCCCAGGGCTACTGTCTGATGTCCCTTGAGAAATTAGCCAAACTCCTGTCACGAGACATAGCTACACAGTTATGTTTAAAGATTTATTTAGCCAGACAGTGGTGGCGCATGCCTTTAATCCCAGCACTAGGAAGGCAGAGGCAGGCGGATTTCTGAGTTCGAGGCCAGCATAGTCTACAGAGTGAGTTCCAGGAAAGCCAGGGCTACACAGAGATACCCTGTCTTGAAAAACCAAAAATAAAAAAGATTTATTTTATTTGAGTACACTGTCACTTTTTCCAGACACAGCAGAAGAGGCCATCAGATCCCATTACAGATGGTTGTGAGCCACCATGTGGTTGCTGGGAATTGAACTCAGGACCTCTGGCAGAGCAGTCAGTGCTCTTAGCCATCTCTCCAGCCCCACCCACAGTTATGCTTAAGATGCATCTCTTTCACATGTGACCCCGTGACTTGGGAAAAAAAAGGGCAAGAAATCCGTCTTTAAGACAGATGACAAAATGAGGAAGAAGGACCAGTGACGTGTTGACAGTACTAGAGAGAGATGAGAGAGAGGGTCTTGCTATGTAGTCCAAGTTGCCTTTGAACTCAGCCTTCCTGCCTTTGTCGTTAGAGGCATACACTACCACATTGGTTCCCATTAGATTCTAAGTTCATATTTTCATATTATCCCACCACCCCTGTCAAAGGACTGCCATTACTCTGTTTTTATTCGTTTGAGATAAGGTTTCATTATGCAGCTGGCTGATCCGGCACTCAAGAGATCTACTTGCCCCTGCTTCTCAAGTGCTGTGATTAAAGGTGTACGCCGTCACGCCTGATTGCCCCTACCTCAGCCAGGAAGCCTTACAATTGTCTCCCTTGGGTTCCACTGTACTCAGTCAGCACAGAGCAGGTTCCTGAACTGTCAGTCCTGGAGGCCCATGAGATTGGCATGGAGATGGCAAACCTCACCAGTGAATGACTTTGCTTGGTTTCTATTATTTTGGCTGCCAATTATTCAGCTGGTCAGATGAGAGTGGGGACTAACCAGGTAGGAGTCAATTTTTCCGATCAAGAAGGCCCCTT
Source organism: Mus caroli (assembly GCF_978045245.1). Lineage (NCBI taxonomy): Eukaryota > Metazoa > Chordata > Mammalia > Rodentia > Muridae > Mus > Mus caroli. The sequence continues at coordinate 28,021,562 of NW_028227261.1, read as the reverse complement.
CTTGATGATTCTGAAGAGGTCTGTGGCTTACCTGGTTCATGCTGATATTTGATATCTCAACCTTGGTGTAGCCTAATTCTATTGCTATAGAAACAGGGAAACTAAGACTCAGGAGTGGAGAATAAACATGCCCAAAGTCAAGCAGCGGCTAAAAGTGGTGCTTACAAGCACTCAGGCCTCCACTTCCCAAGGCCAGGAGTCTTTGCACAAGTAGTGATCTAACAGCTCAATGCTAGGACCCCATCTTTGAGTAAACCCGGGCGGGGGGCAAGGGGGGATGACACACATACTGTCTTGAAAAGCAGATTCTTTTGAGTTCTGACAGAGCAAGTTAGCCCATGAGATGACAGGTGTTAACTCCCTCCCCTCACCAATAGCTCCCCCCTCACCTAGGCCCTTGGCTTTCTTCTTCTCCTGTGACCTCCGATGGTCTCGGTCTCCAACCTCATCACTCGCTCGGATCTCCTCTGTTCCAGGCTCCCCCTTAGAGGTTTCCTTCTCGCCGTTGACAACTGGAATGCCTGGTTCAGGCTCCCCATTCCTGGCTGCATAGGTTCGGGACTTCTCTGTGTCTTCTGGCTCAGTGGGCTCACCCTGTGCTCCCTCCTCAGCTGGGCCTCCCTGATTGTTGTCCACACAGTATGTACTCAGGATGTCTTCCAACTGCCGGCTCAGCTCCTCAGAGACGTCACAGAGGGCCCCAGGCTGAGCTGCTTTAGCTCGAGCCCCTACAGCAGGAAAGATGAAGACATAGGATTAAAGTTCAGTGGTCATACCACTCGCTTGGATCTTCTTTAAGCCCAGATAAACGCACTAGTGTGGGTTAAATGATGTTTTATTTATTTATTCGGTTGAGTTAGGCTCTCTCTAGCTGTCTTGGAACTCAGTATGCAGGCTGATCACAAACTCAGAGATCTGTCTGCCTCTGCCTCCTGAGTTCTGTGGACAAAGGTGAGGGACACTATGCCTGGCCTCAATTTAAAAATTTTTAAACCCTAAGTTTGTTTAGTTATAAAACAAGTATTTCTAACACCCAAACATACTTGTTATAAAAGCCAACTGTGTAAAGCACCCCTGCGTGAGGGGCAGTTGGCATGTGGCAGAAGCTGCACTTCGTGAAGGACAATTACCCACCCCTGACAAGTGTTCTCTGGGAATATGACTTTGCTCACGGGGTGCTTCATTTGACTGTCTTGGTTTAAACCAGTCAGAGCATGCTCCCAAGGTTGCGTCCCAGGGCTAAGAGTGGGAAGGTTCACCTTCTCCCCAGGAAACAAAAGGATCACACAGAATGGGCATTCATTCTGTTTCATTCTATAGTTCCTTCTTCTTGGTTAAACACTGGCCTCAGAAGACAGACCAATACCACAAACTCCTCCCTCTGCCCACTGGAAAAGCAGAGCTGGCACACACCCTCGGTCTTCCCAGGAGCCTGGCTTGTGGAACCTTCGGCTTCCGCCCCAGGAGCTGTCTGTCTGGGTCGTCCATGGGCTCCCTCCGGTCCTGCTTCCCGTTGCCCCGGGCTGCCCTTCGAGTTGGAGTGTTTGGCAGGCCCATTCTTTTTGTCTTGGTTCTTCATTGTGATCTGCAAGGCCAGAAACGGGGCAGATCCTTTAAGGACCCAGTTGCTTTTTTTTTTTTTTTTTTTCTAGACTTCAAAATTCTTCTTCACAACCTAGATAAGAAATCCCCAAATCTGACGCTCGAAGCTTCAAACAGACCAGTCGGCCTTCGCCCGGGATCTCACGGTCCCATGCAAGGTTTCCGAGAAGCTGCCCCTGAGTGAGTGAGGGAAGGAAGAGGCCTCCTTTCTCCCGAATGCCACTTCTCGGCACCACACGGCTCCCTCTCGGCAGCCGGAGCGCGGGATTGGCTCAGAGCCGCAGACTGACGTGGCGGGATGCTCCAGTCCCGATCGGCTCCCCGCCCCACCAGGTCCCACGTGGGACCCCTGCGCGCGCGCGCACAGAAGCCACCCACACCCCACGCGCCCTCTAGACCCAGAGTACGCACGCGCAACACTGGGGCAGGCCGCCGTCCCCCCCGACCTCCCGAATTAGTTGTTCCTCCTCGGCCAACGCGTCCTGGGCCACAGACCCTCTGAAGAGCTCGTCCCACGTACAGCCCATAGACATACTTCACTTACCACGAACGTCCGGCGGCGTCCTCCTCTCCGGCCGAGCACCGGAAACCTAGGTAACTGCTGCCAGCAGGACCGCCCTCTCCTGCCGCAGCCAATCAACAGCAAACGCGGGCGCGGAGCTTGCTGGGAAAAAAGAAGTCAAGGCGGCTTTGGAGGCGGGAGTGGAAAAACTACGAGCCCCTTCATGCCTCGCGGCGCGGCACAACTCGCGAGATGCAACTGAAAAGCGTAGGAGCCAAATACCCTAAGGGTCCGAAATTATGTCATTGGTCTAGAGATTTTTGTCAGCCTCTTTTCTGGTGCTGAAGCTATGATTGGCCCTTAAACTTTGGCATTCTGGTCTTTTTTTTCTTTTTTCTTTTTTTCATACACTCGTTCATTAGTCCTTTATAAACATGTATGACTTTCTAGGATCTCTGAGGACTCGGAAGAGGGATAGAAAGGTAAACTAATTTGTTATGTTGCCTGGCATTCTTTTCCCCTCTATTACAATAGAAGGTTTATAATAATTCAAACGTGTTCTTGCCTCGTATCCAGTAGCTTGATTCTCATAATTACTCGGATTAAGTACAAAATACTCAGTGATCTGTGAAATATACTATAGTACAGAAAAGCCTAGTTAAAGTAAAACAAACTGTTTACTATATGTTTGTTAGAGACAACATTTCGTTATATGTGGCTTTGGCAGGCCTGGAACTCCCTATGTAGATTAAATTGGCTTTGAACTCAAGTCTGTCTTTGCTTCCCCAGGGCTTGAACTAACGGCAAAGGCCACTAGGTAAAGGGTAAATAGTTTAAGGCTCCATCAATATTGTGTGGTTATAGCAGATTCAAAGCTGGAAGCCTGACACCAGCACCCATCTTTTTAAAATATTTCTTTGCCCCCTGAGTCAGGGTTTCTCTGTGTAGCCTAGTGTGTCCTAGAACTTAATCTTTGACTATGCTGGCTTCTAACTCAGAGCTGCCTACCAAAACCGGTTGGAACCATTCTCCACCACCACAGCTGTTCTCTGAGGCAATTTATGCCCCGTCTTCTAACCCCACCAGCTTGGCAATTACTCCCTCAGGAAGGGATTGTAGCTAGGGAGTTTGACTTTAGGCAGGTTGGAAAACTCCCACCCTACCACCCCTGCCCCACTTTCTGCAAAGTATCACGTGTTAATGCTTTAAAAAGATTTTTCTCGTCTTTGTTCTTCATTATGATTTGCAGTGCCAGTGTAGGCTCAGAACATTAAAAAACAAACACAATTGTGATTTCAATTCTTTTGTTGTGTGGAGTTTGTTTTGTTTGATAAGGTCTTGCTTTATAGAGCTGGCTGGCTTGGAACTCTCTATGTAGATCAGGCTGTCCTAGAAACTCACGTGTTGAAATTACTGTTGGCTAAATGCTGCAGCCTCAAGAGGCTAGGGTCAGGCTGTGGGGTAGAGCATGTTGCAAATTGTGCTAAGTGGACTTTGTTTTAGGGTTCTTAAATGATGTCTATTTTTCTGTAATAGGTCTGCCAAACAGACTCCGAGTAGTGTTCTGTCTGTTCACACGTAACTTTGAGAGACAATACTGTATAATAAACTCAGTGACAGAGTACTTACCTGGAGTGATCAAAGCTGACACAAGAAAGCATTAGCACTTGACCAGTTTACGGAGGGAACTGAATCTCAGAAAGGTTTGCATTAAAGGTTCCTGGAAGCCACTGCCCTGATGGCTTCTCAGTTAACACTTGGAAATCTCTGAAGAGGTAGCATCTACATCAGGTCTTTACCAAATTCCATACAAAGAGGAAAGATATTCGGAGCAGTGGTTCTAAACCTTCCCAGTGCTGCAGCCCTTTAATACAGTTCCTCATGTTGTGGTGACCTCCAACCATAGAATTATTTCTCTTGCTACTTTATAATTTTGCTACTGTTTTGAATAAAAAATGTCTGTTTTCTGATGGTCTTAGGCAATACTTATGAACACCCAGGTTACAAAAAACTAGGTTGCATCAGGGCGAGACTGTAATCCCAGCACTGAACAGAGTACAGTAGAGTTCTGTCTCTAACAGGCTCACTGCCTCTGGCCTTCAAATGCCTTTCCATGCATGTTGGCTGTTAGGTCGCTCAGCTCCTTTAAACTGGAGCAGTTCTGCCTCAACCCTGGCTGGAGAAACACACACACACCCTGCTTCAGCATCGCTGTCATTCCCACTGCTAGGTACAAACTCATAACTTCCTCCCTCCACCCCCTTTATGGCAGGGTCTATATAGCTCTGTCTGGGAACTATGTAGACCAGGCAGACCTTGAACTCTAACAGATCTGCCTGCCTCTGCCTAGTGTATGCTGGGATTAAAACCCCACCAACTGCTTGGCAGCTCCCACCTCCTCCACCTCCGCCTTGAGATAGGAACTTATGTAGCCAAAGCTGGTCTTAAACTCACTAGGTGTTTTTGTTTTTTGGGGCAGCCAATAATATTGAGCTCCTGACATTCCTGGCTCTGCCTCCCCCAGCAAGTGCTGGGGTCCTAGGCATGTCTTACCATGTTGGCCAAAACTCAGTCTCACACAGCCAAAGCTTGCTTACTATTTGACAGCAGCACTGATAGGATACTGGCTTCCACATTGTGTAGATGATTGTGTATTTTTCTTTACGGGAGTGGTGGATTTCAAATTCACATAGCAAAAGTTGATGTGAGAATGAATGCCTGTTGGGGACTGGGTGTGCTCCAGCACTTTATGATCGGGAAACCTTAAAGTTTACTACATACAAAGAAATGACTAACCCCCAACAGCTGATACAGCTGTCATTCTACAGACATGCTAATGCCTTGACCAGCAGAGATAACCACTTTGTTTTTCAGATAGGGTTTCATACAGACAGGCTGACCCTGAATTTCTGGACCCCCTCCCTCTACAAGCAGTGTCTGGCTTCTGTGATACCCAGGGTTGGATCCAGGGCGTCAGGCATGCCAATCAAGTACTTTACCATCTATAGCCCAGGTCTCATGTGTACTTCCCAGTCCAGGGTCACTCCAAACCAAAGAAGACAATTTACAACTTTGCAACAGGTTTTTATTTTTGCTTTGTATCTATTACAGTGTTTGAAACCTAAAGAAATACATTTTCTCTTCAAATTTGGACGTGTATATAAATATCATTTGTCTGGACTCAGCACACGCAACGCCATGGTTTCTTGGCCTATTTCTGCTCTGAAATCAAGCTTTGTTTGTCTACCCAGGGGCCCTGAGAACATGAAAAAATAGAGTTTACAGTTCTTAGAAAAATAAAAGCAAATGAATTTGGAAAACAAAACCTGTGAGGATTAAGTCCACCTTTCTAGGGTTCTTACCTGGAAACCCCAAGCTGTCCCTAGGCGATGCTCCATCTGCTGGGTAGCTGAGACCTCATACCCACTTCATTTATATAACAGGTCAAAAAAAACATTTCCCAAAAAAGCCGGCTAACAAAGCCAGCACCCTTGCCCAGCTTCTGAGAGTTCATGGTGTGAGCCCTGACAGTTTCCAGGTAGTCTCAGTCCTCCTTCACAGCTCCCTGCACACGCTACACAGTTCTTTTCTCTAAACAGAAACCTTAACGTCAGAGCCACAGGAGTGCAGGGCGAGTGGGCATCATCAGCTTTGTGTGCTAGTGTGAGCATCAGAAGTCAGGCTGGCCTACAAGCAGGTAGGTAAGCCCAAGCCCTTGAAGACACGGTCACAAGAGCACTCCCCTCTGGTAATAGGGCGCCCTGGTTTGTGGCTGCTTTTCTCACAGCCAGCTTTGGTCCTGCACATAGTTCAGGCTTCAGACAAGATGCTCTCTCAGAAGGAAAACAAGTTTTCACTCAGATTTGTTGGCGTTGACCTTAGCTTCTTCCCTTGCTGTGCATCCTGGGGTGGGACTAGGGGATAGACTGGGAGATTGAGTCAGCTATGAAGGCCTTTGGCCAAAGAGCAGCTAGTATCTATCACATGGATCCTTACAGGGGCAAATTCTCAGTTTGTTGGCTTAACAAAAGAATACAAAAGATAAAACAGAAAAAAAAAATACTGGACGAAACTGGTATAGAATGTGCCAGGAAGCCTGTCTCTTACCACCTCTCAGGGAAGTGCGGCTTGAAGCTGCCACTGCTCAGAATCTATGGTTCAGTGCACCTAGCCTTGCACACTTCCCCAGCCTGCTAGGGAAGCTTGTCACTATCCTGTCTCCTTCCTGGGTCTGCAGGGTCCTGGAGAAGTTCCGTTTTTTTTGCCTTTGAGAAGTTAGAATCTATGCCTGAAAAATACCCAAGAGGATGGATACCAAAATGAGTGAGCCTGGAAGAGAAGAGCTGGGGTCTAGATAAAGAGAGCAGAGGCCTCCAGGGCATGTAGAACTGTGAGCTGCTAGCTTTGCAGGCAGACAGAAACACACTTCCTCCGTGTGGGAAGTGTGTCTTTGTACCGGCTTGGTTTCAGAGAAAGAAACTCCATGCGGAAGCACCGTCTTTTCCTCTCCCTCAGCTATAATCCCACTGCAGCTCTAACCCACGGTTAGTTTCAGAACATAGGCTTCTGGGGATGACTCCCAGGGGCAGCAGGAAGGAGAAGCGGTAGATACAAGGTCCCGGGTAAAGGGGACACCAAAAGGTCTCCCAAACCAGGCTACCAATACTTGCTCCTCGGAAGCACTTGTGTGCACAGACCCAGGTAACAATGGTGCCAAGCAAGCTGGAACTCATACAGTAATACCAAAAGGCTACAACCAACATCCAGGGCCTTAGTCACTGGGGAGGGCTGGAAACTGAAGCCAGTCGGCCAGGAGCAGACTGTGAGGGACACCTAGATAACCAACCTCTTCCATGTGGTACAGGATCTGCTCTGAAGCCAGAGATATTGGAAACGGGCCGAGGAAAGCAGGACATTTGTGTCTCATGCTGAGGATCCGGCTCCAGGGCCAGGTTCCTGTCACTTGAGAGGTTCAGGGGTTCTACTCTTCAGATAAGGACGATGATGGCTTCACAGAGGACTTTTCTTTGAACTAGGAGCAGTTTCAGTCAGGTTAAAAACAAAAGGGCCAGCCCCTTGCCTTCCCGGAAGGCACTCGCCATCGTGGTCCAATGTTGGTTGAACTTTTCAGTATCAACTGCCTGCCCTGAACTACCTTTCTTAGAGGAATCTGAAGCAGCAACTAAAAACTAAAGGAGAGACGGCAGATGGAAAGGCAGAGGCCAGCAGCAAGAACCTCAACTTTAGATCTGCAAATGTGGAGCACAGAGAGATCTGTTGGAACAGGAGTAAGAACAGTGCTGTTCTAGAGAGCAGCTAAGGGTGTGGGGGATCACCACAACAGGGCACTGTGCTGCCACCTCCACAGGTGGTCGGCCTGGCTGACACTGTACCCAGCTCCCAGCTCTCAGAGCTCAGTTTTAGTGTACTGTGTAACCCCTTAAAACAGGTCAGCCTCTGAGGTACTGAACTGTCTTTATTCAAGGAGGAGGGAGGGAGGGAGGGGGAGAGAGAGGGAGGGAAGAGAGGAGAAGGGGGGAGAGAGGTGGGAGGGTGAAAGAGGGAGAAAGGGAAATGCAAGCCAGGTACAAGGATCTTTAGAAGGGAGATGCCAACAGGGTTCATTGTGGGTAACAGTGAGTTAGAGAAAGCAGGATGCTTTTGGCTTGGGAGCAAGGAACAGAGCAGCAGACTACATCAGGCCTTGCTCCCTTCAGGCTGGGAACAATCAGACCCAGCTGATTTACTTCATAAAGGTTCTAGAAGTGGGAGTTGGTCCCAAGTGGTGGCCCAGAATACAGGCAGAGAAAATAAGGACTGAGTTCAGTCCTGTGAGCAGAAACTTGTTTGTCTTTCTGGTCTTCCTCACAGTATCCCACTCGCATCCAGTTTGTCCTCCTAAAACCAATTAAGACTGACCTACTAATACAGACTGTTAAAAACAACAGGGCTTTCTGCCATTCTCTCCATTGGAAGTGAAATATACATGATCCAGCTATGGCAGAAGGAAGAAGAAAGGCCAAAGGCAGGGATTCATGACTATCCCAATACACGACACTAACTCCAACCTCCTCTGCAACTTAGGGGTCATCAGAGCAAGGACTTTCTCCTCAGGAGAAGGAAGGACCACAGCCCCCCATCTCAAGCTCAGGAGAAAACACAGCCACCTCAGAGGTTCATTCAACTCTGAGGTGAATTTTCAAGTAAACAAATGAAGTTGGGTCGCACCATTTAGGAGGTGGGTAGGAAAGAGGGTCAGTAGCTACACAGGAGAAGCCCTGTGCCCCTCCCTTCCACTCCACTGGTATACTTGCTCCAGGAGAGTGAGGGGGGAATCCTCCCAAACTAAAGAGGTCTTAGGCATAGGGTTAGAGGGAGGGAGGGACCTTTGTCTCATGGGGGCCTCCCCATTAGCCTCTATTTCCAGACGATGCTGGTGGCTGGGTTACTAAATCCAGCTTTTTGGGAAGAACAACCTTAATACAAGAAAAATGTGCAAAAGAAAAAATTAAATAATCCAAGCATACAAGATTAATATTGGGTCAGAGCAAGAACACTTTGTTTGGGACTTCTCCCCTCCCCTCCCACCTCCCACCTCTGGAATATTCCATCTGCTCAAGTACCCAAGAGTTACACACGTCAGGGCAGAGGACTGGGATGGATGAAGAAAGATAATTGGGAAGGAAGTCACCACTAAAGAAAATAAAAGAAAAAAATTTTAAAGGTGCAAATTGATTACCTCAGTCCTCCTTTGTCTACCCCTGGGCTCCTGGGTTAAAGACATGTGTGCAGCCAAAATAGTGTAAGGAAGAGAAACCCACACGTCCCCTTCTTGTCTCAAAACCCAATGTGAGCCTCAGATGGTTCTGTCTGTCCAGAGGGCGCTCGCTCCCTCCAGGGAAGGGGATGAACAGGTCGAGAGCACAGTCTCGGGGCAGCAGGTGTGCGGGGCTGCTGGTGGGGTGGCTGCTCTCCTGCCCACCAGAAGGCTGCTCCTCTCTGCTGGCTGCTGGTGCTCCCCGTGCCCCCCCCTCCCCGGAGGCAGACATTATAGCTGGAAGCCCTCCATGGGGGCCTCAGGCTGCTGGAAGATGAACTGCTGTTGCGTCTCATCCACCTGAGGAGCCAGGCTGCTGTCGTCATCCTCTACACCAAAGTAGTGCTCAATGAGATCAAAGGCCTTCTGGTAGATTTCCTGGTTCTCGTGGCTCTGAAGAAACTCAATTTTATCCAAGCCTACGGTGTAAGAAGAAAACAGGTCTGTACCTCTCCTTTCCTGAAGTACAAGTTCCCAAACAAAAGCAGTGGGAACATATCCACCCCTGGCTTGTGTAAAGTGCTTGCCCTGAAAACCTGAGTTCACTCCCCAGGACACAAGGCAAGGAATGGGGCCTGTAACCCTAGCAGGGGGTTGGGGGGAGAGGATATAGTCGGGATAAACCAGCTGGGGTTTGTTTTCTGGTTGGCTTGTTAACCTAGCTTACTGTGAGGAGTGATAGCTCAGGCTGACCTCTGGTCTACACACACATACACAATGTGATTGTCTAGAGGGTCTAGACCAAATTCTGTTGCAAGCTAACTCTGAGCTAATCATGGTGAGCTAATTAACATCTGAGCTAATCATCTGAGATGGGTTGGTCAAGGCAATCAGGGTTTTTTCCAGGAGAGACTGTTGGAATGCAGCTTCTAGCTCCTGGTAGTAGAACCAAATTTTACCCTGTTCCTCCTTGCATACATTTTGAGGTAGGTGGTGCCTATAAGAACAGCACTGACCTATGGCTCCTCAGAGGGAGGAGGAGATGGTGGGACAGGGAAACTCGGTAGTGATAATAACCATTACTTCTATCTACCCAGCTAGTCAGTACGAGTCAGCTACTCCCAAGGGAAAGTCTGAAACCCTGTGCTTGGGCTAGCTTGGCTGCAACAGGAACTCATCACTGGTTTTAGAAGCAGAGACTCAAGGGCTAGTGAGATGACTCAGCAGGTTAAGGTGATTTCTGCCAAATCAGACAACCTGAGTTCAATCCTAGGAACCAACATGGTGAAGGGAGAGAACTGACTTCTTCAGGTTGTCCTCTGACCTTCATTCCACATGTGCCATATCATGTACACTCACACTCATACATGCATATGCACACAAATGAATGGATGAATGTAGTCCCAAGTTTCACAGAACAATTGAATGTGCTCCAACATCTTCCCCATTAACAGACAGGTGAGGTCAGGGAGAGGACCTACCATAGGCTTCCTCGATGAGGCCACAGTAGGGATTGACCCCTGAGCCACTACGCTTGCTTTCTTGCTCTCCAAGCCGAAGAATGTTCTCTAGTCCATTGAGGGCCACTTGCACAATTTTTGAATCCATTACAGTCAGCAAGTCACACAGGGGCTTAATGCAGCCCAGTGATACCAGGTACCTGGGGACCAGAGAGGACATGCGCTCTACATTAATGCAGAACACAAAGTGTACCAGGTGCTTTGACCTGTGCGTCTCCCTCATGCACACCAATTCTCCCAACAAGGCACTCTTCCTGTTAACCACCTAGGCTTTACCTTCTTCACTTTACCCCGTCTCTGCCACTGATCTATTCCCTAATGAACCCAGAGTCCTATTGTCGTCACCTTGGCTACACACATTGAGAAATTCCTCAGGTTCTCATTTCTTCTGAGTACAGCTTCAATGTGGTGCAGACTGTCTGCCATCTGGACCCTTCCTCAGAATATTCCATACTGAGGTTATTAATTTGCGGTTAAATTTCAGATCTTCAGATTTCTGATTCTTGGGCCTTTATATATTGTTCTTTTATCTAAAAAGGCCTACTATATAATGCTATATTTACTCCTCCTCCCTACCCCTGGCACCCTTTTAAACATGATTTCTCTTTGTAGCCCTAGCTTGCCTGGGATTCACTACATAGTTGGCTGACTTTGAATTCAGAGATCTGCCTGTCTCTGCCTCTAGTGTTCCCAGACTTAAGTGGTACACCATCATGTTCATCTTATGTTTTCCCTTTAATGTCTAAGTCAATAGCTCTTCCTTTCTCCCGAGACATCAGTACGTACAGACTTTATTCCCTTTCGTAGGTTATAACAAGGGGAAAGACGCATCCAACTTGCTTGGTTCCTCTTAATGTTCAGATGATGAACCCCAGAATAAAGGGGCATAAATACAAACTGGAGGCTGAGACATGTTCTCAGCCCCTGAGAGGCTAAAGCAAGAGGACCACAAACTCAAAGAGAACTTAGTATACACAGAGAGCCCTAATCTTATCAAAACAAAACACAAACAAAAATCCCCAAGACTTGCCAGGCGTGGTGGCGCACACCTTTAATCCCAGCATTTGGGGGGCAGAGTTAGGTGGATTTCTGAGTTCGAGGCCAGCCTGGTCTACGGAGTGAGTTCCAGGACAGCCAGGGCTATACAGAGAAAAACCAAAAAAGAAAAAGAAAAAAAAAAATCCAAGACTTAGCTGGGTATAGACATCATCTATACTCAGCACTTGGGAGGCAGAGGTCGGATAGGTCAGCCCATCTTGATTCTGTCTCAAGAAAAAAATCACCATAAAAAACACAGCAATTTATTCCAGAGTCCAAGATCACTTAGCAGCTTACTAATTAAACCTTAATATGGTTAGACTTGGAAAGACTTTTCCCATCAAAAGCCTTTTAGAGTCACATGAAAACCACGAACACAGGAGAGCGAGCACACATTCTCATTTAAGACGCTAGGAAAGGATCCCACCTGATTTGCTCAGGGGTTCCTCCTGATGTGGCATTGGTGATGGCCCATGCTGCTTCTTTCCTTGTACGGAACTCTGCTTTCTGAAGGATTTCAATCAATACAGGGAAGATATTTGCATCTATGACAGCCTGAAAGAGAAATGAGGAAGGAGGATGGAAGCAGTTTAAGGAGAAAAAGCAGAGGGATCAGGCAGTATGAAATATGCTTGTGTAATTCCAATACTTGGAAGGTGGATACTGAAAGATCATGAATTCAAGGTCATTTGAGGTTAGCCTGGACTACATGAAACATTGTCTCAGAGCAAAAGATGAAGATCAAACCTAGTATAAGAATCACAACTGGGCTGGCGAGATGGCTCAGTGGTTAAGAGCACTGATTGCTCTTCCGTAGGTCCTGAGTTCAAATCCCAGCAACCACATGGTGGCTCACAACCATCCATAATGAAATCTGACTCCCTCTTCTGGAGTGTCTAAAGACAACTACATTGTACTTACATATAATAAATAAATAAATAAATCTTAAAAAAAAAATCATAACTTGTGTCAGGCATGGTAGTGCACGCCTTTAATCCCAGCACTTGGGAAGCAGAGGCAGGCGGATTTCTGAAGCCAGCCTGGTCTACAAAGTGAGTTCCAGGACAGCCAGGGCTATACACAGAGAAACCCTGTCTTGAAAAAAACCAAAAGAATCACAACTCAGGCTTTTTTCCGTTAACCTGCCTGCAGGTTCTTTGCCCTTACTAGAGAAGGTGTGGAGCACCTCGCTGTCACTATGACAAATTGTTTTGGTGGTGTTGGGCCCTGAATCCAGGCAATTCAATTAGGCAAACATCCTACTACTGAGCTATGCAGCTTGCCCTTTGCCTCGCCCCTAGTTTCTAATGGGAAAGATGCCTTTTTTGGAAGCAAATCTACCTGTATTTGAGCCCTGTTGCCAGCAGTGATGTTTGAAATGGTCCAGCAAGCTTCCTTCCGGATTGATTCCTTAGAGCTGCTCAGCAGGTGGAGGAGGCAAGGGAGGGCTGAACAATTAAGAATGACCTAAAACACAAAAGCATAAGAAATGTATCAAAATTAGATATTTAGTGTTAATTCATTTAAAATTAGATATGCATCAAGACACCATAAACAGTGCAAAGCAAACCTGCAGAATATTAGAAAATACTTGCAAAACATGTATTGTTAAGAGTTAAAATCCAGGGCTAGAGAGATGGCTCAGCAGTTAAGGGCACTGATTGCTCTTCCTAAGGTCCTGAGTTCAATTCCCAGCAACTACATGGTGGTTCACAGCCACCTATAATGGGATCCAATGCCCTCTTTTGGTGTTTCTACATGAAATAAATAAATAGCCTTTAAAAAAAGGGTTATGCCGGGCGTAGTGGCGCACGCCTTTAATCCCAGCACTCGGGAGGCAGAGGCAGGCGGATTTCTGAGTTCGAGGCCAGCCTGGTCTACAAAGTGAGTTCCAGGACAGCCAGAGCTATACAGAGAAACCCTGTCTCGAAAAAAACAAAAAAAGAAACAAACAAAGAAAGGGTTATTATCCAGAGTATGTAAAGAACTTTTTAAAAAAAGAACTTATTTTATTTATATGGCATACTGTAACAGTCTTCAGACACACTAGAAGAGAGCATCAGATCCCATTACAGATGGTTGTGAGCCATCGTGTGGTTGCTGGGAACTGAACTCAGGACCTCTGGAAGAGCAGCCAGTGCTCTTAACCTCTGAGCTATCTCTCCAGCCTTATGAAGAACTCGTATCCTAAGCAATCAAACTAAAAATGAGTGAAGGGCTTGAAAAGACATTTCTCCAAAAAGAGATACAGCGATTATGTATTAGCACACATAATAGGCTCAAGATCATTTATCAGATAAATAGAGAAACAAAAATCAAACCAGGAGACAGCACTTTACACTCACTAGAATGGCTGATATAAAAACAGAAAATGAGATGTCTTAGAAAGAGGGAGAAACTGGAACATGGAACAGAGCTGATAGAGACATAAAATAACACAGAAGCCTACTTATAAATTAGCATAAATTACCATGTTATCTAATCTCTTTTGCATATACATGACCAAAGAACAGAGACTTTGTAGCTGCATACCAGGGTCCAAAACAGCATTATTCACAATAGCTAAGAAGTAGAAACATAAATGTTTGCAAGATGGATGAAGGAATTTAAAAAAATAGTATACACAGACACTGGAGTATCCTTCAATCTTAGTATACACAGACACTGGAATATCCTTCAATCTTAGTATGAGAATTCTGACACATGAACGTCACAGATGAAGCTTGAAGACATTATGCTAACTAAGGCAGCTATGAGGGACTAATATGGTTTAACTCCACTCACAAGGACGGGTCTACAGTAGTAAACTACATATCAACCACAAGAGGGACTGGAGTACACACTAACTCATGGAGACTATTGGCTGACAAAGTCAGACAGGAAATCAGCAGAGTTCTAACTTTTGAACAAGAGAAATTTCTGGTGCCCTCCCTGTGGGATCATTCCTACTGTATCTTACATCTCCATGTTCACGTGTGTGCAGGGTCTTCTGAGACAGGACCTTGTTGTACTGCGCAGGCTGGTCTCCAAGCCCTGGGCTCCTTCCTTCCCACCTCAGCCTCCCCAGCAGATACACACCCACTCTGCTACTGGTTTGTAGGAAATATTTTTCCTATTTTTGGGTTTTTGAGATAGGGTTTCATATAGTCAATAATGGCCCTGAACTAGCTGAGCCTTCTGCCTCTAACTCACAAGTGCTCGGATTACAGTGTGTGCCACACGGCTGAAAAGGCTAACATGAGTTTAGCATGAGGTGAAGGCCTAGAAGCATTGGTGACCCCACAGCTTTTAGTGTCTCAAAAGGATCATGGACCTTCATTCCAAACAAATCCAGTCATTCCATTTAGCTTTCTTTGCTCAAGTAGCAATGGTATGATTTGTTTCTAATTTGTTTAAGAAGAGAAGAAGGAAGTATGAAAATACAGAGACTGCCAGTGCTAAAACTACTTTTTTTTTTTTTTTAGATTTATTTATTTATTTATTATATGTAAGTACACTGTAGCTGACTTCAGACACACCAGAAGAGGGAGTCAGATCTCATTATGGGTGGTTGTGAGCCACCATGTGGTTGCTGGGATGTGAACTCTGGACCTTCAGAAGAGCAGTCGGTGCTCTTAACCACTGAGCCATCTCACCAGCCCCCGTGCTAAAACTACTTAAAGTCACGCTTTCTCTGCTAGACCATGCAGTTACCCAGGAAGACTTTGGTCCACAGCACTCTCTCTGTTCTCCCACAGCTGACCTAAGCTAAGATCCCACCCCTTCTTCCTCACCTGGGTCTGGATGTCATCCCCAGTGACAATATTACCCACAGCTCTCAAGGCAGGAGATGCCACTTTGTAATCGTTGTGCCTACAGAGGAAGAACAGCTATCAGTGGAGAGACAGCACATCACATTCAGTCCTGCCGACTGCCGAAAACCAACACTGCCCATATTCCTTGCAGCTCCAGACCTTTGGGTAGGTCAGCAATCTGCTGTTTGTAGTTTTGGGTTTTTGGTTTTTTGCTTTGTTTTGTGAGACAGTCTTTATACTGCAGCCCACCCTGTCCTTGAATTTGTTATTCTCCTGTCTCCCAAAGGCTGGGATTACAGCCACACCACCATGTCTTTGGCTAGAGGTCTTTGACCTTGGTAAAGCTAAGGAAACTTTCACCCTCTTGAACTCAAACCACTCACATCAGAAGCTCTACCAATCTCCGGCAGACTCCAGAGTCTATGACTGCCTGGATCTTCTCATTGGGGCCATCAGACAGGTAGGAGAGGGCCCAGCAAGCATCTGCCAGCAAGTCTGAGTCACTGCTGAAGAGCAATCGGGACAATACAGGCAAACAAGGAGAGACCTGTTGGAAGCAGAGGAGGACTGATCATAGGGCTACATCAGCTCTCTCACCAAGCCTATCATGGCTACCTCTTCCCAACATGGAATTCTACACCCTGGGAATGCCATCAAACCTGCAGGACCACCTTTTCACTCTCCTACCCTGGCACACAAAATCGCCCTCTACACTGATGATTGCCTTGTCTTTCACAGGATTTGAGACTCTAATGGGTCTTCCCAAAACTTAAAAAGAAATCCTATGATGGAATCTGGTATCACTTATAGCTAGTAGGTGGCTCTCACCTTTGCAAACTCTGGAGGAGGATTCTTGCCTCGGCAGAGGTTTGACAGGGCCCAGACTGCATTCCGTGTCATTGTCAGTCGTGTGGACTTAGTAAGGAGTCTGTAAACAAGGAAGCCATAATCTGAGCACTGACACTCTAGCACAGGGCTGTGACCACAGACCCTAGAGTATAACCCAGGCCCTAGGACTATCTTGTTCGTGAAAATGGGAGGTTGTTCAGTCCTGGATAGTCTGAAACTTGCTAATGTAGACTGGGCTGGCCTCCCAAGGGCTAGGATTAAAAGGCCCGTGCCACTATGCTGGGCCTCATTACTTGTTTTTGTCTTGTGACAGGCTTTTCTCTGTCTAACTATGGCTCTCCTGGAACTCATTCTGTAGATCAAGGTGGCATTGAACTCAGAAATCTGCCTGCCTATGCCTCCCGAATGCTGGGACCAAAGGTTTGTGCCACCATCCAAGGTTTTATTATCCCCCACATATACTGCCACGTAGCCACCCTGCAGATCCCCGGGTGCAAATGCTGTTAGTTACTCACGTTAACAAAGGGTTAAGGATGGAACAATTCAAGACATAATCTCTGCAAACCGAACTATCTCCAGCTATGTTTCCAAGAGCCCATACTGCCTGAAAAGGGAGGAGAGAACTGTCACCCAGAGCCTGGCAGCTTCTGTGACTACTGATAATCAGTGCTACAAAGCGGCCCAACAGGGTGAGGACCACTTTGTAGACTGTGTCTAGGATGACTCTTGCTGAGCACTTGCTCTTTTAGAGCTTCTCCCCCGGAAGCCCTGGTTCAGTGGGAAAGGCAGGCTGCCACATGAACTGAAGCCAGAGACACCAAACTACAGACTTCATCATCCCTTCATTAGGAAGGGAGAAAGAAAAAGTCTTGACTCTACCTTGGCACAGACCCACATGAGGTAAAGAGAAAGATTCCATCACTGCATTCCATTTCTGTGTAAGTACCACAGGCTAACCCATTTTCATACAAGGAGCAGCAAGCCTTGTTCAATTCTCCATATCTCTCCAAATATGCGTTAATATTTATTTTTTACTGTACTGTAAGTACGGCAAAACATGAACCAAATCCTGAGCGTTACCTGTTCTTGTACATCTTCAAAGTCTGAGTTAAGCAACTCGATAAAAATGGGGACAGCTCCTGCTTCAATGACAATTTTGGTCTGCTGAGAGGTTCCAGAGGCAATGTTTGTTAGAGCCCAGGCAGCTTCAAACTGAAAGGGAGATCACAACACAACTGAGAGGTCACTGCAGACTGAGCAGCCCTACCTACCCACCTGCCTCACAACAGCCAATCTCTAGTAGCAACAGAAGCCAAACTAAACGTGTCTTTCCCCGCCATCCTTTAGCAGAGAGGGGACTTGCATGCCGCTGGTATCAACCCTGTGGCAATCCTCATGTCCCAGCCTCCTGCATGCTGAAAGTATTAATATATGCTGGCTAAAAGTATTAGTGTGGCTTAAAGCTTCCCCGCTCCCCCTCTGTATATATATATATACTGTGGAAACTCAGCCAGGTTCACGAAATTATTGCCATCCAAAACCCTTTTCTTTATTTTTTGTGTCTGTGTTCATCTATGTGCCATACCATGCTTGTGGAGGTCAGAGGACAACCTGCAGACTGCAGGAGTCAGTTCATTCATTCTATCATGCATGTGTCCTGGGTCACACTGTCAGGCCCAATGGGAACCTTCATCTGATGAGTCTCCCCCCACCACCACTCTGTGTGTGTGTGTGTGTGTGTGTGTGTCTCATTTAAAAAGACACTCACTGTGGAGAACAGGCTGTACTACCACGCCCAGCCCTGAAGCTATTTTTAAGGAAGGTAATTTCCCCATATTACTTTCCCATTTCCTTAAGGGATGCCACAAAGACAGTCCACTGTCATGTGAGGAACTCTCATCTGGCCATTCCACCTCAGAGCCATTACCTGCAATGTACAATTCTCATTCCTCTTCAGAAACTCCACAAACCGATCAACTACTCCTGGAGTGTTAATAACTTCATCTATTGGAGGACTCGGCTCTAGAGGAAGACAGGAAAGACAGAAAAAGTCAGGAGAAGCTTGGACTGACCCATTCACAACCCGAGATGCTCTGACCAATTTTGTAGACATTCTAAAATAGTCCTTTGCTCATCTATAGCTTAGAATACCGTTGGCATGTTACAAATATAAAGGCAACCTAATCTAGGTATGCTCACCTCTGGCTTCCTATATGTAAGCACGTCAGAAAAGGAGAGAGAGAGAGAGAGAGAGAGGGAGAGGGAGAGGGAGAAGGAGAGGGAGAGAGAGAGAGAGAGAGAGAGAGAGAGAGGGAAAGAGAGAGGGAGAGAGAGCACGCTCCAAGGAATGAGCAACCTCAGCCTATACATTTCCCTTCTAACAAAGACCTGCTAGGTAGTGGTGGAGCACACCTATAATCCCAGTGCTTGGGAGGCAAAGGCAGATGGATCTCTGTGAATTCAAAGCCAGCCTAGTCTACAGAGTGAGTTCCAGGACAGCCAGAGTTACACAGAGAAACCCTGTCTTGAAAAACAAAAAAAAAAAAAACAAAAAAATGAAAAAAGGTAGCTGAAGGAAGTGCTGAACATTTTTTTGGGAAAAGGATTATTAGAAGAGGGAATGCCAAATATAAAAGTGGGAATACACCCACTTGACATATTCAAAGAAAACCTGGCCAGCAAGGTAGGATGAGCAATGGGCAGTAAAGAGACAGAAGGCTGGGGGGAGGGTATAGGGGACTTTCGGGATAGCATTTGAAATGTAAATGAAGAAAATACCTAATAAAAAATTGGAGGGCAGTGGTGGCGCACACCTTTAATTCCAGCACTTGGGAGGCAAAGGCAGGCAGATTTCTGAGTTCGAGGCCAGCCTGGTCTACAAAGTGAGTTCCAGGACAGCCAGGGCTACACAGAGAAACCCTGTCTCAAAAAAACAAAACAAAACAGAACAAACCATCAAAAAAGAGACAGAAGGCTAAATCCCATGGCCCCTTTCTGCGAAGGACCAGGTCCTGTACCTTTGGACAGGAGTTTCCGGAATTTCTGTGTGGTTGCTAACTGCAAGTCAGAGTCGTCCGAGAAGAGCATCTCCACCATCTCTCTCGTGATCACACTCTCCTAGAACAGAAAACGGGTTCACGGCCTTGCGGTCAATAATACAGCCATTAGGGAACACACAACCTTGCATGGCTTCTGCTTCCTAAGATCCTCAAGTGAGAGGAGGGCTTAGCCAACCACGTCTGCTTCAAGGTACAAAATTTAAAGGGATTCCCAGCTGTGGTGCAGCTTCCCTAAATGTTTCCTCAGGGTCTGCATCAGTGGATCCCTTGAGGATTGTCCACAGAAGGCACGGAAGAGCTTCCCATCTGACTTCTGTGCCCACAGGAGCTGTGACCAGGCCTTGAAGGGCTTACCCCAGTTGTAGAGCTCACATAGGAATCCATCAGCAGACTATCAAACATGGCAGCTTCTTCATTAATCAGCTCTACATTTCTCCGTTTAAAAAGCTGAAAAGCGAAGAGGGGAGACAGGGTAACATCACTCACAAACTGAGGGCAGATTATGACATAATGACAAGAAACTATGAGCATGAGGAAAATGAGGCCAACATTTAATTTAAGCAGACATGAAACGTGTTCAAAAGCTTTGTTTTCTATGATACATCTATTCACATTCTTTTAAAAAACTTATTTGAAAAAAACTTTCACTTTGTGTAATGGTGAGGAGAATGAAAAAAACATTAGGGCTGGTGAGATGGCTCAGTGGTTAAGCACACTGACCGCTCTTCCTAAGGTCCTGAGTTCAAATCCCAGCAACCACATGGTGGCTCACAACCATCTGTAATGAGATCTGACACCCTCTTCTGGAGAGTCTGAAGACAGCTACAGTGTACTTACATATAATAAATAAATTTAAAAAAAAAACATTAAAGAAGAAAGAAAGGGGGCTGGAGTGATGGCTCAGAGGTTAAAAACACTGGCTGCTCTTCCAGAAGTCCTGAGTTCAATTCCCAGTAACATGGTAGTGGCTTACAACCATTTTTGGTGAGATCTGGTGCCCTCTTCTGTCCTGCAGGCATTCATGCAAGAGACTCCTGCATACATAATCAATCAATCTTAAAGAAATAGGAAGGAAGGAAGGAAGGAAGGAAGGAAGGAAGGAAGGAAGGAAGGAAGGACAGAAGGAAGATAGGTAGGTAGGTGGTGGTCATCCATGTTTGAATTCCAGCACTCAGGAGAAACAGTCAGGCATATCACTGAGGCCAGCCTGGTCTACATAAGTTCCCAGAAGACAAATAAATGTGACAAAAGCAAGTTCCATGACTGAATCTAGAGCTGAGTAATTACATCTAGTCGTACATGGTGGTGCAACTGTAAGATTAATCAGTTTCTGGCCTGGGCAAATTTTTTTTTCTTTTTTTTTCTTTTTCTTTTTGGAGACAGTTCCATCTGTGTAACCCTGGCTGCCCTGGAACTTGCTCTGTAAACCAGGCTGGCCTCAAACTCAAAGATCCACCTGCTTCTGCCCCGTGAGTCCTGGGATTAGGAGCACGTATCCCCACTGCTGAGCTTGTCCTAAGTACATTTAATACAGAAGACTCTTAAAAGAACAGAAGGCCAGAGACATGGCTCTCTGTTGCTGTCAAGGGGACTTGGGTTCGGTTCCCAGTTCCAGGATATCCAGTGCTCTCTTCTGACCTCTGCAGACACCAGGTACACATATATACACAAAGCATACACATGAAATCAAAGTGCTTCTTTGTTTTGCTTTGTTTGTTTAGCAGACAGGGTCTTTCTATACAGCTCTGGTTGTACTGAGACTCTAGTTCTTCATAACAGAAGGCAGCCCAGAATGACTGCTAAGTCTCTATGGCCAGGCCAAACCCTGACTACACTGTGTGCAGTATGAAGACAGAAGGCACAAGGAAGCTGGCAGAGGAGGTGTCATTTTCTTCAGTGGTATAGCCACTGGTAAAGTGTCTAGTTGTCATTAAGACCTCCACTTATGCTCCTATAAACAACTCTCATTAAACTCCGAAGGGCACAGGAATGAGAGCCATGGGAGTGGGAGGAGTTACTGGGAGGAGGGGATTCAGCAGGAGAGGAATAAGACAAGGAAACCGAGGAGAACTGTGACTAACACAACTTACACACAGAGATGGAATTATCAGAATATTCTTATTCATTTACTTATATGGTTTTATGAGACGGATTTCTCTGTGAAGCCTTGGCTATACTCACTCTGTAGACTACCCTGGCCTTGAACTCACAGAAAACCACCTGCCTCTGCTTCCTAAGTGCTGGGCTTAAAGGCATGCACCACCACTGCCTGATCAAAATAATTTTTCTCAAGTTTTTAAATAAAAAAAAAAATTTTTTTTTACATGTATGCGTGTGTGCCTGAGTGAGTTCAGGTAGCATGAGGGAGCCCACAGAGGGCAATAGAGCGCGTCTCTTAGAAGCAGAGTCATGCATGGCTGCAAACCCCTCTGGAGGTGCTAAAACCTGAACCTAGGTCCTGTTCAAGAGCAGTAAGCACCATTAACAGCTCAGTCACCTCTCCAGCCCCAACAAAAAACAGGGCAAAGAGATGGCTCTGTGTGTGAGGACCTGAGTCTGAGGTCCCAGCACAGGACGTATGAAGAGTATCTGTCATGCAGTCAGATGGAGGGAGACAGGCTGGCACACACAGCAGTCATCATCACACCACACACAAAGGAGACCCAGGCTCAGCCAAGGCGCAAGGTGAGGACTGACACTGAGCGGCTATCCTGATTCCCACTTGCACACCACGCCACGCCCAAACACATCTCAAGCAACCAAGCCAGGAAAACCACAGGGAACAGGAGCTACATCTCCAGTGCAGGATAAAAACAACACGAGTTGGTTTAATTTTTAGAAAAGGATTAAGAAATTGGTTTTTTTTCCTATCTCAAAGTTTCCAATATTTGCTTAGAAAAGGAACCCAGAAGTCTGGGGAGATGGATTAATGAGTAAAATGCTTATAAAGCAAGCATGAGGACCTGAGTTCAAATCCCCAATATGTAAGTGAGGTGCACAGCTATAATCCCAGCACTTAGGAGCCAGGCTCTCTAGAGCACGCTGGCCAGTCAAGCCAGTCAGTGGGTTCAGGTTCAGTGATGGAAGTTAAGGTGGACAGAAACTGGAAGAGATGGTAATATCAATGTCTGGTCACACACACAGAACTTGCATACGTGCAAACCCACCTACAAAACAAACAAGTGAACAAATTTGATGACTAGCCTGCTATATTGATAAACCACATTTCCCTGTGCCAGGGTTTCTCAACATATGGGTTGAGATCCCTTTGCAGGCAGGGGTTGCCTAAGACCATCGGAAAACATAGATATTTACATTATGATATAAGTTATGAAGTAGCAACAAAATAATTTTGTGGTTGGGGTCACCACGACATGAGGGACTGTATTATAGGGTCTCAGCGTCAGAGAGATGAGAACCGCACTGCCCTAGGCAGAAGGATGAAGGCATGGGTGCACCTGAGAATGCTGCAGGTAGGCTGGAGAGATGGCTCAGTGGTTAAGAGCACCAACTGCTCTTCCGAAGGTCCTGAGTTCAAATCCCAGCAACCACATGGTGGCTCACAACCATCCGTAATGAGATCTGATGCCCTCTTCTGGTGCATCTGAAGTCAGCTACAGTGTACTTATGGATAATAATAAATAAATCTAAAAAAATGAAAGAGAGAGGATGCAGATGACTTACTTGTTGTTCCCGCTTCTGTTTCCGAAGCTGAATGCCCTCTTCCTCCCTCCTTCGTCTCATTTCCTCAGGGTTTAAGGCATTGTTCTTATAGCTCTTCATTCGATAATTGTCCTTCCCGGGGCTTGCCATGGTCTCTAGAAGGGAGCAGATCGTCAGAGTTGTGAGTGTAGCATTTCTTTTTTCCCACGTGATCAAAATGAGAATATCAATGAGGAGAAAGCACAGGAAGATGGCAAACAAGTTCTGGCCCTGAAAAGAAATGGAACGAAGAAGCAGAGAAGCACCTCTGGCCAGTCTCTCTAGGACTGCTTTGGAAGTTCACTTGGCAAAGTCCATAAAGATTTATTATCTTGAGGGTTGGGGCAGGGCTGCTGAAGAGATGCTCGGTGGTTAAAAGCATTTGCTGCTCTTGCAGAGAACCCAGGTGCAATCGCAGAACCCATATGGTGGCTGACAACCATCTGTAAACTCTAGCTCCATGGGATCCGGTGCCATTTTCTAACATCTGAATGTGCCAAGCACATAGGTAGGCAAAACCCTCATAAAGTAAAACTAAATAAGCAGAGAAGCTAGAGGAATGATTGCTGAAGTAGCTGAGAGCATGAGCTGCTCCTGAGGAGGATCCAGGGTCAGGTCCCAGCAGCCACAGCACAGCTCCTAACCATCTATAGTTCCAGTTCCAGGGCATCTGATGCCTCTTCTGATCGCCCCAGATTCTGCACACATATGGGGCATCAGGTATATAAAAACACATGTACATTACAAATAAAAATGCAAACAAGAAAGCAAGCCATCAAATGAAATGGCTCAGTAGGTTTGACGGTCCTTGCCACCAAGTCTCAAGATCCAGTTCTATTACCAGGATCCACACAGTTGAAGGAGAATTCGCTCCTGCAAACTGTCCTCTGACTTCCACAGGCACACAACGACATGTGTGCACACGTTCACTCACACACACACACACAAAGGGTCTACAGTGGCCTCTCCTATGGGTACCTAAACAGGCAGAGGCGAGACTACTAAAGGCAAGCCCCTGTGGAATGCTGTCCTTTACTACCTGCCACATAGTTTTTCATGATTGAGCCTGTGCTGTCCCAGAGGCTGTCCTCTCCTTTGAGCACAGTTGACAGTTAAACTGAAATAGAAACCACATTGCTTCTTTAGTTACCATGGTGACAAGTAACTATCACAAACATCTACTTATGACTTCAGTGGAGAAGCAGGCGACAAAGAATAGAAGGATGAACATCTGCAGAAGCACCCAAGGAAGCCCTGGTACCACAGACCCTCCCACCCCAGAGACCATGCTTTGATCCCTCTGGCTTAAGAGTGCCCCCCTTCACCAGTCACACCTGATTTTTAGGAACTCATTTTTACAATACATAATTTTCTCTTACAGTAAATTCTCAGTATAGACTAAAGTACAAGCAACAACAAATCTAAACTTAATGGGGAGACAACACCTACAAAATTAGAATAATCAAATAAAAAAATCTCCAGAGTACAAAGTCAGCTACAGTGTTGACTCTTGAAGGGTGGGATGCTAACACAACACAGGAGACATGAATAAACACAAACTTTCAGAGACGCTCTTCTAAACCGTACGTCACTTACTGTCTTACCAAAGACAACCAGACTGGCCCAAATTCTGTGTCTACCTAGTTATTACTATGAACATACACGGTTGTCAGTAAAAATTTGGTATTATAGCCAGGCAGATCTTTTCGAGGCCTTGTCTCAAAAAGAAAGGAATAAAGATTAAAAGGTGAGAGAGGGAGAAAAGGAGGAGCTACAAATGCAAAGAGGGGGAGATAGAACAGTTAAAGCTTATGCAACATAAAGATAATTACAATTGCCAGGCATTGTATGGCGCAAGTCTTCAATTTCAGCACACAGGAGGCAGAGGCAGGTGAATCTCTGTGTTTCAGGACAGCCTAGGCTACACAGAAAAGCCCTTTTTTAAAAAAAAAATTACATACACACATTGATAAAAATATTAGCCAAGTATGGTGGCTCATGCTGCCTCTAATTCCAGAATTTAGGAACTGGGCAATAGCGATGCCAAAGCTCAAGACCAGCTTGAGCTGCACAATGAATTCCAGGATAGACTGAGCGACAGTTTAGAAATAAACAACTGGCGAGCAAACAAAACCAATGAACAAAACCATCCATGTTTGTGGGTCAGAAGAATTAAGTTACAATGTCCCTACTACACACTCAATGCAATTGCCATGAACTCTTGCCCCGATCTTTACAAGTGTTCAGAGATCTGAACTCAAGCTCTTCACCTCCTGAGCTGTCTCCAGCCTCCCTTTCACTTCCTTGCTGTGTGTATGTTGTTGCTGTGTGACTGTTGTCTCCTGTGTCTGACTTATGCTAACACAGCACCTGGACATCCAGTGCCATCCATTTCCCTGACTGGAGATACACAGCATCTCATATGTAGCTTGTGCAAGCTTGAAACTCACCACCTAGCACTGAGGAGACAGAGATAGGTGGGTCTCTGTGATTTTGAGGCCAACCTGGTCTGCACATCAAGTTCTAGGACAGCTTGGGCTACATAAGAAGACTATCTCAAGGAACTCAAAAACAAAACAAAACAAACTTGCTACTCTCCTGCCTCAGCCTCCCAAGAGCTGCAATTACAGGTATACATATACCAGCAAGCTGGCCACACAAGTCCTTTTTAAACAAATTTATCTTTACTGATATGCCTTCGATGTTGATGATCCTGTAATTACAAGACCAATTAGCCTGAAGTATATAACAAGTTCCTTTCCTGTTTTCTTAGGGTTTTCATTGCTGTGCACAGACACCATGACCAAGAACTCTTCTATAAAGACAACATTTAACTGGGGCTGGCTTACAGGTTCAGAGGTTCAGTCCATTATCATAAAGGCAGGAGCATGGCAGCATCCAGGCAGGCATGGTACAAACAGGCAGAGCTGAGAGTTCTATATCTTCATCTGAAGGCTGCTAGCAGAATACTGACTTCCAGGCAGCTAGGGTGAGGGTCTTAAACCCATATCCACAGTGACACACCTACTCCAACAAGGCCACATTTCCTCACAGTGCCACTCCCTGGGCCGAGCATAAACAAACCATCACACTTGTGCTGAGTCACTTTTTTTTTTTAAAGATTTATTTATTTATTATATGTAAGTACATTGTAGCGTAGTTGTAGTGTCTTCAGACACTCCAGAAGAGGGAGTCAGATCTCGTCATGGATGGTTGTGAGCCACCATGTGGTTGCTGGGATTTGAACTCTGGATCTTCGGAAGAGCAGTCGGGTGCTCTTACCAACTGAGCCATCTCACCAGCCCGCTGAGTCACTTTTTAAGTCTTATCAAGATGGTATAAGTTCAATCTTATACAGTCAAATTTTATTCTTTTTTTAATTTTAATTTTTTCAGTTTTCTGAGACAGGGTTTCTCTGTGTAGCCCTGGCTGGCCTCAAACCCCAAGCCCCATCTGCTCTGCTGCCCCAGTGCTAGGACTGTGCCACTACCGCCAGGCTCTGTCACTCACACTTCATCTTCAGTTCTTCAGCTTTCTTGCATTTTGGTAATTATTATTAACAAGGAAGGTGGGGGACCTGTTGCTTACACACACACTAAATAAATACTCAGGGACTGGAGAGATGGCATAGTGTTTAAGAGCACTGGGTGTTCTAACATAGAACCCAGGTCCTATTCCCAGTACCACTGACACTGGCTCACAACCTTTTGTGCTTCAGTCATAGGGAATTTGACACTCTTCTGATTTCCATAGGAACCTGGCATGGTGCATAGACAAACATGTAGGCAAAACACTTTTGTACATTAAAACAAAAAAACAACAAAAAACTCAAAAACTTAAAAAAAAAAAACTTAAAACAAAAAAACCCAAACAACTACTTGCCAGGTGTGGCAACAGCAGACACCTTTATTTCAGAAGTGATATGTCCGAGGCAGGCAGATCTCTGTGAGTTCCAGGCCTGCCAAGGCCATGTAATGAGCATTTGATGGGCATACTGGTTCATGACTTTAATCCCAGCAACTGGGGAGACAAAGGAGGCAGGTGGAGGTCCAATTGCTAACAATTGCTGAATGAAAGGTGTGCTCCACCACCACCTGGCTCCTCTACCTGAGTTAAAAGACTGCAGGGGGGGGGGGGGGGGGCTGGTGAGATGGCTCAGTGGGTAAGAGCACCCGACTGCTCTTCCGAAGGTCCAGAGTTCAAATCCCAGCAACCACATGGTGGCTCACAACCATCCGTAACAAGATCTGGCGCCCTCTTCTGGAGTGTCTGAAGTATAGCTACAGTGTACTTACATATAATAAATAAATAAATCTTTAAAAAAAAAAAAAAAAGACTGCACGGCCACTCTCTCCTCCCATACTCTTTTTAGCCTAATATCTGCACATTTTGTGGTTTGAGTTGATTCTATAGTTTCAAGATATGTAGAGACAACCACAGAGATAATGAAAGCTCATTCCCAGACCTCACCCCTTTAC
The DNA here is from genome assembly GCF_978045245.1 of Mus caroli. Taxonomy (NCBI): domain Eukaryota; kingdom Metazoa; phylum Chordata; class Mammalia; order Rodentia; family Muridae; genus Mus; species Mus caroli. The sequence continues at coordinate 27,994,261 of NW_028227261.1, read as the reverse complement.
TTCTATATTCACTTGTCTTTTGGATGCCTTCCCTCAGGAAACAGACGTATTCTAAATTGTCCACATTTAGACACATTTCAGTATTACCATCCACTCTGCTGCTCAAGTCAACAGGCACAGGAGGCGATCCTCACCCCATTCCGCTTAGCCACCGCATGACACCAAAACCCAACCCCAGAACTCAAGACTCTCTTTCTCTCTCTTTTTTTATTTTTTTGGTTTTTTGAGCGAGACAGGGTTTCTCTGAATAGCCCTGGCTGTCCTGGAACTCACTTTGTAGACCAGGCTGGCCTTGAACTCAGAAATCTGCTTGTCTCTGCCTCCCAAGTGTTGGGTTTGCCACCATGCCCGGCTCAGAACTCAGACTCTTGGGGCTGGAGAGATGGCTCAGCGGGTAAGAGCACTGACTGTTCTTTCAGAGGTCCTGAGTTCAATTCCCAGCACCACATGGTGGGATCTGATTCCCTCTTCTGGTGTGTCTGAAGACAGCTACAGTGTATTTACATAAAATAAATAAATAAATCTTTAAAAAAAATAAAGTAAAAAAGAAAAACCTACACACAGAGCAGCTCAGGAGAGACTGAAGTGACAGTATCACACAGTGTCCAACCACATTACAGAACAGGGTAAAAAAAAAAAAAAAAAAGAGTCCAAGATGGGCAAGGTTTTGTGCCGATGTGTACCAGGCCAGGAGAGGCTTGATACTAATGGGACACTCAGGTGAAGAGTGTTTAGTGTCTCCTCTCAGGTGGCTGAATAAACCTAGAGGGGCACAAATAAATACATTAAATAAATAAATTTTTTATAGGGGGTGTTCTGGCTTACCTGGCTAGAAGTACTACCAGTTTAAAAGATTCCATTATTTGTAGCCAAAAACAAATTAGAAAACTTCATTATCCTATCTTAGCACCAATATAAGACATCTGGGGACTGGAAAAATGAATGACTCAGTAGCTAAGCGTGCCAGCTGTATTTCCAAAGGCACTGGACTCACTCTGCAGCACCTACATGACAGCTCACACCTGTAATTCCAATCACGACAGCTCACACCTGTAATTCCAATCACGACAGCTCACACCTGTAATTCCAATCACGACAGCTCACACCTGTGATTCCAATCATGACAGCTCACACCTGTGATTCCAATCATGACAGCTCACACCTGTGATTCCAATCATGACAGCTCACACCTGTGATTCCAATCACGACAGCTCACACCTGTAATTCCAATCACGACAGCTCACACCTGTGATTCCAATCACGACAGCTCACACCTGTGATTCCAATCACGACAGCTCACACCTGTAATTCCAATCACGACAGCTCACACCTGTAATTCCAATCACGACAGCTCACACCTGTAATTCCAATCACGACAGCTCACACCTGTGATTCCAATCATGACAGCTCACACCTGTGATTCCAATCATGACAGCTCACACCTGTGATTCCAATCATGACAGCTCACACCTGTGATTCCAATCACGACAGCTCACACCTGTCGACAGCTCACACCTGTGATTCCAATCACGACAGCTCACACCTGTAATTCCAATCACGACAGCTCACACCTGTAATTCCAATCACGACAGCTCACACCTGTGATTCCAATCATGACAGCTCACACCTGTGATTCCAATCATGACAGCTCACACCTGTGATTCCAATCACGACAGCTCACACCTGTCGACAGCTCACACCTGTAATTCCAATCACGACAGCTCACACCTGTAATTCCAATCACGACAGCTCACACCTGTAATTCCAATCACGACAGCTCACACCTGTGATTCCAATCACGACAGCTCACACCTGTGATTCCAATCATGACAGCTCACACCTGTGATTCCAATCATGACAGCTCACACCTGTGATTCCAATCATGACAGCTCACACCTGTGATTCCAATCATGACAGCTCACACCTGTGATTCCAATCATGATAGCTCACACCTGTAATTCCAATCATGACAGCTCACACCTGTAATTCCAATCATGATAGCTAAAACCTGTAATTTTAATCCCAGGGAATCTGATGCTATCTTCTGGCCTCTGCAGATATCAGGCACACAAGGGATTTTTTTTTTTTTTTTTTTGAGAGTTTCTCTGTGTAGTTCTGACTGACCTAAAACTCACTTTGCAGAGATCTGTGAGATATGCCTCTATTTCCTGAGTGCTGATATTAAAGGCATGACTGTTTACTCAAAATATTTTAAAAATATTTTACGGCAGCTCAAAGCATAGAGAAAGCTTTTTCTACATCTGTCCTCTGTAGCTAACTCCTGGTCTTATTTAGTCTAGGCTAGCCCTGAACTTGCTTGTAGCTGAGGATGGCCTTGAGGTTCTGATCTTCAGACCTCTACCTACACACAGTGCTGGCATTACAGGTATTTGCCAGCATGCATGGTTTATGAAGTTCTGGGGATCGCTTCAGTTCTTTGTACATTCAAGACAAAAATTCTGCCAACTATAACCCTAGCTCTTCACTCAATAAAAAAAAATTACATCTATTTTGCGTGTATATTGGCTTGGGTGTTTGTGTAGAGGTCCAACACAACATCTAAGACTTTGTCATCTCCATCCTCCATATGTGATTTTAGGTTCGGCAGCAAGCACCACCTTGCTGGATCTACCCACACTTTTAAACTACCTATTATTTACAATTTATGCCTCATAATCTTGGCATTGCTAGTGGCAACTTCAGAGTCAGAAAAGAGCTTTTTGCAAGGGCAGAACACTGCCCTTAATAGCCTATATTCTGGTAACAACTATATAGAGGCTATTAATAGACTATCATAGCAATGAGATATATTCTGAGAAATCTTTTTTTTTCTTGGTTTTTTGAGACAGGGTTTCTTTTTTTTTTTTAAGATTTATTTATTATTATTATATCTAAGTACACTGTAGCTGTCTTCAGATGCACCAGAAGAGAGCATCAGATCTCATTACGGATGGTTGTGAGTCACATGTGGTTGCTGGGATTTGAACTCAGGACCTTCAGAAGAGCAGTCAGTGCTCTTAACCACGGAGTCATTTCTCCAGCCCGAGACGGGGTTTCTCTGTAAAGCCCTGGCTGTCCTGGAGCTCACTCTGTAGACCAGGCTGGCCTCGAACTCAGAGATCCACCTGCCTCTGCCTCATAAGTGCTGGCATTAAAGGCGTCCGCCACCACACCCAGCTCTGAGAAATCATTCTTTTTTTTTTTTTAAGATTTATTTATTTATTATATGTAAGTACACTGTAGCTGTCTTCTGACACACCAGAAGAGGGCGTCAGATCTCATTACGGATGGTTGTGAGCCACCATGTGGTTGCTGGGATTTGAACTCAGGACCTTCCAAAGAGCAGCTGATGCTCTTAGCCACTGAGCCATCTCTCCAGCCCTGAGAAATCATTCTTAACAGATTTCATCGCTGTGTAAACATGATCCTACTAAGATGGTGTATTTTATTATACACCTAGATTATATAGTATAGCCTATTGCTCATAGGATTAAAAGCATGTTATGATACTGAATATTACAGGAAAGACAAAATGTATTTTATGCATCTAAAAATAAAAACAGCACGAGAAGCTGGGCTTGGTGGCGCACGCCTTTAATCTCAGCACTTGGGAGGCAGAGGCAGGCGGATTTCTGAGTTTGAGGCCAGCCTGGTCTACAGAGTGAGTTCCAGGATAGCCAGGGCTACACAGTACGAGAAAAAATAATGCAGTACGGAAAAGGCACACTGTATAGGATACCTAGCCTGACTGGAGTGCAGTGCTAGTCACTTCAGGAGAATTAATAGTGAGCAGGGCATCACTGTTGCTCCCTCCACAGGTAATTAACACTGCCCCTAAACTTACAACTTTTTCTTCCCCTGGGCTGTAGAGACTTCTGGTAGTTAAGAGCACTTGCTGCTCTTATAGAAGATCCATATCTGACTCCCTGGATCTGTACATACTTGGTGGCTCACAAAGCCTGTAACTCCAGTTCCAGGGGGTCTTCTCTGATCTCTACAGGTATCTGCAATCACAGGCACATACCCACACAGAAACATATATAAGTACATATAAGAAAATAATTAAAAAAAAATCTTTTATTTTTATGTGCATGAGTATTTTGCCTGCATATAAGGGAACTACATATATGCCTGGTGCCCTTGGGGGTCAGAAGAAGGTGTTGGATCCACTGGAACTGAAATTATGGGTGGCTGTGAGTTGAATCTGGGTCCTCTGCAGAAACAAGTGCTCTAAACCACAGCCAGAGCCATCTCTTCAGACTGAAAAAAAAAAAAAAAAAAAAATCAGGCTGGAGAGATGGCTCAGCAGTTAAGAGCACTGATTGTTCTTCCAGAGGTCCTGAGTTCAAATCCCAGAAATCACATGGTGGCTCACAACCATCTGTAATGAGATCTGATGCCCTCTTCTGGGGTATATGAAGACAGCAACAGTGTACTTATATATAATAAATAAATAAGTAAATCTTTTTTCAATGACTTTTTTATTTTCACATTATAAACTTTTAACAACGTTTTGACTGTTCTGTAATAATAGGTTAAAATACAAACACATTTTTATACAGTATTCAACTGTATAAAAATGTCTTTATTTATTATTAGATATTGTCCTTATTTACCTTTCAAGTGTTATCCCCTTTCCTAGTTTCCCCTCTGAAAATCCTCTATCCTCTCCCCCCTCCTCCTGCTCCCCAACCCACCCACTCCTGCTTCCTGGGCCTGGCATTCCCCTATACTGGGGCATAGAAACTTCATAGGACCAAGGGCCTCTCCTCCGATTGATAACCGACTAGGCCATCCTCTGCTACATATATAGCTAGACGTCTTCTTTCTTTATAACCTCACTTTCTGTTTTGAGACAGAGCATCATTGTATAATCCAGGCCAGCTTTGAACTCATGACAATCTTTCCTTAGTCTTTAAATACTGGATTGTGAAAAATAAAACCTTTATCACCATGGCCCACCTCATTTTTTTAAACAAACAAAACAAAACCTCTAAAACTTTTTTATTTGTATGTGTCTGTACCTATACGTGCATGTGTGTGTGATCACAGATGCCTACAGATGTAATGTAGTTACAGGCTGCTGTAACTGCTTGATGTGGACGCTGGGAACTGAACTTAGATCCTGTACAGTAATAAATGCTCTTAACTACTGAGCCTTCTCTTTAGCCCCCAAAATGTCTTTGTTTTTCAGCCAAGTATGGTAGAGCTTGCCTGTAATTCTACCACAGTGGAGCTGAGGTAGAAAGTTCCAGGTCACTGGTGCTACAGAGTAAGGTCCTGCTTTTAAAAAAGCCCAAGACACCTGGGGGGGGGGGGGAAGAGTGGAGGGGAGAGAGAGAGAGAAGAAAAACAGTATCTTTTCTGACTTTTTCAGCTGGAGAGATAGTTCAGTGCTTATAGCATTTGCAAAGCAGCTAGTTCAGTTCCCAACAACTATCTCATCTCCAATTCCAGAGGATCTGATACCTTCTTCAGGCTTCCGTGGACAGCAAGCACACATGTGCTACATAGACATATATCCAGGCACTCTTACATGTACATAAAACAAATAAATCTTGTAGCTGTTGCAGAGATGGCTTAGTGGTTTAGAATAACTTTGAAAAAGACCTGGGTTTGCTTCCAAATCCTCACAAGGCTGCTTAGAACTCTCCATACTTCAGGTCTGGGGGATCTGGAGCCCCCTGCTGACCTCTGCAGGCATCAGCCACACACACAGTGTGCACACATGTACACAAAGGCAAAGCACTCAGTTTTTAAAAAAGGCTTTTTGTTTCTTTTTCAAGACAGCGTTTCTCTTTGTAGTCTTAGCTGTTCTGAATGAAACTCACTTTGTAGACCAGGCTGGCCTTGAACTCAGGCCAGTCTGAGTTCAAGTTCTGCCTGTGCCTCTGAGTCCTGGGATTAAAGGTGTCAGACACCCTAGGTCTGCAGTTACACACAGTTGTGAATCAAACCCCAGTTTAAAGAGCAGCTGGTGTCTTAACTACTAAGCATATCTCCAGTTCAATTTATTAAGTGTATGTTCATGAAGAGGGAGTGCATGCATGGCAGTAAGAGACAATTGTGGCTTCTAGGGATTAAAGGCAAGACATCAGGCTTGACAGCAATCACCTTTGACCTCTGAGCCATTTCAGCCACCCCAGCTCAAATTTCTTTGAGACAAGGTCTTGTTATGTTGCCTAGAGTCTCTGCTTCAGCTTTCTAAGTCGTAGGGATAAATGGTGTAAGCCACCATGCTGGGCTTATAATAACTTCAAACCGATCAAGAACTCACTAAGAAGCCGAGTGTGGTGGCGCATGCCTTTAAGCCCAGCACTTAAAGGCAGAGTCATTTCTGAGTTCGAGGCCAGCCTGGTCTACAGAGTGAGTTCCAGGACAGCCAGGGTTACACAGAGAAACCCTGTCTCAAAAAAACAAAAACAACAACAACAACAACAACAACAACAAACCTCACTAAGAGCTTCTTCAGCTACACGTTCTCTAGACAAGTGGAAGGTTCCGGCTTTATAATCCTATGCATTTCATCATAACTGCAATGTACTCTTCACAGAAAAGTTGTTATGTGGTACATGACTATTCAAGACCATTCTATGATTTTGCCTGGGTTCAATACCCAGACTACTAAAAAACAACAACAAGAAAACAAAAGGGCTGGAGAGATGGCTCAGCGGTTAAGAGCACCAACTGCTCTTCCAGAGGTCCTGAGTTCAATTCCCAGCAACCACATGGTGGCTCACAACCATCTGAATAGGATCTGATGCCCTCTTCTGGTGTGTCTAAAGGCAGCTACAGTGTACTCATATATACATAAAATAAATCTTCATAAATAAATAAATAAATAAATAACTCTTCCAGAAGCTCCAGAACCTTCAGATCTAGATCTAAGTAGCCTAAAATCCACATTGCCTAGGACAATGGATTACAACAAGGACTGGTTTGAAGTTTCACTAACCAAGACTCCCTGGATTTGGAGAGAGAGTAGAAATTTTAAGACAGCCAGTACCCACTAGAATTTATCGGGTCGAGGTCTTTGCTAGAGATGGTCAAGAATAGTTGCATCAGCCGGGCAGTGGTGGCACACACCTTTAATCCCAGCACTTGGGAGGCAGAGGCAGGTGGATTTCTGAGTTCCAGGCCAGCCTGGTCTACAGAGTGAGTTCCAGGACAGCCAGGGCTACACAGAGAAACCCTGTCTCGAAACCCCCCCCCCCAAAAAAAAAAGTTGCATGGCCAACACAGGCAAACAGTATAAAGGATAGGTCCTGGGAGGGAACACAGGAGAGGCAGTGACATACACGGGCCTCTGAGAGGGAAGGCTGGCTGTATTATAACCAGTACCCAACGGGCCTGGATTGCTAGCCTTGCACTAGTTACCTATCTTCTCAAAGCATCAATTTACCGTTGCTAAGGGGATTCCTCATCTACCGAGGACCGTACACTATGATTAAAATATATCCTTATATTAGACTGGTCACTGAAGTTGAGCTGAAAGCCACCTACCTCTACATACTAAAAATTCTTTCATGTCTCATTCTTGCACTGAAGAACTTTTTTGTTTGTTTGGTTTGGTTTTTTGATACAGGGTTTCTCTGTGTTGTAGTCATCTCTGTAGACCAGGCTGGCCTCAAACTCAGAAATCCACCTGCCTCTGCTTCCCAAGTGCTGGGATTAAAGGCGTTCACCACCACTGCTTGGCCACACTGAAGAACTTTTACATTCTAATAGAAAACAAAGCAAAACAAAAAACCTACTACTAACGTCACATAACACCTTAAACCCTTTTTTTTTTTTTTTTTTTTTTGGAGACAGGTTTCTCTGTGTAGCCCTGGCTATCCTGGAACTCACTCTGTAGACCAGGTTGATCTGAAACTCGAGATCCGCCTGCCTCTGCTTCCTGAGTGCTGGGACTAAAAGCGTACACCACCACCCATCTAATACCTTAAATCTTAGAGGCTGCTGTGAAGTAAAATGTGGAAGAATGTCGTTCCTGGCTGATTCTGATCAGCTATGTTAGCTCCTTCAAGCCTGTTTCTCAATCTGTAAAAAACGTCTCACTGACGCCGCCTTTCCCTCTAGGGCTCCAGTTACCTCCCAGAATCAATCTATACTTTCCAGAGGACCTGGAAATGTAGAGTGCTTTTGGGAAAAGAACCGCTCGCTCGCGGTATGCAGGGTGGGAAGAATGCTGCGTTGTCTGCAGAGCTCTTGCTAGGTTACACATACTCCCTTCCTACAGACGTGAAGGCTCAGAAACGGAGGAATATAGGGCTTGTTGCAGTGTGTTAGACACCTTCTCTATGCACAATTTTGTTTGAAAACGAAGTAACTGGATGAGAGGTGGAAAGTGGCAGGCCAGATCTGATTCTGAAATCACTGGCAGAGAAAGTCTTTTCTGTTCCCTCAGAATTAAGAGATTATAGCAAACTTTAGAAATGCACTACTCTTTACAATAGGCGGAGGTCAGCAATTCTCTCTGAACTTTTCCACTTTCATTCGGACTAAAGATTTCAAACTGGACCCATAACAACACACAATTTCCCAACTTTATGCAGGGTTAAAACTGTCCCCCCTCTCTCGTCCCACCACTAGAGGGCCAGCCCATAAAAGGCACCAGTTAATTCCTAGGGCTCTGGAGTGATCACCCTGGTTTGATCACCGCGTGACCTTGGATAAGTTACTTTACCACTCTAAGCCTCAGTTTCCCCATCTGCAAAACAGGAATAACAGCAGCACCTATCCCACGAGGTAGCAATTAGGTTACACAAGACACGTTAAGCACTGACAATCACGTCTGCACGTACAGATTGGCAAATTTAAAGTTTTTCACTTTTACTGATGCCAACAAATTACCAAGACTGGTTTCATTTCTGAATTCAAAGACCATCATCGTATTCTTCTGAGCAACGGCCTTCGTATCCAGAATGCTCTTTAAAAAAGATCAACAGGTCTCTCTTTTTCTCCTAACCAGAGTTGGCCCAGAAATCGTAAGTCCCTGACCTGTCTGGGCCAAGAAGTCTTGGCTTTGGTCTCTCTACCCCTGTGAAGGCTGTCACTGAGTCTAGCCGAACCACCCCATTCCTGCGCCGACTGGGACATTTTCCTGGCCTTCAAAGGCCCAAGCTCTGCTGGACCCGGCCGGCCCTTGGTTACCGGGCCGGAGCTGGCCTGCCCTAGGTCTCCTCTCCAGAGGACTCTACCCTCTACATATACAGCTAGGACTTCACTTGGTTCAGAAGCCCGGCGTCCAAAAGCCCGAGGAAGCAGGCTCTCCGCGGCCAGGCCTGCCGCCCGGAGCCCGGAGCCCGGCCCCCGGATCCACGGCAGGCGCAGGGCGAGAGGGCAGGGCTCTGCTTACCCCGGGAAGCGCGAGCTCCGACCCGAGGCCACCACGTGGGGACAGCCCGGGACGCTAGCAGTGCGGAACCAGCCCCCAGGGCTGCTCCCCGTGCGAGCGGCCCTACCCCAGCCCTAAACTGGCCCGAGGGGCGCTCCGGATCTGCCTTCTCCTCCCTTGCCTCTCTGGATGCTTCCGACATCTGCTTCGGACGAGAGACAGGCCCTCGCCAGACCCCGCTCCCCGACACCTCGGCCCGAACACCCATCTCCTGAGCCGCTTCACTCACCCATCGCGGCTCCGCTCGCTCGGACTTGGCGGCGGCCGCAGCGGTAGCTTCAGCGGCAGCCTCGGCAGACAATATGGCGGACCTGCAGGACGGCGGCCTGACGGGGACAAACGTTTTATACAGTGCTAAAACGCGTTCTTAACCCTCACGCCCCCTTCCCTCCAAGGGATATCAGGATAGGGGCGGGCTTAAAGAGAACGCAGCCACTAAAGATGGCAATTAGGGACGGAATAGACAGCCGAGGCTGAAGGAAGACTAGAAGGAATATGTACAAAGCAAAGTGTGCCAAACTCTCTGCCTCTGCTTCTGTCTCCCAAGTGCTGGGATAAAAGGCGTGCGCCACCAACGCCCGGCTGCTACAAGCACTTTCAACCACTAGGCCATCTCTGTGGTCCTTGCTGTCTGTGGTTTTAAAGGCAGATGGGGCAGAACAATTGGGCCTGGAGATCCAATCTTTCTGTTTTTATTTCTTCTTTATGGTGAGGCCTTTTTTCCCAAAAATTCTTTATAATTAAGCCTGTATAGACCCTGAACTAAATAAAGAATTATTTTGAGAGAGGAAGTGATTCGTTCAAGGCTCCGGAGATAAGGAAAAGGAGTGGAGATTAAGCTGGGGTTTGATTCTTGTTTTTGTTCATTTGAGACAGGATCTTAACTATGTATCTCTGGCTGGCCTGGACCTCTATAAATCAGAAAGACTTCAAACTCACGGCGATCCACCTATCTGCCTCCCAAGTGCTGAGGTGAAAGGCTCCCAGACAAGTTGTTTGTTTATGGGAGGCAGGGTTTCAGATATCCTAGACTTGAACTCTAGATTCTCCTTCTTCCACCTCCCCTCTGCTGAGGTTACAGGTGTGCACTATCACACCAGGGGGAGTTTGTTTCTCCAGCAAAAGGGTGTGGTGGGGTAGGGGCAGAGCCCAGTAACCTTTTAATGACAGGGTCAGTTCTATATTGCTGACTAGTATGACCACCACCTTCCAGTGTCTGACTTATAGCTATTGAATGAATAAATGAACAAATAAACAAGCAAACAAATAACAACAGGTCAGTGAGCTCCCTTTTTTAGTGATGAGGACCTTGAAGCACGTGCCTTTTGAATCAAGGAATTTGGGGCTGGTGCTTATTAACCTCCTTATTTTGCATGATAGCATTCCAGTCTTCCACATCAACACACAGAGCCGGGGTTAACGTCCAATCTTGCCAATTCTAACCAAATGCCTGGCCGATAAAGCGAAACAACTCAAAAGTCATATTCTATGACTTGAGGAAAAGGAATACTGTTTAACTTCCTCTGTTATCACAACAATCTACCTCCTTATCTCACCTAGCTCCAAAATCGTTCTGCCCCATCTGTCTTGAAATCCACAGACAGCGGGGCTGGTGAGATGGCTCAGAGGGTAAAGAACACTAACGACTCTTCAGGAGGTCCTGAGTTCAAATCCCAGCAACCACATGGTGGCTCACAACCATTCGTAGTAACTCTCTTCTGGTGTCTAAAGACAGCTACAATGTACTTACATATAATAAATAAATTCTTAAAAAAAACAATCCAACCACAGATAGCAAGGACCAGAGATGGCCCAGTGGTTGAAAGTGCTTGTGGCAGCTAGGCGGAGCAGAGGCAGGCGGATGTCTGAGTTGGAGGCCAGCCTGGTCTACAGAGTGAGTTCCAGGACAGCCAGAGCTACCCAGAGAAACCTTGTCTCGAAAAACAAAAACAAAAACCAACCCTCCCCCCAAGAAACAACAAAAAGAAAGAAAAGAAAAAGAAGAAAAGAGAAAGTGCCTGGAATCTGGTGTACAGAGATCTCAAGCTTCTCAAGTTGCTATCTTCGCTCACGTGCTCTTAACCAAATGTACTCTACACACAAAATAAACAAGCAAACAAACTAGAGTTAGGGATGGTGGCTCACAACCATCGGAAATGAGATCTGATGCCCTCTTCTGGTGTGTCTTACAAATAATAAATTAAATAACACAAGGCCCTGGATTTAGTCCTGAGCTCTGGAAAGAAAAAAAATATGAAAAAGGTAACATTGCATCGCTCTTCTTGTAGCAATTTCCCACGGCCTGCTCTTCACTGCCTTTTCTTCACTTTCAAGGGTCAGAAGCACATTCTGCTAGCCGGCTTCTGAGTTAAGCAACTCCGGCGGCTTTCCTCCTCACGCCCACCTAGTGACCCCAGCAACCATAACTGTCATCTCAGAAGCACCGAGAGCTCCAACACGGTCCCTATTGTGCTTTTTTTTAAAGAAATAAAAATGTAAAAATTACCTTTTGGGGGCTCGCTCAGCGATTCAGAGCACCTGCTGCTCTTTCAGAGGACCAGGTTTGATTCCCAACATGGCTCAGCGATTCAGAGCACCTGCTGTTCTTTCAGAGGAGCAGGTTTGATTCGCAACAGATGGGAATCACAAACCCTTTGCAATGCCAATCTTCAATACCCTCCTCTAACTTCCAAGGGCACCAGGCACACATATGGAGCATATACATAAATAGGCAAAGCGCTCATACACATAAATCTAAAGGAATGTAAAGTTACATTTATTTAATATATGTGTATAGAGAGGCTAAAGGACAACTTATAGCAGTCAGTTCTTCCCTTCCACCGTGTTGGTCCCAGGGATGGAACTTGGGTTGTCAGGATTGGTACAAAGTTCCTTGACCCTCTGACCCATCTTGCCAGCATTCCCTTCCCAGTGTAGCAATATCCTGGCCTGGCACCAACATCCGGGACAGGGCGGGGTGGCAGTGACTACATGCTGGGAGAATCAAGTCATATTCTTCTAGGACAACAGTGTCACCACCTTTTCGAGGATTTAACAATTTTTTTTTTTGTTTGTTTATGTTTTTTTCGAGACAGGGATTCTCTGTGTAGCCCTGGCTATCCTGGAACTCACTCTGTAGACCAGGCTGGCCTTGAACTCAGAAATCCACCTGTTTCTGCCTCCCAAGTGCTGGGATTAAAGGCGTGCGCCACCACTGCCCGGCGAGGATTTTTTTTTTTTAATTTATTATATGTAAGTACACTGTAGCTGTCTTCAGACACACCAGAAGAGGGCGTCAGATCTCATTTCCGATGTTTGTGAGCCACCATGTGGTTGCTGGGATTTGAACTCAGGACCTTAGGAAGAACAGTCGGTGCTCTTAACCACTGAGCCAGCTCTCAGCCCCAGAACTCTTTTTTAATACCAGCTCTAGCATAGCATTCTGTAGCCATGTTACCATGAGCAGATGTTCACCTGTGGGAGTGAACACACACAGCACACGTCTTCATAGGGCTGGGGAGGCCTGCAGTAATAAACACAGCCGCATCTGTACACAATTGCATTCTGTTAGCAGCAGCCACTACAGCCACTGTGGGCTCTGGGGTTCCCCGAGTCTCTCAGCCACTTGAGAAGGAGCGTCACAGAAGCCATCACATGCCTATACCTCTGACTGACTGAAAGGCAGGAACAAGAGAAAGAATCACAGGACACAGGCTTGTTCAGAGTATAAAAATAAGACTTTTTTCTTACCACATCAATTATCAAAGAAAGAAACAGTACGTAACAAAAATACAAAGCTCTGGTGGGTTGTTTTTTTTTGTTGTTTTTTCTGTTTTTGTTTTTTGCACCCCTCCCCCCAACCCCAAGAGCCCTTGGCCAGGAAGCCCCTGGGTGAAGCCCGGATGTTGTCTGGAGGATCACCCTGGGACTCAGGAGAAACGGTGGTCCAGGTCTCTCTGGGGGCTGGCTGAGTAGGAGTAGGCTTTGCCCAATACCAGGCGGTCCCGGAGCAGCTTGAAGAAGGCATAGTAGTTGCTGAAGAGGATGAGGGCCAGGGAGATGGTCTGGTGCCACTTCTCTGAGGACATTAAGGAGTACAGCTGGTAGACAATGACGGCACCCTCCAGCAGCAAAAGGATATTGAGGATCCGCAGGGGGTTGCTGAAAAAGAACTACCCAAGAGAGAGACGGGGTAGGCGGAGAGCGGCCAGGGGGCATGCTCCACAAACCCGCTTCTTGGATGAGATCTTGAAGCATGGCGGAGGGGACAAGCTCTTGGGGACCCGTGTGTGTGTGTGTGTGTGTGTGTGTGTGTGTGTGTGTGTATGTGAGCTAGGGGAGGCAGAAAGGTCATGGGTGGGCTCGGCCACACCACCACATCTGTCCACGCTTGTGCTGTACCGCTGCTTCCATAAAAGCCGTGGAAGATACTTCCGAGAAGCCTTTCCTAAGAAGGCTTGCTTGCTATCTCAAACTCTTTTTGGCCTAAAATCAACTTCTTTTTATTTGTTCCCAGGCTGGCTTTGCACTCACAGAGATGAGCATGCCTCTGCCTCCCGAATGCTGGTATTAAAGACGTGCGCTGCCACTATACCCAGTCCCATGCTTCTGTAATGTCACCCTCCCTCTACAGTATCATTGGGCCTGAACAAATCACAATCTTTTTTTTTTTTTCAGTGCTAGGGACTGAACCTGGGCTTTATCTGTGCAGCAGAATTTAGTTCAGCAAATCTTACGTCAGCAGCATAGAAAGACATTTATTCACTTTTAGTTGCTAGACATCAACAGTATGGAGAGCTATTATACTCTACAGCCTAAAAGCTAGTACCTCCTCCCTCCTCTGTAGCATCCTTCCCTACACTGGAAGCCTAGGGGGCGTGGCAACTCTCAGTCTCACAAGGTGTTTCAAAGGAAAACAGAGTGCAGAACTTTAAAAAAAAATTATTTTCTGCCTGGCAGTGGCCATGAACACTATTAATCCGAGAACTTGGGAGACAGGCAGGCGGATCTCTGTGAGTTCAAGGCCAGCCTAGTGTATAGACTGAGTTCTAGGACAGCCAGGGCTATACTGAGAAACTCTGTCTCAAAAACCAAAAAAAAACAAAAAAAGAAAAAAAAAATGTTTCTGCTAAGTTCAAGAGTACTCTATGTCTAGGGATCGATCGGTTCACACGAAAAGCACCTATAACTTAAGGACTGCTTACTGGGTGGGGAAGCAGCAGCGTACTCTATGTCTAGGGATCAATCGGTTCACACGAAAAGCACCTATAACTTAAGGACTGCTTACTGGGTGGGGAAGCAGCAGCAAGAGGAGAGCCAAAGACCAGGATGCTGAGCTGAAAGGCTGTGAGTATCGGAGTAAATCTCCTTTCTTGCTGAAAAATGAAGATAACTGCCCAGGTCAACCATCTCCCAAACTGTGACCCTTAGTACCCTGGATCCACATGGTCCCGGGCTTCAGCAGAGGCTACCTGGGAAGTCAGACAATTAGAGCGCCTTCAGAGAGAGCAGGGCCGTGAGGACTCTGCTGGAAACAGAGCTGGAGGGCAGCAGCCCTGCTGACTCAGAGCACCCTTTCCCCTGTGCTGACTCAGGCCCTCTGCGGGAGTTCCCAAGTTTCTCAGTACGGCACCTTCGAATAAGTTAAAAATACAGGGCACTCAGCACTGAATTATCAGTCTGTTTCTACTGCTAAGGTCGGTCAGTCTGTCGGTCGGTCTGTCTGTCTGTCTCCCAGTGCTAGGTTTAAAGGTGTGAGCCATAAGAACCTTCAGAACCTGTTCTTTTATTGGATGGCCACCTCTTCCTCTATCCTGTACTCCAAAAGATCTGCAACCACAGGGAGCTGCGGTTATACTCCTCTGTGTGGACGTCCTTGGGCTGCATGTGTGCACCATTTTCCTCTGAGTTTTGGCAACAGTGAGAAGAGCCATAACTGTCCTCCCTGCTAAGGCCACCCACCCACTCCCTCCCTGCCTTGAAGATCAGGCCCCACCCTCCTGCCTGGAAAAGAAAACTCACATGGAAGCGGAAGTGGGAGACATCGGAGGGGATGGCCACATTGTAGTGGCCCACTGCTTTGTAGACATTCTTGCTGTGTTTCACCAGCACACCCTGTGGCCACATGCACTCTTCAGTCCACCTGGAAGCACAGTCCAAGAGTACATTTTGTCCCCAGCCCACCCATAAAAATGGATACTAAAGGACTGGGAGCAGAGAGTCCCTGGCTTTATTTCTATCTCTGGTATTTTGACTCTGTGACTCCTTTTCTGGGTCTCAGCTGCATCCTCTATAAAATGGGGGTAACAACCATAAGCAATTCACTGCACTGGGACATCTACAGGAGAGGGGAGGGGAGGGCAGGGGAGGGGAGGGGAGGGGAGGGCAGGGGAGGGGAGGGCAGGGGAGGGGAGGGGAGGGGAGGGGAGGGGAGGGGAGGGGAGGGGAGGGGAGGGGAGGGGAGGGGAGGGGAGGGGAGGGGAGGGGAGGGGAGGGGAGGGGAGAGGAGAGGAGAGGAGAGGAGAGGAGAGGAGAGGAGAGGAGAGGAGAGGAGAGGAGAGGAGAGGAGAGGAGAGGAAAGACCAAGAGAACAAAGGAGTGAGAGAAGTGAAAGAGCGAGGGGCCCAACAGCCCCTTTTAAAGTGAGCTGATATCTTTTCTGTTGCTAGGTAACTGGGGAAGAGTTTAGCCTGAAGGTCAGAAGCTTGGGACATTGCCTACTGACTTCTAGCCATGCTTCTGTTGTGAGGACTGTTGGGGGGCAGTAACACGACCCAGAGTTCCAGGAGACATGAGAGAACTCCTTCTGTCACATGTAGGTAAATTATGACAACCAGGGCCCAGGGTTCAGCATCTCACCTTGACTGGAAACCAGCCTGATTATGCATAGCCCAATGCCCCACAACAGCACAAACTGGCCAGGATGTGGTGAAAGTGGAACACTCCTCCATTGCTGATGGAATTGCAAGCTTGTACAACCACTCTGGAAATCAGTTTGGAGGTTCCTCAGAAAATTGGACATAGTACTGCCAGAAGATTATGAAGAAAACCCTATTTGTCTCACTTGAAATTTCCTATAGGTTCACCACGCAGCTATCTAGGTGGACCTGGGATGAATGAGATGATGCTGGTTAAAATGTGGGGAAGGCTTTGCAGTATCTTTGTGCAGATCTGACACGGCTTCTTGAGATCCTATACGGCACCCCTTGACTTCCACTGCATTGCTCATATCCCTGCATAAGACACGCCCTCCATGGGCTGGTGAGATGGCTCAGCAGGTAAGAGCACCCGACTGCTCTTCCAAAGGTCCTTAGTTCAAATCCCAGCAACCACATGGTGGCTCACAACCATCCTGAACAAGATCTGACTCCCTCTTCTGGAGTGTCTGAAGACAGCTACAGTGTACTTACATGTAATAAATAAATAAATCTTTAAAAAAAAAAAAAAAAAGACACGCCCTCCAAACAGACTCATCTTCCTGGTGTCTTATCCTGGTAGGCTCTTTCTTATCATTCAAAACCTAAGAACCTCCAGGACGTCTTTCTCAAATGCTTTACAGAATTGAGCATCTTCTATTGTTCCTCAAAGCTCTTGTTACTTACTGGTCTACATTTCTCATCATTTACCACTTATTTGTTCCTTATCTGTATCCATTCCTTTAAGAACTAGTGGACAGTATCTACTTCATGTCTGTGGCCTCAGAGTACGCCACAAAGCCTGGCATTGAGAATGAAGCTGGAAGGTGGTGGTGCACGTCTTTAATCCCAGCACTTGGGAGACAGAGGCAGGTAGATCTCTGAGTTTGAGGGCAGCCTGGTCTACAATAGTGAGTTTCAAGTCAGTCAGGAATAATAATAATAATAATAATAATAATATCCAATAATAATAACAATGTGAGAGAAAGAGAGAGAGAGAGAAAGAAAGAAAGAGAGAGAAAGAGAGAGAGAGAGCGAGCCCAAATAAGAGCAGAGTTTCCTTCCAAAGCCCAAAGCCCTATGAGAGTCCAGGGACCTCAAGGTTCCGGGCCAGAGACAGACCTACAGCTATCAGCAGCTCTCATGTAACTATATTCCTGCTTCTTCACTGGTTCACTTAAAAACATACAACCACAAGGATAACCCTCACAGATATAACACTGAATTTTAGAAGCTAGACACAGGAGTGTTCATTTAGAACTTCCTTTGTATAAAGTTCTAGAAAAGGAAAAACTAAGCTATAGTGAAATAAAGGAAGGACGTGTGTGTGTGTGTGTGTGTGTGTGTGCTAGTGAGTGCATGTGTCTGCAGAGTGGCTGAGGGAGGCTGGCCTCACTGGGCAGAGGGAGAATGAGGCTAGCAGGAGCGGCCAGCCTGCCTGCAAGCCCTGAGTTGGTAGATGGGGCTGCACAGCACCCACAGCTGAGGAGAGGAGCTGGGAGCGATCCCGGGCTGTAACATTTGCTCAAAACAGGAAATCCCTAAAGGACAGAGTGTAGAGAGCATAGTACTGAGGTAAATATGTTTGGAAGTGGTAAAAGAGAAATAGGTAGAAATGTTTTGTAAGTGAATGGACACTGAAGAAAGGAAAGAAACTGAGTATAAACAGTCATAGAAGAAATATTACATTTATATAAGAAAGTGAACTCTCCAAGGGAAGGAGAAAGTTAAGGTGATTACAAAGGAAAATGTTTTCTGTATTAAAAAATGGAAAACACAGGCTGGAGAGATGGCTCAGAGGTTAAGAGCACCGACTGATAAATACAGGTCTGAGAGATGGAATGCTAAATTGCAAACAATACAACAAAACTTACAAAACATTTAAATCAGAATTCTGCTGTTTATACAGATGCCAATAAATGAGAAATGATAAATCAGGAGATATGAGTAAAGCAATTCAAAGCCCATATGCTTCAGTTTAAAAATCAGAGCTAGGGCTGGAGAGATGGCTCAGCGGTTAAGAACACCGACTGAGCCGGGCATGGTGGCGCACGCCTTTAATCCCAGCACTCGGGAGGCAGAGGCAGGTGGATTTCTTAGTTCGAGGCCAGCCTGGTCTACAAAGTGAGTTCCAGGACAGCCAGGGCTACACAGAGAAACCCTGTCTCAAAAAACCAAAAAAAAAAAAAAAAAAAAGAACACTGAAGAGAACAATGGTGTACTCATATACATAACATAAATAAAGGGCTGGAGAGCTGGCTCAGCGGTTAAGAGCACTGACTGCTCTTCCAGAGGTCCTGAGTTCAATTCCCAGCAACCACATGGTGGCTTACAACCATCTGTAATGGGATCCAATGTCTTCTTCTGGTGTGTCTAAAGAGAGCTACAGTGTACTTATATATAATAAATAACTAAATCTTTAAAAAAAAAAACATAAATAAATCACACACACACGTATATATATATATATATATATATGTGTGTGTGTTTGTGTATCAGAACTATAGGGGCTGGAGAGATGGCTCAGTGGTTAAGAGCACTGACTGCTCTTCCAGAGAACCTGGGTTCAATTCCCAGCACCCACATGGCAGCTCACACCTGTCTGTAACTCAAAGACCTGATACCCTCATACAGGCGTAATACATGTAGAAAAAATGCACATTAAAAAAATCAGAGCTATTTGCTATTCTCATGTGTTAATGCAGAAATGTCCCTACAATGTCACCTTTTAAGGTTTGTTTTAAGAGAACAAGGTCAGACACCAATGAAGACAAAGCAGCTAGTCTCAGATGGTCCAGGCCTCGGAGACTGCTTCAGATGGTCCAGCCTTGGAGACTGCTTCAGGCAGGACTGCAGATAAGCCCTACATTTCCCTAGCCTCAGGTGACCTCACAGAGTCTGGACAGCAAGTAAAACAGCCAGCTGTCTCAAAACTTGGCAATTTTCAAATTTTCTTAGGGTCCCCAAAAGATGCCTTTACCCCAAGACGGCAAGAAGCCATTTAAGAACATAACCCCCTCATTTGCAAGAGGCGAGCTGGGCGGTTTTGGTCCTTCAGTGGGCTATGGATGTTAAATGTCATTTGGGGGGTTGACTGCAAGTTCTTAGTGGAAGCTGTTTGCTTGGTATTTCCTGTTTTCTTGGGTAATACTTATCCTTCTCAGGTCTCTGATGGAGCTGAAGACTAGACAGTTAATAGTTTTACAGTTTTTGTTGTTAAAGGTTAAAGACATAAAAGCTTAAGTTGTCTAGGATCTAAGAAGATGTCTTAAGGTTAGTAAATGCAAGCTATCAAGGTTAGAGGACATGAAAGCTGGTGGTGACAGAGAGAGATTTGGGTGTAGACTCTGGAGTCTCCAAGGCTGTCAGACGCAAATGGACTAGACACTGTGAATGCGCATCTCACCTGAGAGATCTCATAGCTGCTATTGTATATAGCTTAGTGATGGTAGAGATCAGGCTCTTTCTGGAACTAGAAGGGGGAGATGTTGGGATGGCCTCCTCGAATTCTCTTCAGGTGTGTCTCTCTACCTCAGGTGCTGACTCTGTACTGGAAGAGAGCTCAGCCATGCAGCATTTTGTACAGTCATCAGCAGGCTTTCTAGTTTATATTTTTTATTTTTGTGTTTTCTATCTGCTAATGTTTGTCCTTCCGAATCTGCCTAAAAGAGATGTATCAGGTGTTGTCTCAACTGCTTGTGATAAAGAGCTGTTGGCCAATAGCTGGGGCAGAAAGTCTGAGGGCAGAACTTCTAGGCAGAGTGACACAGGGGATGCAAGCAGAAGGGAGAATCAAAAGTGGACACAGCAGGAGCTATGGGCCTAGAGAGATGGCTCAGCGGTTCAGAGCACCAACTGCTCTTCCAGAGGTCTTGAGTTCAATCCCCAGCAACCAATGGTGGCTCACAACCATCTGTAATGGGATCTGATGCCCTCTTCTGGTGTACATGAACAGCACGCGCACACACACACACAGACACACACGGACACACATGGACACAGAGGGGAACAGACATGGACTGGACCGGAGCAGACCAGGGAGGTAAAGAACTAGCCCCATGGTGGGTCAGGCTGCAGGTTAGAATAGTCTGGCTAAGTTTAAATGGTAGCTAGGAGACTGCTCCAGCAAAAGGCCTAAGTGTTAAACTATATGAGAAGTCTCCATGTCACTATTTAACTTTTGGCAGAATCTGCATAAAGTCCAGCCATAGAGCTGGGCACGGTGGTGCATACCTTTAACCCCCAGCTCTTGGGAGGTTGAGGCAAGCAGATCTCTGATTTTGAGCCTAACCTGGTCTATAGAAGAAGTTCTAAAAAAACAAAATAAAAAAACCCAAAAACCAAAAAACACTGAAAAAACCAAATAAACCAAAAAATCCTGAAAGAATTATACAATTTGTAGTTTGTATAGTATATTTTTTATACAATTTGTAGTTTGTATAGTATATTTTACTTTTTGTAAATTTTACCTTAAAAAAGTTGACAGGGCTAGAGAAATGGCTCAGCAGTTAAGGACACTGCTGCTTCTTGCAGAGGGCCTAGGTTCAATTCTCAGCACCCATGAGGTGGCTCACAGCCATCTGTAACTCCAGTGCTAGGTGGTTTTGACTGCCTCTTCTGACCAGGCATGCAGTCAAAACACTCATTACCACACAATAAACCAATCTAAACAATTAAAATAAAATGTCCACAAACCCCAGCCAGGCACTCTGATGGAGAGGTGAGGGAGATGAGTGCTACACAGGCAAGAGCCACGGTTCCCAGAGGCGTTTAGTCCTGGGATGAGCAGCAGGAGACAAAGCAACAGAAGGTAGTGGGGAAGAGAATGTAGTGTGGGCGAGGTAGGGCACCTGGCTCTTTTGGGTGGTCAGGAAATAAGAGAGGCTAGAAAGAACATTCCAGTGCATAATGGGGAAAGGCTAGACATGGAAGTGCAGAAAGCCTGTGAGAACCCAGAGAGACCCGCTCTGGCTAGAGGCAATGTTAGGTTTCAGGAGAAAAGAAGGGCTCCGGGGTCCTCGCTCCTCAGCCTGGAGGCTTTGCAAAAGGCTGTGATCTTAGTCAGAGGCCTGAGTGAGGTGCAGACATGCACAACTCTTTCTTTCTTTCTTTCTTTCTTTCTTTCTTTCTTTCTTTCTTTCTTTCTTTCTTTCTTTCTTTCTTGTGTTTTTGAGAAACAGGGTTTCTCTGTGTAGCCCTGGCTGTCTTGGAACTCACTCTATAGACTAGGCTGGTCTTGAACTCAGAGATGCACTTCCCTCTGGTAAAGGCGTGCTCCACCCTATCCAGCTGCATTCTATCCTTATACGCTTCCTCCCACCCCTCCTCCAGTGCCTGAGGCTGAGCAGAGCCACTTCACAAAGGTCAGTGGTTTCTCTCAACAGCCTGGGAAGGCCCGGGATTGTAGGTAGCATCACCCAAGGGCACTTGGGCTCTGAGCTCTTCACTCAGGCTGTCAGTCTGCTTGGTCTCCCTCAACACTCTTGTTCTAACTGAGGTCTTGACAAGCAAGAGGTCTCCTCTTAGCTGGTTTCTGACTCAGATATGAGAACCTTCAATGAGGAATGATTGGTATAATCAGAAAAAGGATTCGGCTGAAGAGTTATACAGACGTTAGGCAAAGAAAGAGGAGGCTAAAGGAGGGTCCGCCCAGCACCTCAGGGCTCCTGTGCAGGGGAGGTGTGAACTTCTGCTCGGTAGCTAGGCCTTCTGCCTCACTCATCTGAACTAACTTTTACATGTCTATCTTCCCCCATCACTATGTGAACCTATTAAAGAGTTCACTCACGTCTGTAGCTCTCCCTCCCTGGAGCCAACAGAGAACCAACCACTCTTGTTCTGACTGAGATCTTGACAGGCATACACTGGAAGGTTCTTTCTACTGTTTAAAGTCTTCTATAGCTTATAGGTCAAAGAGCAAGCTACTTGGCCTGACCCAGAGCCCCAGGCTGAAGAGAGTGACTCCTGAAGGAATGGAAAACCTAATGGTTGAGGAACTCTGTGAGCACGTGACAGGAGTGAGGAGTGACTGCATGCATGAGCAGTCACTCAGTCAGTCAGTCAGTGGACGACAGAGCTAATGAGATGGGTAGATGGCTGGGTAGAATCACCTGTCCCTCTCCCACAGCTGGTACATGTGCAAGCTCCATAGAGACCAACAGCAGATCTATGCAGAGCCCCCGCCCCCATGCTCTGCTCATGTATCCGACTACCTAAGACAAGTCTGCTGGCCAACTGAACGAGTGAAGGAGCAGAAGGGTAAGTGACTCCATACCCTGCCCGGGAGCGGAGGAACTGGGCTTGGTTAGGCAGAGCAGGATGGGGTGACTCACGGGTGCTGCAGCACATTGGAGCACAGAGCTGGGTCCACCTTCTGCCAGCAGCCCAAGTGGGCGGCGGCCTTATGCAGCAGGTCACAGTAGCTGGCAGGCAGCAAGCGCTGCATGAGGATCACGGAGGTACTGATGGACACCAGCAGGAAGAGCTCACAGGACCAGCGCTTGTCATAGTAATGTGTATTCTGGGAAGAGCAGGAGGCAGGTCAGGCTCAACATGTCCATAGTGGCCTACTCTCCCTCCCCTCCCTGAGTCTACCTAGAAGCTAGGATAGCACTGTGAAGACTTCAAGACCACCCGAAACCAACAATGACGCACTGCAAAAGGGCAGCTTGGACCCTGTGCCCACCAGCTGATTTCCTAAGGTCAAAACTGCTCTACTGTCCCCTATTCCAGGCCAGAGCATGCAGAAGCATTCGGAGGAGTGGGTCACTCTTGCCTCTGCTGCACATTAACCATGAACTATGTGACTTTTGGCAAATCATTTAACTTGTCTGTTCTTTCCTTTCCTCATAAGTTAGATGAGGGTAAGAGGAACCACAGACAACCCAGGCCTAAAGAGATCTGAATACATAACGAAGTTCTCAGCAGAAAGAGTCCTCTCAACATCCACTTTAATATATATATATATATATATATATATATATATATATATATTTTTTTTTTTTTTTTTTTTTTTTGTGGGCTGGTGAGATGGCTCAGTGGCTAAGAGCACAGGCTACTCTTCCAGAGGTCATGAGTTCAATTCCCAGCAACCACATGGTGGCTCACAACCATCTATAGGGGGATCTGATGCCCTCTTCAGGCAGGCAGATATATATGCATCGGAGTACTCATACGTTAAATAAATAAAATTTTAAAAAAATTAGTTTGTGTGGGGCTAGAGATGTGGCTCAATGGTTAAGAGCTCTTTAAGAGGAGCTGGGTTCGGCTTTCAGCACTGATATGGTGACTTATCCCTACCTATAACTTCAGTTCTGAGGAATGTAACACCCGATTCTGGCCTCCGAGGGCACCAGGCACAGAAATGGTGCACAGACCAATAGATGTAGGCAAAACCACACATACACATTAAAGAAAAGAATATTTTATGTGATGTGAATGAGTGTTCTGCCTACATGTATGTCTGTGTACCATGTGCACACTGCGCCTGCGGGGACCAGAAGACGACCCTGAGTCCCTTGGAACTAGAGTTAAAGATAGTTATGAGCTGCCATGTGGGTGCTGGGAACTGGGCCACTGAAAAAAGCAACCAGTTCTCTTAACTACTGAGCCATCTCTCCAGTCTCTAACCTCCATTCTTTAAAATTTATCCTGGGGCCAGAGAGACGGTTCAAGAGGTAAAAGGTGCCTGCTTCCAGACCTGACAATGTGATTTCAATCGCCAGGACCCAGACTGTGGAAGGGACAGAGCATCTCCTACAAAGTGTCCACTGACTTCCACATACACACCACAGCATGTACATGCCTACCCACACACACCCACACACCCACTCACACCCACAGAGGCAGGCAGACAGGCAGACAGAGTGCATCTGGAACAAACTTTCACGTCTATTACAGCTAAAGAAAGTTAAAAGAGAAAATAAACTTTCGAGGTCTCTCAGACCCAATGACTCCTGGTTTCTTTCTTTCAAGATTTTTTCTTTCATGTATGAATACTCTGTGTGTGTGTGTGTGTGTGTGTGTGTGTGTGTGTGTGTGTACCACATGCAGCAGTATTTGCAGATGCCAAAAGAGGGTGGCAGAACCTCTGGAACTAAAGTTACACACCATGTGGGTGCTGGGAACCTGGTCCACTGCAGGAACAGTCAATGCTCTTAACTGCTGAGCCATCTCTCCTGCCCCAGGTATTGGTTTCTTTATTCAGTGGCAAAATAGGACACTCCTGGACCTGTACACAAGTAGCCACTGACATATGAAGTCACTTCCATGGATCAGGAGTCCTTGGACAGGTAACTCCCTTTCAGGGAACCTTGTCCTCTGTATTCCAGATCTCCAGGAGAACTCCTATCACAACTGGCAGACCTGAGGCTGCAGAGGTGACTCAGGTGGTCAAGTGTTTGACGCACAAGCATGAGGACCGAGCTCTACTGCTCAGAACATGTAACAAAGCTGGATGTGCGGGCTCGGCATCTGTGTGTCCAGCACTGGGAAAGCAGACAGGAAGATCTCTGGGTCTAGCCCAGTCAGCAAGCCCCAGACTCAATGACAGAAATAAGGTGAGAGCAACTGAGGAACACAGTCAATAGCAATCTCTGACTTCCACCTATATGTACACACACACACTCACAGACACACATACACTCACTCACAGATACACGGACACACAGACATACACACACACAAACACACATAGACCTACCTAGAAAACAAAGAAATAACAATAATAAACAACAAAAGCCCCAGGAGGGCTGGGGGCCGGGGGAGCAGCAGGCCACTTGGCTTGCGCTAAGCTATGTACCTTCACAAACCAGACAGGTACAAAGGCCACATAGTAGGCACTCAGCATGGAGCTGACAAGTACTTCCTTCATTCGCCAATTGAAGTCCATTTTGAGGAACTCAACTTCATTGCGAATGAGGCTGGGTGACAAGCAGCAGGCGTGGGTGGGCATGGCTTCCGGGCCATATAGCTGTCGCGTATGCTGCTTCCAAGTCTCCCGCAGTGTCAGAAAGTAGTCCCGACTCCTTGCCAGGCCACTGACTGCCTCTCGGGGTCCCATGGAAGCCATGTGGGTGAAGAGGTTCGTCTTGCGAAGATCATAGTTCAGCTGCAGGAACGGAATGTACATCCCAAACCTGCTGTGGAAGACAGACGTGAGAGGCCAGGCCTATCCTCAGGTCAGAATCCCAACCCTCAACCCAGGCGTGGGGGGACTTCCCTTCTGGGCTTCAACCCTCCCATCCCACCCTCCTGTCCCTCCCCGTCTCCATCCAAGTCAATGGTTCAAAATATGTCTTAGTCTCAAGTGCATGCTGGAACTGAGGATACAGAAGGAAGCAAGAGGTAAGGTCTTTTCTGCATGGTGATAACTAACAGTCACCATGGCAACCCACACTCAGCAGGCACAGCCTATGATCCAGACTAAGTCTTCTACATGCAACCTCTTCTTTCTTAGAATCTTAGCCGGCATTAGGTGCTATGACTTTACCCTCTTCTCAAGGCAGCTGTACGTCAGAGCAGTGCAGTTAGTTGTCAGGGGTTATACAATTAGTTACAGAAGAAACAGAGTCTGGGTTTACACACAGAGCTGTTTGGAAACAAATAAATTAAGAAAAACGGAAAAAACAAAATAAAATATAAAACCCCTCCAATCAATTAAAAGCAGAAGGTAGAGAGCAGGCACTGTGGCGCACACCTTTAATCCCAGGACACGGGAGGTAGGCGCAGGCAGAGCTCTGAGTTCGAGGCCAGCCTGGCCTACAGAGTGAGTTCCAGGACAGTGAGGGCTACAGAGACAGACCCTGTTTCAAGCAAACAAAAACAGCATAAGGTGGACATGGTAGCATGTGCCAGTAATTTCAAAACCCGGGAAGCGGAAGTAGGAAGATCATGGGTTCTAGGCTGCCTTGAGCGAAATACTGAGACCTTGTCTCAAACAAACTATATCACAATGCCACAGCATAGATTTAGGTTGTATAACTGGGTGCATATGTAAGACAATGTTTTTCACTTTGCAGGGGGCGCATGTCACAACAAATACTTCTGTGTCTATTATGTGCCAGGCGCTGAGATAGAGCCTTGAACAGTACACACATGTCCCTACACAGCACCCAAGTGGGGTTAGGAAGACTTAGTCAAGAGGTTTTGGAGTGTGTGGCTGGGACTCTGAGGACAAACTAGACAGGTCCCATACCTTGAAAGAATATCACGTATGTAAGTAGCATGGGCTAGAATGATTTTGGAGACAGGGTCTTACTGTAACCCATGCTTGTCGTCATCCTTAACTGCAATCTCAAACTCGAGCTCTCCCTGCCTACACCTCCTAGGTGCTCCGGTCATAGGCACGTGCTCCACTCTTGACAATATGTACTCAATAAATAAGCCTGTAGTGACTGATGGCTGTGTCTGCATTTCACATGTATAGTTTCCCATTGGCACACATCTCTAAACAATAATTAGCAGCTTCACTCAAGGTAGTAACTTTTTACATAGCATTTACCCTGTATTAGGTATTAAAGGTACTCTACACATTGTGGTATACAGGAAAATGTGCCTTAACTGTTTATCATCGTTACATCATCATACATACAGGATCTTAGATTTTGGCACCTGGACATAATCCTTTAGAGATGCAGACAAGTAGGTAACATATCAAAAAAGTGGGTAAAAGCCAGAGAAACGGCTCAGTGAGAAAAGGCACTTGCCACCAAGCCTGGAAACCGGACTTTGACTCCTAGAACTCATATTTAATATAAATAAATCATTTTTTTTAAAGTAGAAAAGAAATCTAAATCAGCAAAAAGAAAACTTAATGGGCAGTGGTGGCACACACCTTTAATCACTCGGGAGGCAGAGGCAGGCAGATTTCTGAGTTTGAGGCCAGCCTGGTCTACAGAGTGAGTTCCAGGACAGCCAGGGCTACACAGAGAAACCCTGTCTCAAAAACAAAAAAGAAAAAAAAAGAAAGAAAGAAAGAAAGAAAGAAAGAAAGAAAGAAAAAAAGAAAGAAAGAAAGAAAGAGAAGGAGAAGGAAGGAAAGAAAGAAAGATGGTACAAACTATACAAGTCAAATCTTTGCTGCCTACTCACTTCTTCCAGTCCAGTGCCCCAGATCCTGAGGTCCAGCTGAATGAAGCATGAGAACCGAAGCCCTAAATGGGGGCCCCCAAGGACAGGCCATCACCTTTTTGGCCTATGGAAGCACACAATCTGACAGTGAGCACCTAAATCACTGCTTGCTAGTTACTAGTTACTGCCAGGCAGTGGTGGCGCACGCCTTTAATCCCAGCACTCAGGAGGCAGAGGCAGGCAGATCTCTGAGTTCAAAGTCACCCCAGAACAGCCAGGGCTATGCAGAGAAATTCTGTGGCAGATGTGTGGGTGGGTGGGTAGGATTTATATACATATATAAATCTTTATGTGTGTGAATATTTTACCTGCATAAATACATATGCATAAAGAGCCCTGAAGGGGCCGGGCGTGGTGGCGCACGCCTTTAATCCCAGCACTTGGGAGGCAGAGGCAGGTGGATTTCTGAGTTCGAGGCCAGCCTGGTCTACAAAGTGAGTTCCAGGACAGCCAGGGCTATACAGAGAAACCCTGTCTCGAAAAAACCAAAAAAAAAAAAAAAAAAAAAAAAAAAAAAAAGAGCCCTGAAGGGAGGAAGAGGGTGTCAGAGCCCCTGGAGGTGGGAAAGGAAGTCAAACCCTGAGGGTAGGAGAGCGCATTAGGGCCCTCAGGATTGGAGAAAGGCACTTCTGAGCTGCCACATGGGAATGTCCTCTGCAAAGAACAGGAAGTGTTCTTAACTACTGAGCCATCCCCCAGACCTCAAGAGACAAGTTTTCTATATACTAGCCTGGACTTGAACCTGGTATGCAGCCAAGGCTAAGCTTGGGGCTGACCCTCCTGCCTCCACTTCAGGAGGCACCTCAGTGCTGAATCCTACAGAGTGCATGTGGTTCTGGGGACCTCTACCCAGAACCTCCTGCATGCTGGGCAAACCCTCCGCTTTATCTCTTCTAGACTTTAATTATGACTGACACACCTCTTATAAAAACAGTTAATTCTATAAAAGCCTGTTCTGTTGCTTTTCTTAGTTTTGTGGTACTGGCAATAAAACCTGAGGGCATGCGCACTTCACACCAGCACTCTACAACTGAGAGGTATTCCAAACCCTCTACACAAGCTGTATTGATTTGGTTTGGTTTGGGTTTTTTTTTTGGGGGGGGGTGACACAGGGCTTCTCTGTGTAGCCCTGGCTGTCCTGGAACTCAGAAATCCGCCTGCCTCTGCTTCCAAAGTGGTAGAATCAAAGGCGTGCGCCACGACTGCCTGGCGGTTTTGGTTTTTCAAGGCAGGATTTTATGTAGTCCAAGCTGGCTCCAACTCACTGTGAAGCTGAGGGTGACCTTGAACTTCTTTTTTTTTTCCCCCAAAGATTTATTTATTTTACGTATGTGAGTACACTGTAGCTCTCTTCAGACACACGAGAAGAGGGCATCAGATCCCATTACAGATGGTTGTGAGCCACCATGTGGTTGCTGGGAACTGAACTCAGGACCTCTGGAAGAACAGTTGATGCTCTTAACCGCTGAGCCATCTCTCCAGCCCCACCTTGAATTGAACTCTTGATGTTCTCCCATCTACTTCCCAAGTGCTAGAGTTACTGGTGTGTGCCCCAATGTCCATCACTACACTTAAAAAAAATACATCCATATTATACTATATGTTAATATAACATACTGGGGATACTGGGGCTTTCTTTCTTTCTTTTTAAGATTTATTTCTTTATATTATGAATCTAAGTATACTGTCGCTGTCTTCAGACACATGAGGGTAGGACATCAGATCCCATTACAGATGGTTGTGAGCCACCATGTGGTTGCTGGGACTTGAACTCAGGACCTCTGGAAGAGCAGTTGGTGCTCTTAACCACTGAACCATCTCTCCAGCCCGCAGCTGGTAATTTTTAAACTCAGAAAAACTCTACTTATAAAGCAGGCCTGAGAGCCCCTGACCCAGCATGCTCTTAGTCTGGCAGGGTAGGAAAGTGGACAGCCCCGCTAGGAAGCTTTCCAAAGCCAGAGCTGGTCTATCCTGAGGAAGCTCGGGAACCAGAAAGGACAAGGTGGGAAGTAACTGTTAATGCCCAGGCAGCCAGGAGAGGAGACTGCCTGACTCTGAACCAGAAACGGGCAGCTCTAGGCTCTCCATCTTGAACAATTGAGTCTCTAGTGAGGCAGGCGAGTGAGCTAAGCAGACACAGAGACAAGTGAGTATGCAGACATGTATACACACAGCTGTGTGTCACACCCACATTCATAGAAACATGTAAACAAAGACTTGAAAAGCCCCCAAGTCCTGGCCAGTGGTGGCGCACGCCTTTAATCCCAGCACTTGGGAGGCAGAGGCAGGTGGATTTCTGAGTTCGAGGCCAGCCTGGTCTACAGAGTAAGTTCCAGGACAGCTAGAGCTATACAGAGAAACCCTGTCTCCAACAACCCCCCCCCCCAAGAAGAAAGAAAATCCCCCATGAGATTTCATAAGCATTGAGGGAAAAGGGACAGAAGGAAGAAGGGGAGGAGAGGAGGGATACAGAGAGAACAGAAAGTCAAACAAGCAAACAAACAACAAAAACAGAAAGGAAAAGAAAAGAGACAACTCAAGCCCATGCATTCCCAGTTGCCAATGTCCCTCTGGGTACTGAGTCAGAAATGAATCCCATTCCAACTCCATCAGTAGAGATGGAGTAGCTTATCCCACTTCAGTTTCTTCTATTAAGAAAGCCTAATTATCCTGACCTCAGGAGATGTCATCAGACGCCATGAGAGGTTACTGTTGCTGCCTGTCTGCCTGTGAGTCTTCCAGACACAGGCCTGAGAAGCCAGCCATAAAAAGGGCAGAGTCCAGTGTCAGGTGCCGGGGTGAGGAGAGGGTACTCACGGGTAGCAGAGGAACAGGAGGTGCAGGAAGGAGTAGGTCCTGAAGAGGTGGATGAGGGACCGGCACAGACTCCAGCCTGTCGCCGTGAGAACGGTGAAGCGGGTGAGGAACAGCAGGATGGAGCGGAAGAGGGAGACCTTCCCCCTCTGAGAAGCCTGGGTTGGGGTGAGATGCGACAGGATGGGGCCTTGGATGGAGGCCACAAGAGCTATGCCCCTATCCCACCAAACATGGTCCAAAATCCCACCCAGGGGAAGGCGCACAACAGCCTGGGAAGACTCTGGCAAGGTCCACCTTTCTGATGCCTAGTGGATCAGGAGAGCTAATGGGATACCAGAAATGTTTGTCATGTCCACAAGGTGCTCAAAGAAAATGCTAAGGGCTAGGTGTGTCTCCTTGGCATCCCGGGGGGTGGGGGTGGGGATGACTCCAAAGCCCCTGCCAGCCTCTAGACCCAATCACCTCCTTCACGATGGACCCGATGAATCGGCGGCCCAGAACAATGGCGGTCACCATCAGCAAGTTGAAGTCGATCAGGTGGAAGTTCTGTTGGGGGCAGAGGCCTGGGGGTCACATGGGCCCCTTCTTCATACATAGGCTTCTCTTGTACCCACTATCTCCCCCTGCCCAGTCCTTTCCACAGAGACTGTCCCCATTCTCTGACCTTCGTTGGCCTCCAGCTGACTCAGGCCAGGAAATTACCTAGAGGAGTAGAACAGGACCCAGAGAAGGGAAGTGGGACAGTCCCTGGGGATAAGAGAGTGGTGTGTGAGCCCTCTTGCTCCGACACCGTGTCCCTGTCCCTGAACCTCTTCCTCTGTCCACCCTGAAACATTCATACATTTCCATGACTCATCTCTCAGATAAGACTTAGGATCCATCCTGTCAGGATCAACTCTGCTGCCTCTACAGTGCCCAGCATCGTGAAGAGTCCCCAGTCTCCTGTCTCCTCTACATCCATTATGCCCACTATGGAACGGGGTATATAGTGGGTATACAGTGAAGATTGATAAGCTACGCCACAGGCACGAATGCACACACACACACAGCGGCCCCTAGTGGAGCACCTACCAGGGAGGTGTGGGAGGGTGGGTGCGAGGGTGGATACCACCAGACTGTCTTATAGATGTTGATGTAGTGCACGAACAGGGCTATGAGCTGACAGAAGAAGAGCTGGAGCTCGAACAGAATGCTGGCCTGGACGGGCAGCTCGGGGATCTTGCAGTGCTGTAGAGGCACAACGGTCTGTGCAGCTAGTGGAGGGCTGGAGAGGCCCGTCCCAGAAGTGGTCCTGCAAGCGGGAAATAGTGACTGCAGGAGCTAACCTGGGAACCCGACCCGGAGAAGCTTCTGGAACACACAATAGTGTAGTACATCAGAAAAGGATGTGATGAAAACCTCAAAGGAGCCGGCCGTGGTGGCACATGCCTTTAATCCCAGCACTTTGGAGGCAGAGGCAGGCGGATTTCTGAGTTCAAGGCCAGCCTGGGTTACAGAGTGAGTTCCAGGACAGCCAGGGCTACACAAAGAAACCCTGCCTCAAAAAAACAAAACAAACAAACAAACAAAAATAACCCCTCAAAACGATGAGGTCTTCTTCCCATACATCCCAGGAGGGAATTATGAGGCTTGCTTTACAAATATGGAAAAGGAGGGCCAGAGGCAGATGGTAACCTGTGTGCTATCAGTAGGTCTGGAGTAGAACCTCAACGGGAACAAGAGCATGGTTGCTTCTACAGAACCTCATCTCAGTGACCAACCTCAGGGCTCACTCTGGTCCCCTCCAGCCCCACCAGGCATGTAAGATAGTCCGTGCTAAAATCCAGAAAGGGACAGCTTGGTCCACACTCTGACAGGAAGGGGTGAGACATAGAGGTGCCTTACCTGCTTCGAGAACGGACGCTGCTCACGGATGCACTAGAAGAGTGGCCTCCACCAGAGGCCCCAGATGATCCTGGCTCACAGAGCGGGTTTCGATAGTAAGATGTCCTGTTGGGACCTCTTCGTCCTCCTGTAGGCCATATACCAAGGATGACAGCAGTGCTATCTTAGTTAACTGGTATTTCCGTGTCTTTCTTCCTTCCTTCTTCAGTTTGTTTTTTGAGACAGGGTCTCTTTATGGAAGCCTGGCTGTCCTGGAACTTGCTATGTTGATAAGGCCTGCCTTGGGCTCATGCATTTCATTTTCTCATTCAAACCTCCCGGGAGCCTAGGAAGCAGCTCCTGCCTGCTTCTTGTCACCTGCTATTCTCTGCCTGTGTCCCACCCTACTCAGAGCTCCAGGTAGCCATGGCCCCTCCCTCTCCAGTAAGCACACTTGTCACCTCTTGCGTGACTTGTCCATGGTGCATGTGGAGTTGGGCTCAGGTGTGCACAGTTCTACCTTGTCCTTGTTCCTGTCACTTCCAAACAGGACCTCTCACTGGCCTGGGACTTGGCAGTTAGGTCAGGCTGGCTGACTGGTGAGCCCCAGCAATCCTTGGGTCTCAGTCTTCACAGTGCTGGGATTACAAGCTCAGACCATCACACCTACCTTTTACATAGGGTCTGGGGACCAAACTCAGGTTCTCACGCTTGTGTGGCAAGCACATTCAGCACTAAGCTATCTTCCCAACACTTTTTATTTTCTTTTTAGTTTTATTTATTTTATGTATAAGAGAACACTGTCACTGTCTTCAGACACACCACAAGAGGACATTAGATCCCACTACAGATGGTCGTGAGCCACCATGTGGTTGCTGGGAACTGAACTCAGGACCTCTGGAAGAGCAGTCAGTGCTCTTAACCACTGAGCCATCTCTCTAGCCTCCCAACCCTTCTTTTTCATTTTTTGGTTTGTTTGAGACAGGATTTCTCTGTGTAGTCCTGGCTCTCCTGGAACTCACTCTGTAGTCCAGGCTGGCCTTGAACTCAGAGATCTGCTTGCCTCTGCCTGCCATGTGCTAAGACTAAAGATGTGAGCCACCACTGCCCAGTCAATGTCTTTTTCCTTTGTGCTCTTTGCTTACCAAGGTTCTTTCTGAATTCAGAGCTCACTATTTCACTGACTGATCGGCCTCAGGGTTCCAGCTTTGCCTCCCGGTACTGGGACTGATTACAGGTGGGTTATCACACCTGCCAGGCTTCTACCTTTTTTTCCCCACAATTCACTCTCTGAAATTATCTTTTGTTTTGTTTTGTTTTGTTTTAAGATAGGGTTTCTCTGTGTAACCCTGGCTGTCCTGGAACTCACTCTGTAGACCAGGCTGGCCTCGAACTCAGAAATCCGCCTGCCTCTGCCTCCCGAGTGCTGGGATTCAAGAAGTGCACCACCGCACCGGGCGTGAATTCACATTTTAAGCGACTAAGTAGCACAGAATAGCCTCAAACTCACAATTCACCTGCCTCAGTCTCCCAAATGCTAGGATGACAGGCATGTGCTACCAGACTGTTATTTTTACTGCCGTTTCCCTTACTCCGGTTCACTGGACCAGTTTGGTAAGATTTTCAGAATCTGAGTCCTGAGCTGCTCAGCGCTGGTATTTGCTGGATTTCATCTGGATCTGAGTCTCCAGATGCTACAATCTGGCCAGGTTTGAGATAAGTTTTCCCTCCAGGGCCCTGAGATCTAACTCAATGACCCACAGCCTGAGCTTAACATCAGAATGGCCTTAGAAAGAGAGCGGTGGTTGGGAATCCCAAACTTAAGATTTTTTTTTTAATTAGGTATTTTCCTCAATTACATTTTCCAATGCTATCCAAAAAGTCCCCAATACACTCCCCCCCCCAGTCCCCCACCCACCCACCCCAAACTTAAGATTTTACAAAGCTATATTCCTTAAGCTTAGTAGTCTACCCTAAGATCCTAGGCAGCATCCTGCACATAGCCCCCAAACTCTTAATCGAAGTTATACCTTCCTCAACTTCCTCACAGCAACACAGTAGCCTCTATTCATACACACTGTGCCCAAGCTTTCCTATCTCTGAAGGTTTTCTGACAGCTCTTCACAATATGCATGTCCAGAAAGCTGACTTCAAGCCCCAAACCGGAAGCTTTGTTCACACACTGTTATATTTGGTTTGGAAACACCCCCCCACACACACACACACACCCTCAGCCCAGGAACTCTGCCCACACCCACTATCTTTTAGAAGCTCGGCACCCACATAAAGCCCCTAGCCCAGAAACCCCGCCCACACACAACTGTCAACCCCAAGACCCCGCCCACAAGCCGGGCAATGCTCTTTAGGACTGGAAGCTTGAATCGGAATGGACTCCCTTGGTGGGCTAGGTGTCCCTGCGGCCCCGCCGCTCTCAGTGTAAACCCCTAGAGTCCAGAAAATTCTCTCCCCTACCAGCAATCACAAAAGCCGCACCCTTAGCTCTCAGCCCCTCCCACCAGGGTGCCCGGCCCCCGTCTGCAGACAGGAGAATTGTGTGCCCCAAAGAAAGCCTGAGCCCCTCGGGGCCGTCTCCCTTTTGGAAGCTCCGCCTACCACGCAGTGACCCGCCCCCTCAGGACCGGAGGGGCGGGGTCCCGCCTGCGCCGCGTCCCTTCCCCTCCCCCTCCCAGCGACTCTGGTCCGCGTGGGGAGGCAGTTCGCAGCCAGGCTCCCCGCTATCCCGCGACCCCCGGACGAGCCCAGCCAGCTCTGCTCACCCATCTCCTTCCCCCGGCGCTCTCCGCTCGCCGCCGCAGCTCCTGCGGGCAATATGTCGGAGGCGACGGCGGCCGAGAGAGGACTAACCGCCGCAGCCCGGGCCGGGTATCAGCCGCACGCTCCCTCCGGCTGCTCAATTTGCATGCTAGGCGGGCTGGGAGTCGGGAGCGCGCTTCTTAAAGGGGCCGTTTGGACAAAAGCAGTGCTAGCGCTCTTTGTCTTGCCTTTCCCCATGCCTTTCCCGCAGCTGCTGCTCAAGAGATTCTGGAGCGGGCCAACCCACCTCTCGTGTTTCTTCACCCTGTTCTGACTAGAGGAGGACACCAGAGCGGCCTTTTGCCTCTAGTGAAATCCTGGTTTTTGTGCAACACAGTCACCTCATACTCAGCGAGTTCCAAACTGGGCTTTCAGTACTCTTAGGCTTTAGTGTACTTTGGCCCACCCTAGTCAAAATCTACGAGTCATTTCCCCTATCTTCCAAAACTCTGTATCCAATTTTTGGCCTCATTTTGATGACCCTAAACTCTATCCATTTCTCATGTTTATTCCACTGTTGATTTCACTGCCACCACCTTAGCTAAGAGCCTGTGCCTGCCATTTTCAAATTTCGAAATAATGTCCATAGGTATTAATAATAACCGCCTATTAGGGTTCTTAACATTTTAGAATTTGGTGTGCGGGAGAGAGGGGGGATGCGCAGAGCAGTGGACTTGGGAAGACAACCGGTAGGAGTACTGGTTTTTCTACCATGTAGGCTGTCGGGCTTGGCTACAAGAACCTTTACTTGCTGAGATATCTTGCCAGCCCTTTGATTTTGGTTTTTCAGACAGAGCCTCTGGTAGCCTGGGCTGTCCTTGAATTTGCTATGGATTAGAGGATGGCCTTGAATTTCTGATCCTGCTTCATAGTGTCGGAATTATTACTCCCGCTGACAGATTTATGCAGGGATGGAAATCAAACCTAATGCAAGCACAAATTATCTTGTAGGCATGGAAGATTAAATGAGACAACCCATGTAGTACCTGTTTTAATCAGTGTTAGCCATCATGTTTGGCAAACACTTAACAGAGGAAGCAAGTAGCTACTGTTCCTGTTAGTATAATTTCTTCCCTTGCAAGACTAATAAGCAATCTATGGGGATGAGGGTAGGAGATTAAAACTAGGGCCTCACACAGACTAGGCAAGTGGTCTATCACTCAGTTATATTCCCAGCCTCATAAGCAATCTTTATATTATTGTTGTTGTTTTTTTATTTTTTTAAATTTTATGTATGTGAGTACACTGTAGCTGTACAAATGGTTGTGAGCCTTCAAGTGGTTGTTGGGAATTGAATTTTTAGGACTTCTGCTCCCTCCAGTCAACCCCACTCACTGGGGCCCAAAGATTTATTATTATACATAAGTACACTGTAGCTGACTTCAGATGCACCAGAAGAGGGCGTCAGATCTCATTACAGGTGGTTGTGAGCCACATGTGGTTGCTAGGATTTGAACTCAAGACCTTCAGAAGAGCAATAAATGCTCTTACCCATTGAGCCATCAAGCCAGCCCTGTTGTTTTATTTGACAAGCTTTCACTGTGTAGCCCTGGCTGTCCTGAAACTCACTTTGTAAACTCTCAAATGGAGAGACCCACCTGCCTCTACCTCCCAAGTGCTGGGATTAAATTCGAGCACCACCACCATGACACCCAGCTCCTCACAAGCAATTTTAATTATCTTGTGACTTCACAGGTTATCATAATGCTTGACACATATTAATCAAACAAATTAGAAGATATTTATAGATTTTACAGATTTTAAATTATAAAGGCAGACAGACATGAAAATTAGTAAATTCTGTAGTATATTAGAAGAGAAAGCAGGATGAAAGGAAAAATGGGAGTGTCCAGATGCACGTTTAAATTGGATGGGGAAAGAAAGCAGGCTTCCTTGAAATGAGTCAGAGGAAGTATCTGGGGGAGAGGGAAGATTCTAGACAGAGGAACAGTGCAAGGACACTCAGCCTGATGTTTAAGTAAAAAGGAGGGAGATGGAAGTGGGTAAGTAATGTGGGGATGACAACTGCATCCATGAGCCTGGCCAATAGGCAAGCACGCAGGCATTTTCTTAATGACTGATGTGGGAGGGCCCAGCCCACTGTGGGTGGTGCCACCTCTCTGCATGTGATCCTGGGATGTATGAGAAAGCTAGCTGGGGAAGCCTTGGGGGCAATTGTTACTTCCCATGGCCTCTGCTTCAGTTTCTGACCCCAAGTTCCTTCTCTTCATGAGGAACCACAACTTTATGATAAAAGAAATCTCTTTACCACGATACTCTTGGTCCTGGTGTTGTTTGTTTGTTTTCCAGACAGGGTTTGTCTGTGTAGCCCTGGCTGTCCTGGAACTCACTTTGTAGACCAGGCTGGCCTTGGACTCAGAAATCCACCTGCCTCTGCCTCCCGAGTGCTGCGATTAAAGGACAGCCAGAGCTATACAGAAAAACCCTGTCTTGAAAAACAAAACAAAACACACACACACAAAAAAATACAAACATTGCACATAGTGAATTCCCAGGAACTATTTACTGAATTGATTTGGCATACCTACAACTCAGTGTAAGACAGCAAGGGCACCCATGGGTCCAACCCGCTTTGTATGACCACTTGCTCGACGGCCATTGTTTCCAATAAGAAAGATGACTCTCCTTTGGGAAATCTGCCTTCCTCAGTTCATTTGTGGTCGAGGCTTCTTGAAGTTCCAGCGGGCAAATGATCGAGAAGTCAAAGCACTCCAACAGCCCTGCAACTCCAGACAAGTGGCTGGCTCGAGTTGAGGGGGAATTAGTCATCTAAGTGAGGTTAAATGAGATGTTTTCATAGCATATACATTACAGCTATCAAGAAAGAAATCTTGAGATTTTCTTGTGATGGCTGATGAAAGCAAAGGCTTTGAAGAAATGTCACCTGCAGCCACCCTAGCTGCCAAGTGATTTGGTCTCCCAAAGACATTTCAGACGATTAATATAAGAACATCGCTTGGGTCACTTTCATTCTTTGTGTGGTTAGCCCTTCCATACATCAGCCCTCATACCTATGTTCTTGTCAAACTTCACATTTTATGTTTTACAGAGATAATAATAAAGCAAGCCACTGGGAAGCTTCTTGAGATTGGGTTTCACTCATTAGTCCTGGCTGGCCTCCAACCTCAGAAATCTAGCCTCTGCTGGGATTAAAAGTTCCTGCCACAATGCCCAGCCTGAACACTGAGTTAAACTAAGCAAAGGCCTCATGTTGTTGTTTTTTTTTAAATTACCTAGTTTTATTTATTATATGTAAGTACACTGTAACTGTCTTCAGACACACCAGAAGAGGGCATCATATATCACTATAGAAGGTTGTGAGCCACCATGTGGTTGCTGGGATTTGAACTCAGGACCTTCCAAAGAACAGTCAGTGCTCTTAACCACTGAGCAATCTAGCCAGCCCGAGGCCTCATGTTGTTGGTTTTTTTTTTTTTTTTTTTTTTTGCTTTTCGAGACAGGGTTTCTCTGTGTAGCCCTGGCTGTCCTGGAGCTCACTTTGTAGACCAGGCTGGCCTCGAACTCAGAAATCCACCTGCCTCTGCCTCCCAAGTGCTGGGATTAAAGGCGTGCGCCACCACTGCCTGGCAGCACAATGCTTCAAGTTAGGATTTCCTCCAGAATAGTCTGGTCGATTTGAGCGTAATTGAGATTAGTTTTGTGAACCTGACACACAACCTGAATAACCGGGGAAGAATTTCAAAGAGACATTTTCTAGATCCAGTTGGCCTATAGTATCTTAATGATGTCAACAAAGAGGGAGGACTCATTTAATCACGCCCTGAGGTTTGGGTCCTGGACTGAAGAGAAAATGAGTGTTAAGCATCTGTCCTCTCTGCTCCTGACTGTGGATGTGACTAGCAGCTTCAAGTTACTGCTGCCTTGATTATCATATGGTCTGCAATTGGACTGTGAGATAAAATAAACTCATTGCCCGACCTGCTTTTGTTGGGGCATTTTGTATTAATGGTAAATAAAACCAAGACAATAATTGAAGCTAGAAAAACAGATTGTTAAGATGATAAGATCATTTGAGGATCCTAAATGCTGCAAAGAATTTGATCCCAGGTCTTCAAGTCTGTCTGATCTGAGAATTAGAGTTAATTCCTATTCATTATTGTGGGGACTAACGGTGAGTAGATTGCAGAGACACAGCGTGTGATAATTCGGGTGGCTGTCATTAGGCGTTGGGAGAGTTGCCCCACTTCGTTCTCTCAGAGTGGTATGTCAGTCTTATACCTGCTCTCACTTCCTTACCATCATCACCCGCCAGAGGGAGCCACATACAAAGAAACAGGAGTTCCCAAAGCAACAGGGAAGCAAAAACAGTTTCCTTTTCAGACACAGGCTAAGATTGGGGCGTGTGGCATAAGACAAAGCAAGACGACCCATGAACTAACTCTGCCTCTAAATTACTACCCAACTAGAATCCCTGGTGCTATCCAGATAGTCTGGCTAGACCTGAGAAACGTAGAAAAAGGTGTTTGGGACAGCCAATGTGGTGCACACCCGATTCCCACACTTGAGAGGTAGAGGCAGACAGATTTTTGTGCATGAGTTCCAGGCTAGGCCAGGCCAGGGCAGAAAGGGAGATGTTATCTTAAAATAATAAAAATTATTAGTAAGAGCTGGAAGCTGAGCCAGGATTCAAGGCCAGTCTGAACTAAAGTGGGCCACTATCTCAAGGTAACATCACCGCACGTGTGCTTAAGTTACGTTATGAAGGGAAGGAGAGAATATCATTATGTGGGAGCAGCATCCATGTGGCACTAGGAGTCCAACAGAGGACAGTGGTGGTAGTGTATGCCTGCAGTTCCAGCATTCAGAAGGCAGAAGTTTGAAGCCAGACTAGACTACAGCGAGGCTGTGTCTGTCCTCAGAAAGCAGCAACAGGATCTAATTTCTCTAACCAGGATTTACTAGCAAAGGAAGCACAGCATTACACACACAGAATCCTTTCACGTTCTTTATTTTCCACTTACCTGCACCAAGACAAGAGATTCCTCCATCACCAAGAGATGTTAAAACCAAGGCCCAGAAAACTTCAACTTACCAAAGACCAAACGGCATCTGAGCCCCAGAAACAGGCCTGGAAGCATCCTAACAGCTAAGGGCTCAAGGAAGGAGAGGCATGCAGGCAGAGCTCCAGCCTCCTGAGCTTAGTCCTGGCTGGCGGCCAGGCCTCACACCCACCCTTCCAGAGCCTGTCCTGCCTCCACACTCCCACTAGTCCCCTGAGAGTCCATCACCCTGGCAACGGCAAGAGAAAGGCCCTTTTAAAATATTTATGTCTCAGAGTAGTCCAGAGGCTTGGGGAAAGCTGACATCATCCTTCTCAGCTTGCAGGTGACTGACAAGCAGGGCAGCTGGGTGGGTAAGCCAAACACCCTAAGTCAGACCTCTCAAGAGAAAGATCCCTACGATGCTAAGCAATAATGGAGGTGGACGCTGTGACAGAATTTCTAAAAATAAGACTGAAAGAAAGGAAGAAACTGGAATGTTGGGCAGTGTTCTGTCCAGGCCCAGCTTTTCAGATTTAAAATGTTTCTCAGGTTCCCATTCAGTGGAGAGAAATCGCTTATGGCATAAACACCAAAGGAATGAACTGAAATTGAAACCAAGATGTTTGACTTCAACTCTGAGCTTTCCATTAAGAGTCTGTGACCTGCCAGGCGTGGTGGCGCACGCCTTTAATCCCAGCACTCGGGAGGCAGAGGCAGGCGGATTTCTGAGTTCGAGGCCAGCCTGGTCTACAGAGTGAGTTCCAGGACAGCCAAGGCTACACAGAGAAACCCTGTCTCGAAAAACCAAAAAAAAAAAAAAAAAGTCTGTGACTCTCAGGGGCGATCTTGTACCTGGAGGTTATACATGACTTACCAATCTCCGAAGAGAAAGCCTGAGGCTAGACCACTGGCCCAGGGTTAACTAGTAAGTGGGATCTTGGCTCTCTCCCAGAGCTGATAGAAGCTACTAGGTAGAACTATTCACCATTCATCACTTGACCAAGCCTTTATTGAACTCTTCATGCAGAGGCAGATGCTTGAAAAATTTAGTACAAAGGGGATTCAGAGCAGCCCCACCCTTCAAGAACTTGTGGACAAGTGCTAACAAAGACGAACACAGGCTCAGAGTTTAAAATGCCTTACCTAAAGTAAATGATTCTCAACTTTCCTTCACATATTACAGAGGGTGACCTTCTTTTCTGAGAGTCCTCTGGAATGTCCAAGGGCACTCAGGCTATAGGTTCCAATAAAGGAGTGGCAGTGGGGCATATATAGTAGTATGTTCCAGAACATTCTATGGGAAACTAAGCAGAAACAGGAGACTGGGAATAGCACAGGAGCTGAGTGTTCTGACCTGGAGAGCCACACCAGGGATTTAGTCCCTGGTCTTTGGCTTTTCAAGACAGGTTTCTTTGTGTAGACCTGGCTGTCCTAGAACTTGCTATGTAAATCAGGCTGGCTTTGAATTCCAGGATCCATCTGTCTCTGCCTCCTAAGTGTGGGGATTAATGGTGCGTGACATCCATGCCTGCTGCCTTTCAACTCTTTAAAGCCATTTATTTATTTATTTGTTTATTTATTTATTCATTTATTATAAGATAAAATGAACCCAGGTTCTCTACATGTGCAAGTGAAGCGGTCAAACACCACGTTAAGCCCCCAGCCCCTCCTATTAAAATGCCTTGAGTAGGAAGAACTGTTAGCACTGTCCCCTGAAGCTCTGAGGACTCCA
This sequence comes from Mus caroli, assembly GCF_978045245.1. NCBI lineage: Eukaryota > Metazoa > Chordata > Mammalia > Rodentia > Muridae > Mus > Mus caroli. The sequence continues at coordinate 27,952,570 of NW_028227261.1, read as the reverse complement.
TGTGGGACTAAAGACTCCTAAGTAGCAGATCCTGCCTGGCTTTCTGTGAGGAAATCAGATCAAGAGGTGGGGTGAAACACAACTGTTGACTCCTCCCCTGGGTTTCTATGGCCAGGAAGTGGCCCAGGCCAGCCTCTATAAAGCAGGTCGCTCCTGGGATCCAGGCTCCTTTGACAGCTGCAAAGACACAAAGTGGAAAATTAAGGAACTGGGAAGCTATGGGGGTTTCTCAGCTTTCATCTGGTCAGGCTTTGTACCTTCCAATCTTCCCTGCCCACCTGTCCACAGCCACCCTCCTTGCTGTGTTCAGCAGGCAGGTTCCTAGGTACACACAGATGAGCAGCAGGTAAATGCTCACAGGCTCTGTGAGCTTTCTTTGGCAATGAGGTTATGTCTCAAACCCTATGCAGCTCTCCCATCCACGAATGACTGAGCAGAGGGAGCCGAGGCCTTACTTGGCTTTCAGGTACAGCTGGGATTTGTTACTCTGTGGGCTCTTTTCCACCCTTTATCTCACCCACCTCTTCTCATCCTTTTACTAGACAGAAGAGGGAGAGGGGGGAGGTGGAGGTGGAGGGAGAGAGAGAGAGAGAGAGAGAGAGAGAGAGAGAGAGAGCTAGCTTTGGACTACGAAATGGCAACAACCATCCCTCTGGAACAACCACCAACCGCAGCTCTCTGGGCCCTAGAATTTACAAACGCTCTGAAAAGTTCCCAGAATTCCAAATGTTACACAATCACGAGAACTATCTGTGGCTGGCAAAACCACACCGCTGCTAGAGCACAAAGCAAATCACACAATCAGCGGCCGTGGACAGTGTGAGGCAGGATCATATCCCCCCACCTGGGATTAAAGCCATAACACATTCTTGTATTTTTTTTATTCATTTCATGTATGTGAGTACACTGTCACTGTCTTCAGACACACTAGAAGAAAGCATCAGATCCCATTACAGATGGTTGTGAGTCACCATGTGGCTGCCAGGAATTGAACTCAGGACCTTCGAAAAGCAGTCAGTGTTCGTAAACACTGAGCCATCTCTCCAATACTTATATTTGTGTTTTTAAAGAAACCAAAATCCCAGAATTGTCACTATATTCAGTTTTTTTGTTGTTGTTGTTTTTGGTTTTTGAGACAGGGTTTCTCTGTGTAGCCCTGGCTGTCCTGGAACTCACTCTGTAGACCAGGCTGGCCTCGAACTCAGAAATCCACCTGCCTCTGCCTCCTGAGTGCTGGGATTAAAGGCGTGTGCCACCACGTCCGGCTTTCAGTTTTTTTTTTTTTTAATTAACTTTATTTTATGTACATTGATGCTTTGCCTGCATTCACAACTGTGTGAAGTATTGGATCCCCTGGGTCTGTACTTAGACAGACAGCTGTGAACTGCTCACGTGAGTGCTAAGAATTGACTCTGAATCCTTTGAAAGAGTAGGCAGTGCTCTTAACTGCTGAGATCCAGCCCCTGTTTGTTTTCAGACAAGAGTCTCACTTAGCCTCATTTAGGAACTCAATATGTAGACCAAGCTTGGCCTTGAACCTAGAGGTCTGTCTGTCTCTACCTTCAAAGTGCACGCTCCACCACACTCCAACACTTCCAGCTTTCAAAATGCAATGCTTTGGTTATCCCAAACCAAAACAGTTTGAGTTTTTTTTTTTTAAGATTTATTTATTTATTATATGTAAGTATACTGTAGCTGTCTTCAGACACTCCAGAAGAGGGCACCAGATCTCATTACGGATGGTTGTGAGCCACCATGTGGTTGCTGGGATTAGAACTCTGGACCTTCGGAAGAGCAGTCGGGTGCTCTTACCCACTGAGCCATCTCACCAGCCCCAGTTTGAGTTTAAAAAGGAGCAAGGAAGTTCTATCTTAAGTTCAGAGGTCCACCTCAAGGTTATACATAGAGGACACATCTTATCCTGGGATGCTGGGCTGGGGCCTGATATTATGTAAAAACCCACAGAAGTGATTCTACTTTTGAAAAGATCTTTAAAATTATGTGTGCATGTAGATGTGTACCTGCTCCTGAACACAAGTGCTTCAGGTCAGAGGCATCGGATCCCCTGGACCTGGTAGCTCGAGTGCCAGGAACCAAGGCTGAGCCACTCTCCAGCCCAGCGTCTAAAGGCCACTGATCCTCCCACCTCCAAGGCTTGCTCTCACTTCCATGTCCAGCTTCAGCCTATAATCTTAATACATTTCTCTTCTTCCGTTCCTAGTCACTAAGTTATGTTCTAGGAGCTGCTATATATACCTAGTTCTCTACAGTCTCACTTTTTATGTGTATATGTGTGCCGGTCTGGGCCAAGGTGCAAGCAGGCCAAGAGAGGGCATCAAATCCTGGAGCTCAAGCTACAAGTGATTGTGAGCTGCCAATCTGGGTGCCAGGAACCAAACTGGGTCCTCTGAAAAAGTAGCAAGCACTCTTAAATCTTCTAACCACTGAGCCATCTCTTCAGCGCTAATCTTCATTTTCAATCATATTACTCTATCATAGCCTGGGGGATGCAGGACACCATGGAATCAATCTCAGGGCTTGATGCATGGACTAGACAATTGTTCCACCATGTTTTAAGAGAGACTCCGTTGCTGAGACCTGAGCAGAGACTAGACTGGCTGGCTCCAAGTCCCAAGGATCTGCCTGTCTGGCTCCCCAGCACCAGGATTATAAATGCACATTATCACATGAAGACGTAAATCAAACTCACGTCGTCCTCATGCTTAAAGATGGAGTTCCCGCTTTAGCTCCTTCCTAGTGCCTTCCCTCACTTAAAAAAATTAGGTTGTATGCTAGCACATCTCTAATCCCAACCATCAATAGGCAGAGACACAAGGATCTAAGTTCAAAACCAACCTACACTACACAGCTAATTCCAGGACAACCAGGACTTCAGAGAGACACTTTTCTCAAACAAAAAATAGGTTGGGGCAACAAGATAGCTCAGTGCATAAAAGTGCTCACTGCCCAGAAACACCCCAGATGATCTAATTTTTCTCAAGACCCACAACTTCCACGGGGCCTTCTTGAAGCAGGAAGTTCCTTAAACCTAGGGGGTTGTGACATCTGAGATCCCTACCTGTCCACTTCCTGCTTGGGATGCAGCCAAAGGCAGTCACTGCAACATAAGACAGGAATGGTAAGGATGAGATGCTATGATTATGGTCAAGAAATACCAAAGTGGGCTGGTGAAATGGTGCAGTGGGTAAGAGCACTGCCTGCCTTTAGAGAACCAGGGTTTGCTTTCCAGCACTCACATGGTGGAGCATAACTGTCTGTTAACTCCAGCCTTACCATTCCCAGGATATTCAACACCCTCTTCTAACATCCACAGACACTAGACCATCACACATGGTTCACAAATCTATCTGTATGTGAAACACCCAAATACAGAAAATAAACCTTTAAAATAAATAACTACCCAGGCATGGTGGCATGTGCCTTTAATCCCAGGACTTGGGGAGCAGAGGCAGGAGATTCTTTGTAAAGTTGGAGGTCAGCTAGTGATATAGTCACACCCTATCACAACAAACAACCCAGAAATCTTGGAAAATTTTGTTTAACACAAGGTCTCTTTATTGAGCCTAGGCTGACCTTTAGCTAGCTAAGGCTACCCTTGAAATGTTTGTTCTACACCTCTGCCCTTGGAGTGCTGGGATCACAGGCATGTACCACCACACATGGCTGTTTATTTAGAGTCTATGTATACACTCTTCCTACCTATTAAATCCAAGTCCCTGCCAGACACAAGTCTGTCAGTAAGCCAGTAAAGGCTGGCCTTTTATCTCCTGCTTCTGTCTGCTGGGTGCTAGGGGTTACAGCTGTGAGAAAACACACAGCCTTTCTCCTGAAGGAGAGATGTGGATGGCAGAGTTCTAGGTGAGAATGTATTATCTCGACAGCCCAGGGTATGGAAAACTGCTAAGTGGACCCAACTGTTCCAGGATGCAGTGCTTACCGCCATAGGACTTCTCTGCTAAAAGGCCTAGAAAAGACAGTCCTTCTTCTCTAGGCCTGAAAACAGAAGAAGGGGTAATTAGGCAGTGTAGTGGACTTCCTCCCCTCCCCCCAGCAGCTGCTGTCTCACACAGCTGTTTGCAGCCTGTCTATTCCATGTTATTAAATATTCATCAGATGTGTGCTTGCTCTAAGCATGCAATGACTATTAATATGAAACCGAAGCGTGTACATGAGTCCACAGAGCCTGTAAATCCGTAAGAATTCAAATCTTTTACCTACAGAAGTCTAGAAGCAAAGGTCGAGGCATTCTGGGCACCACAGTCGGGAGCACCTTTAAGTAAGGTGACCTGTGGAGCTCCTCAATACCGTGATTCTCTAAATCACTGCACATTAGAAAAATGCTCCACCAGCGTAGTGTGGGAAGCCACACACCAGCAAAATCCTAGCAGCGCATGGTGAACTGTGAGAACTAAATGGGATGTTGATAAGACACACACAGCAATTAGCACATGACTGAGAATTTAAGATGGACAAATCAGCCAGGCATAGTGGTGCATGCCTTTAATCCCAGCACTCAGGAGTCAGAAGCAGGTTCAAGGCCAGCTTGGTGAGTTCCAGGACAAAGCTACAGAGAGACCCTGTCCCAGAAAAAAAAAAAGTCTTGGAAGTTGGTATAGATGTAAGTGCCAGTTGTGGGAGGCACACTCCGGTAAGCACAGCACAGGCGGCAGGGGCAAGCGGGTCTCTACAAACGAGGCTAGCCTGATCTACTCAGTGAGTTCTATGACAAAGCTAAATAGTAAGACCCAAGTTCAAAAAATAAAGATGGTCATCTCAACCAACAGTCCTTAGAGAGCTTTGGATGGGAGGTGGGGCTGAAGATCAAAAAAAAGTGTTCAAGGTCGCCAGGCAGTGGTGGCACATGCCTTTGATCCCAGCATTAGGGAGGCAGAAGCAGGCAGGTTTCTGAGTTCGAGGCCAGCCAGGACTAAACAGAGAAACCCTGTCTCAAAAAATAAAAATAAAATTAAAATTCAAGGTCACCTTGAGATACACTGAGAACAGTTTTGGCTTCATAAATCACAGATGACTAGGAGACTGCAAACTTGCCCTCCTTGCACAGCCCTAGCCCTTGTTTTATATGCATTTGCTCTTTCAGTGATAATAATGCTGTGAAGTATGCAACTATCAGCGCCCACACTGCAGCTCAGGGGAATGTAACTCTGGTGCCACACAGACACACACGCAGGCACATCACCAGTGCACATTATTCCTTATGAATTTAAGTTTCACCCGCTGCATCCTGGGGCCCCTCAGCAGCTCCAAGCTTCCTAGCTCATACAGCAGCAGAATACTGTAACTATGTAATTAGTTAGACTGAGGTTCCAGAGGGCAGGGGTGATAACATGATGAAGACCTGTGATTCAGCTGCACAAACATAAGGGTTCACATTTCAGCAAGTATTTTTGATAATGTCCTGGAAGAGAGGTCTGATCCCTTCCAGGAAAAAGAATGGCAATGAGTTCTCCAAGATGCCTTTAGCTAGCAGGTGAACGGCCTGCTAAATGCAGTATATACCTGTGACTGATCCCAGTCTAAATCACACTGCCTGAAGAGATCACCTTTGCTACATAACAACTGTGTGACTTTGGCTGCTACTTTAGTTTCTGCATTAAAGTTCTGTTATATTTAAAAAATGAAGCTAGCAATACCTCAGTGGATAAAGGTAGATGTTTGTGGACAAGCCCGGTGACTTGAATCCATGTAGCTGGGAGAACCAACTCTACAAAGTTGTCCGAAGGCCTGCATATACATATACTAGTGACCAAGGCCTCACGGCACGAATGTCTCATCTGATGTAAAAGGATCAACTCTGCTACTTTGACAGCAGGTTTTTGTTTTACTTTTCCCTGAGACAGGCTTTCTCTAAGTAGCTTGCTATCCTGAAATTTGCTCTGTAGAACAGGCTGGTCTTGAACATTGAGATCTTCCTGCCTCTGCCTCCCAAGAATTGCTACTACCACCCAGTTTGCAATCTTTACTGTACATCTTTAATAAACAGCCTCTGAGAGAATACTGAATACAGTTACTGTCTTACAGAAGCAGTTGTTCCAGAGAATGGACTGACATGTAGCAGTCTTGGTATGCTATACTCTCAACTTGCTATAGAAGCAGTGTAGATTATCTTAGCGGTCCCACTACTGGTTGTAAATATAAGTAGACACAGTAGGCTTTCAACGTGAGTTCTCTTCTTCCTTAGCCTACTTTTGTTTTTGGGACAAAGCCTCGTGGGCTCCAAAACCTGTAAGCCAAGCATCTATTATTATGTCAATCTCTCACCAACGCCATTTGCTAGCCTCAGATCTATCCTCCACCCCCACATGAGAGAAACCTGAATTTTAATAAGATGTTGCTCTTTTTCAATCAGAAAATGGTCTGACCTGGCTTTATCGGTGGCAACCACAATAGCCTCAAAGCTCTGGATGCATCTTCATTCTTACCTGGAGCAGTGGGCAGCAACTGAGCGATAATTCCTTCTTCTTTCACTACTCACTACTTCACTCTCACCGTCCGTCTGCCTCTCCTAGTTGTAGAAACAAACAGTTTTGGAACAAAAGACAGCACTAGGTTTATCAGGCTCTGTCCATGCCTCTGTTCCTTCCTGCTCAGTCCTTAAAGATAGCGTCTCATAGAGCAAAGGGTGGCTTCAAGTTGCTTTGTAGGCTAAGGATTTCTTTGAACTTCTGATCCTCCTGTCTCCTCTTCCTGAGTGGGAATCACAGGTGTGCCCTGAATCACGCTGACTGTGTTCTTTCCACCACACAATCTCTTTTTTTTTTTTTTAAGATTTATTTATTTATTTATTACATGTAAGTACACTCACTGTAGCTGTCTTCAGACACTCCAGAAGAGGGAGTCAGACCTCATTACGGGTGGTTGTGAGCCACCATGTGGTTGCTGGGATTTGAACTTCGAACCTTTGGAAGAGCAGTCGGGTGCTCTTATCCACTGAGCCATCTCACCAGCCCCACAATCTCTTTTCAGTGAGAAACATGGGCAACATGGTACAATCTGTCAACAGTCAACTTTTACTTACAGCCTTATGAAGTTGCTGTCAATTATATAGTAATTACTACACACTTGTCTTTTTCTGCCTGATATAAAACTCCCTTTCCTAGTAATACCCACTCCCACTCCCTTTTTTTTGTCTAGACGTCCCAGTCTAGAGTCCAGGCTGCTCTTGAACTAGGGCTGAGGAGACGTTCTGAGGAAACACACCAGATTAAATTTCATTTTTGAGGAACTAGTTCCTAATCACACAAGAGTATTAAAGTGAGGGCTTTTAGCTGACTCAAGATAATTCTGTCTGGTATTTCTTCTGTAGAACGTGTATGTTCAGTAGAAGAGAGAAGCCAAACACAGGCAAGGGCTTACCTTTCTAGTAATCCTGACTAGAAAGTGACTCACAGGCTGGGCGTGGTGGCGCACGCCTTTAATCCCAGCACTCGGGAGTCAGAGGCAGGTGGATTTCTGAGTTCGAGGTCAGCCTGGGCTACAGAGTGAGTTCCAGGATAGCCACGACTACACAGAGAAACCCTGTCTCGAAAAGCCAAAAAAAAAAAAAAAAAAAAAAGAAAGTGACTCACAGACCCCAGCATGCTTAACTCTCTTGTATCCACTATGGTTCTCAAACTAGATTTTTTGTTTTTGTTTTGTTTGTTTTTTTCCAGACAGAATTTTTCTGTATAGCCCTGGCTGTCCTGGAACTCACTCTGTAGACCAGGTTGGTCTCCAACTCAGAAATTCACCTGCCTCTGCCTCCCAAGTACTGGAATTAAAGGCGTACATCACCACTGCTAGGCTTCCAAACCAGATTTTCTAGTCTGAATAAGCTGTGCCTCTCCCAAATCCAGTAAGGGCCCTTTAATTTCCATTAGGCATTCCGTTGCTTGCAAAAAATGCATTCCAAATAAAACCCTGCGTCAGTGGATTATTTGCAGAATAAGATAAATTCAAGAGATGTAAGTTGACACTGGCTGGTCTTAACTATTATGTATAAACTCATCACATGGGCTGGTGAGATGGCTCAGTAGGTAAGAGCACCTGACTGCTCTTCCGAAGGTCCAAAGTTCAAATCCCAGCAACCACATGGTGGCTCACAACCACCCGTAATGAGATCTGATGCCCTCTTCTGGTGTGTCTGAAGACAGTTACAGTGTACTTACATATAATAAATAAATAAATAAATAAATAAATAAATAAATAAATCTTATTAAAAAAAATAAACTCATCACATTTTGTAAACTGACACAGAAGTATGATTAAATATGGTAAAACTGAGTTTACAAAAGATTAGCCGGTCAACTACCTCTTAGCACCACCGCTTTGCCATGACCACAATGAAAACCACCTTCACATACCTGATATGGGTCTCCGATACCCATTCTACTCCAGGAAATGCCTCAGGAATTTTCAGTCACCTGAAAATTGAGAAATAGGGAATGAATACTTGGAAAAAGTTTTCAAGATGTAAAAAAAAACAAGATAGAGATCCTGCATGCATTTTACACATTACAGGAAAGAAACATGCAGCTTTTCAGAAAATTCCAATAACATTGCACTGTGAACATAAGGTGTCTTGGGGGCTCATCCTCGTACATTTTAAAGTAGCGGAGCAGAAAGCTTTACTCTGGGGTGCAGCAGGTCTTCTCGTCTACAGTCATTGAAATTTTACAATGTGTCCTTTAAGATGTCAGACTTTGTGCCCAGGTTACATTACATTTCACTCGTGATGGGCAGGATTATTAAGAGTTATGGATAATTTATGCGGCAGCATATGGTTTTTTCTTTTTACAGCTATTTTTATTAAACAAGTTTTGCAAAGTTTTAACATTAAAATTAACAACTAAAGAACTGTTTATGCAAGTTGCTGTCCCAGTTTATATAAAAGAGAAATATGTGCTATTAAAATCAGACATTTAGGTTACCTTTGGCTTTTTGCGATGCATGTTAGCTTTACACATCCTGATTCTCTTGCGATAATTTTCCTTTAAAAAGGGGGGTATAGAGTGATCTCTTTTCATCAAAACAAGACATAATGCCCTGAAAGCTGACTTCAAACCACGGTGGAAAATTCAGTTATTTACACTTTATCACAATCTATAAATACATTTTTTGTTGGTGTGTTTTAAAAAGAAAAGAAAAATGCCCATCATGCACTGCTACAGGCAGCTTGGCACTTCACACAAGAGGATTTTTCACCCCCGAGCAGTTTAGGTGGCTCTTAGGGAAAGAATGAGGTCCCTGGGAATTAAGAGTGACGTTTTACATAGGGCCAACCAATTCCACTGTTTTCAGTCTTGTGGGAGGGAGTTCAGAACCAGTCTATCACACCAGCTCCTCCCCAGGCCAGCTCAATTGTTACTGCATCTCTAGGATTGGAAGGGTAACCCTCCCGGGCACCCAGGCTTTGCTGAATTGTGGCATCTGAACACAGGTGAAGTCAATGTCTGAGCACAGAGATTTTAAGGCCACCTAGGGGCTCTACAGAAGACGGAATCCAGGATGGCTGGCACTTGAAGTACCTATCTGTGTCAGTTGGGTTTTTCTAACAACTGTAATTTTTTGATAGGACTGGATAAAACTGCTTTCAACAACTTCCAGGGGGTGAAAAAGCTTTGGTTCTTTTTAAACTAAAACTTAACAACTTATAAACTTTTTTCTGGTAACCTTAAAATAAAATCCCCACCACCACTTTTAAAAATGTCTCCAAATTTTTAACAAGCCCATTAACTTTAGAATTAATTTAAGTTTATGTGAAAGAGAAAACTATTTTATTGTCCACCCCCAAAAATGACAATTCATCACATTTACTTTGATTAAAAAAGGACTAAACTTTATTGACAAACTGCTGCAGACATTTTGACATAAGTTTAAGCTACCTATTTAGGCAGACTTACACATGTAGCATTTAATCTTCCAAAAACAAAATGGGAGGACGGTACAAATCCATTCGGACTTTAACTTATGTACAAAGTGGATTTTGATTCTTTCTCAATCAGCTGCAGTGTCCCTTTTTATATCATGCTAGTGTTGAGACATACTTAACTGCCTTCTACCTTGGGAACAGCTCAAAACTGACAATGGTCAATTTATTGAACATCATCAGCTTTTGGCCCCAGTGTCCAAGTGAGTTTTTCATGGAGTGCAGAATCTCAGATGGACAAAATACTCTTGACATTTTAAATACTGAAAATTTGATTTTTAGTACTATTATTGAAAAGATTGTGGCTAAAAAGAACTCTTCAGATTCCATTTAGGTGGCTAGCTTCTCTCCCCATCAATCTTATTCAGACCCCACCCCTCCCCCACTAAGTATCTCTCAACACTGTATGCCTGGGGCTAGATTTCAAAACCCACAGAATGAAAAAGTCACTTTTACAAACCTAATTTTGTTGTTGTTTTAAGTCAATTAACGTTAAAAATTGCATCAACTATTTAATTCATGAGGAGCTTTCATATTAAAATTTAACCTTAAGATTCAACAGCCATGTGCTTTTAAAGGAACTGTTTTAGAGACGTCTGAGCTCACTTTTACATGGTGGCACTACTGCCGTTGTTAACATTGTGGTTTTACATCTTAAGCAGCCCTGAATTTTGAAATGTAGCCTAGTTTGGGATTCTGCAACTATGACTTTACGGGGTGCCTCAAATCAAAACTAAGAAAAAGTTAACAAGCCTTCAGAACCTTTAAGCAAGCAATGCCACTTTTGAAACTAACATGTTTGTGGTTTTTTTTTTAAACTCAACTTTTTTTTATTATAAAAGGTACACTGTTTATATTTAAACAACAAAGAAAAAAAAGCATCTACACACTTAAAAAATTAATTCGATATTCCTAAATCTATTTTAACTCATTTTAAAATACTACATACAGAAGCCAGAATGCAGAGTTAAGAATGGAGGAAGTGGGGAAAGAAAGGGACCACGAAGAAAAACACTTAGACAATTACTTGTCTGTTGTGGGTAAAGCAACAGGAATCCTGGGATACAAGAAATCAGTAACAACTTTGCTCATAACTGATATTTTCCCCTCCTGTTTGTTTTTAATAACGTCCATATGGATGCTCTCTGTATGCTCCCTTCACTGGCCTAGCTGGAGGAGCCTTCAGTGATGGCCTGGTCCCATTCCAGTCATCTTGTCCTGTGGGAAAAAAAGCAAAACAGTTTACAGTACGTGTTACTGCTAACACTGTCTCTCCTAGAACCACATCACACCCCAAGAGTGCCTTGCTGTCCTCTTCACTTGGCCTCCTTGATCAACAGGGTAACCTCCCACCCTGTGAGTCCATTCCTGTACACTCCCCTGAGAAACAGCATTCTCCATAAGCAACATGATTCGCATGCAGTCCCAAAACCTGGAAAAATACAACACACTGCGCTCGAACGAAGCAGTAAAGGAGTCACTGAGCCTGCAATCAATGGCTATTCCTGGTCCCAAAGTCATCATCAGTCAGCTTCAGGTAGGGTGACAAAATATGTTTGAGTTTTCACTCAGCCAATAGCCACTTTCACTACAAGAACCCAGATTCCAGTTGTGTGCCTCCATGCTGGATTTCATGTTCTTTTTTTTTTTTTTTTTGGTTTCTCTGTATAGCCCTGGCTGTCCTGGATCTCACTTTGTAGACCAGGCTGGCCTGGAACTCAGAAATCCGCCTGCCTCTGCCTCCCAAGTGCTGGGATTAAAGGCGTGCGCCACCACCGCCCGGCTGGATTTCATGTTCTTTAGTTCAGTCTTTTCCCCAGCAAAATAGAAATGCAGTTTTGCCAAATACATACAAAAACTCTTATAGTGTGCCTCACTGATGGAGGGAAACACTGAACTTCAAAAACAGTGACACAAGGGTGGAGCACCACAATGTTGCCATGGCAATAGTGCAGTTCTATTCAGCTAAAACTGGTAAAGATTATTTGGAGGAGGGTGTGGTGTCAGGAGGTGACTGGCTATATTACCCATGAGTTAAGCTTACTTTCTTATGAGAGGACAACCGGATTCCTTTTCTTTTTCTTTCTTTCTTTTTTTTAAAGATTTATTTATTATTATATCTAAGCACACTATAGCTGTCTTCAGACACATCAGAAGAGAGCGTCAGATCTCATTAGGGATGGTTGTGAGCCATCATGTGGTTGGGCTTTGAACTCAGGATCTTCAGAAGAGCAGTCTTAACCGCTAAGAACTCTTAACCACTGAGCCATCTCTCCAGCCCTTGGACTCCTTTTCTTAACTCCCTCTGTAAAGCATCTTAAGAAGAACTGTTAGCAGCTAAGCCCCTTGGTAGGGAACTCAAGGGTACAGAGGACTTCTGCTTAAGAAGATTGCTCTTTCCCAGCACTCAGGAGGCAAAAACAGGCAGATTTCTGAGTTCGAGGACAGCCTGGTCTACAAAGTGAGTTCCAGGACAGCCAGGGCTACACAGAGAAACCCTGACTCGAAAAATCAAAAAGAAGAAGATGAGGAAGAGGAACAACAACAAAGCAAAACAAAAAAGACTATTCTTGAGGCTGGAGAGATGGCTCAGCAATTAAGAGCACTGAGGTCTTAAGTTCAATTCCCAGCAACCGCATGGTGGCTCACAACCATCTGTAATGGGATCTGATGCCATCTTCTGCTGTGTTTGAAGACAGCTACAATGTACTCATAAACATAAATGTCTTTAAAAAAAAAAAGACTTCTTTACATATTCTGGATATTAACTCTTATCAATAAAGAAGACTGTTCTTTCTGCATTACAGTGCTACATAACATTGCTCTCAGACACCCACTAACACAAAGCAATATTTGGTTCTAAGGATATTTGAGCAATGTGTTTTCAAGCAAACTTCAGAGTAGGTTACCCTTCCAAGCCTAACTGCTTTATGGGATTAGTAACTGAGCTAAGGACAGAGGATATAGCTGCGATAATAGAGAACTTGTCTACTAGACAAGTCCTGAGTTCCATCTTTTAGTTACCATATAAAACCAGACATGGTAGCCAATGCTGCAATGCCAGAATCAGAAAAACCAAGGTCACCATCAGCTCCATAATGCAGACCATCCTCATATCAGACAAAATAAACGTGAAGTGTTTCCTAACTAGGAGCGAGCTTGGTGCTACTGTTCACGTGATTTAGCCACTGTCTTAGTCAGGGTTTCTATCCCTGCACAAACATCATGACCAAGAAGCAAGTTGGTGAGGAAAGGGTTTATTCAGCTTACACTTCCCACATTGCTGTTCATCACCAAAGGAAGTCAGGACTGGAACTCAAGCAGGTCAGGAAGCAGGAGCTGATGCAGCGACCACAGAGGAATATTTCTTACTGGCTTGCTCAGCTTGCTCTCTTCTAGAACCCAAGACTACCAGCCCAGAGATGGCACCAACCAAAAGCACCCCCCCACCCCATCACTAATTGAGAAAATGCCTTACAGCTGGATCTCATGGAGGCACTTCCCCAAAGTTCCTTTCTCTGTGGTAATACCAGCCTGTGTCAATTGACACAAAACCAGCCAGTACAGCCCCAGTCCTGAAAACCTGATTTGATTCAACAGGTACTATTTTCCCTACTTGTCGCTTCTACTAAGTTGCTTTCAGCTGGCATTTTCTTTGCAATAGTATTATTTTCAGAGAGTTCCAATTTTTTTCTTTTTAATGAGGAAAGGGGAAAGAGAATAGAGCATAAAAAAAAAGTTCTTAATATCTATCAACATTGGGCTGGAGAGATGGCTCAGTGGTTAAGAGCACTAACTGCTCTTCCAGAGGTTCTGAGTTCCAATCCCAGCAACCAAATGGTGGCTCACAACCACCTGTAATGAGATCTGACTCCCTCTTCTGGTGTGTCTGAAGACATAGTGTATTTATATATAATAAGTAAATAAATCTTTAAAAAAAAAATCTACCAACATGGCCAAGGTATTAGTAGCAAAAGGCCCACAACCAGCTGAGTTAGGCATGCATTACCTAATAGAAACCAGTCAGTGGGACATGGGAAGTACACCATTGTGGCACTGCAAGACCTAATGTCCAGGACACACAAACCATAGGATTTGAGAGCAGAACCCCAGAGTGACATCGACCACCTCAGCAGTCTTCTAATGGCATCTCCTTAGAGAAGTGACTACCTGACTCCCAAGAATCCATCAGTCAGTATTTTTCCAGACACTTAACTGCACATTTACCCCACACAAACATGAAAACATACCGTAGGCTTCGTAAGAATCTTGGAGCTCCCCATGTCCATAATCATAATACTCTGACTCCCTGAAAATACAAACACACAATAGTGAAGGCTTTTTTGTTACCATTCTCTCAATAGTCCACAGTCTAGTGTCTATAAAATAGGGAGAAATATATATTCTGCTCCATTCCTAACCCCAATAGTTAAAATATGTATAAACCATGTATTTACCAAAAGGGGGGAAAAAACAAAAACCAAGTATCATACAATTTAATGTGGAAAAATAACAACCTAAATTGTGATTCTTAAAATATGATCATGTATGTAAAATTCATATAGCTCATCAGAGGAGAAGAGGAAAAGGCCCTGTTTTGTCCCTATTACAAATGTCTGAGATTCTTTTCCAAGCAATCATAGGCAAGACATATATATACACAAAATCAAAGCTGTATTTTAAGACAAAACAAAACAAAACAAAAAAAAAAACAAAACCTAGCTTAAGCTTCTACCTGGTCCTTAAAATCATAGGTATCTCCCGTGTGGGTGAGGGGAGGGGAGGGGAGGGGAGGTGATCTGATTTGTCAGGAGATAAAGCCTCCTGCATGCCAAGATGTTCTTGAACTCTTGATCCCATGCTAAGATTAAATGCAGGACTTCATGCATGCTGGGACAGCATCTACCAACTGTCCCACATCCTTCTAGACCTGAGTGACATTTCTTTTTTTTTTTTTTTGGGTTTTTCGAGACAGGGTTTCTCTGTGTAGCCCTGGCTCTCCTGGCACTCACTTTGTAGACCAGGCTGGCCTCGAACTCAGAAATCCGCCTGCCTCTGCCTCCCGAGTGCTGGGATTAAAGGTGTGCGCCACCACGCCCGGCTCTGAGTGACATTTCTTAATAAAAATGATTTAATGGTATTTTTCTGTTTCTATGTAGCTCGGGAACTGTTCATCAACAAGCTTCAAAGCCTCAATTAACATAAAATCCAGTTATCCAAATTCCCAGACCCACAAATATGTCCGCAAGTCATCAAAAGCATAGGGAATACCTTTAAAAAGTTAAGTTACACTATTCCTTAGGTTAGAGTTTACCCAAATCTTTATTCTCTCCAACTCCATGCACCACCCATTTGGGACACTATACAGACATGACTTCTTGCCTGACTCACCCTTGACTCTGGCTGTAATAGCCTTCATAGCCTTCGTAACTCTGTTCTGCGTATGTATCATCATATCCCTGGAACAATAAAGTAGAAGGTCAGAAAAGCATAAACAGAGAATCACAAACCACAGGGGATCTTGGGCTTCTGCATGAACAGGCTACAAAACAGTCTCAAGAATACTAAGACCCCTGCAGAAATGAAGACAAAACTCAAAAGGTTTTACTATTACAATCTTAGTAAACTTCTCTATGTTGAACCACAACTTTCTTTTTTATTTTTTGGTTTTTCAAGACAGGGTTTCTCTGTATAGCCCTGGCTGTCCTCGAACTCAGAAAATCGCCTGCCTCTGCCTCCCAGGTGCTGGGATTAAAGACGTGTGCCACCACGCCCAGCAAACCACAACTTTCTTATTTAGCTTATTTAGACATAGTAATAATGCCTAAAATAGTACAAAAATCATCTCATAGTTCAAAAATCAACTGACTAAGAATGCAGATTCCAAATCTTAAAGTCGTGTTTTGTATTTACATGCAAGGGTAAGACTCTTATCACTCAACTTTCTCTGGCAACCTAGGTATGGAAGAAAAGGTACATTGTTCAAACAATTCTTACATAATCTTCGTATGTTTCTGGTGCAGGTGTGGGCGGCAAAGGTATTCTCTGAATCCCAGCTGTCCGAGCTCTTGGTGTTGGAGCACCCCTCACAGTAGGTGGGGGTGGCACTCCTCGAGTCACAGTGGCACCTCTGGTGATGGAGCCTCTCACTGGGGTTCCACGAACCAAAGCTCCTCTAGGTGGTCCAACACCACGTCCTCTATAAAAAGAAAATTTACATTAATTTGAGAATTTAATAATTATTCCACATTCATACTAAGGATTGTTCATAAATTCTGGAGGTAGAATGATTTTACATTTTACAATTTATTTACTTACTCATTTGAGACAAAGCCTCCTATGTAGCTCTGGAACTCATACAAATAAATCCACCTGCCACTGCCTCTACTAGGTATTAAAATTAATGGTATGTGCTACCAAATCCAGTTAACCTTAAGTTCTTCCCACCACCCCCAAGACAGGGTTTCTGTGTGGAACGCACTCTGCAGACCAAGCTGGCCACAAACTCAGAGATCCTCCTGTTTTTGCCTCCTGAGTACTGGGATTGAAGGCGTGTGCCAGTATATATGCACACTCGAGTATTTGTTTTTACAACTTTTATTCTACGTATATGGATATTTTGCATGCAGACATGTCTATGTAACACTCTGTGCCCACAAAGGCCAGAAGAAGGTGTCAACTAGAGTGTTGGGTCCTCTTGAGTTAGAGATGTCTGTGAGCCACCATGCGGTTGCTGGGAATTGAACTGAGATCCTCTGAAAGAGCAGTCAGTGCTCTTAACCACTGAGCCATCTCTCCAGCCCCTAATTTTAATTCCTTAAAGGACGGCTCTGTAGCCACACTTGGTAAGTCAGCTTGCATCTCTTGCTTGTCCTCTTTTACTTTCCTTTCCGTTTTTGACAAGGTTTCACATAATCCAGTCTGGTCTTGAACCCAGTATGAACCAAGGATGACCTTGTACTTCTGCCTTCACTTCCTAGGTGCTGGGATTATAATTGTGTCACCATACGCTGGCGTTTGCATAGTGCTAAGATCATGCATGCTAGGCTAACACTCTACTAACTGTGGCACATCTCGAACTCTAAAACAGACTTCAAAGTACATAATTATATATATATTTTTTTATATGAACCTAAACTAGAAGATTCTCTGGGCTGTGATCACAGCACCTCAGACAGGTCTAAACTTTCTGAATATTACATAAATATTAACCACAATGAATTTTAATTCTGAAAGCATATTCTATAGTCAAGCTTGATGGTTTCAATCATAGCACTTGGGAGACAGAAGCCAAGTGGATCTCTTTTGAGTTTCAGATGGGCTTCATCTATGTAGCAGGACTACATAGTGATTAATATATATTTTGTTTTTTTTGAGACAGGGGTGATTAATATTCTTTTTTTATTTTTTAAGATTTATTTATTATATGTAAGTACACTGTAGCTGTCTTCAGATGTACCAGAAGAGGGCATCAGATCCCATTAAAGATGGTTGTGAGCCACCATGTAGTTACTGGGATTTGAACTTAGGACCTCTGGAAGAGCAATTGGTGCTCTTAACCTCTGAGCCATCTCTCCAGCCCAACATTCTTAAAAAAAAAAAAAAAAAAAAAGGCATTGCATACACTAGCAAGATTTTGCTGAAAGGACCCAAATATAGCTGTCTCTTGTGAGACGATGCCGGGGCCTAGCAAACACAGGAGTGGATGTTCACAGTCAGCTATTGGATGTATCACAGGGCTCCCAATGGAGAAGCTAGAGAAAGTACCCAAGGAGCTAAAGGGATCTGCAACCCTATAGTTGGAACAACATGATGTACTAACCAGAACCCCGGAGCTCTTGTCTCTAGCTGCATATGTATCGAAAGATGACCTAGTCGGCCATCAATGGAAAGAGAGGCCCATTGGACTTGCAAACTTTATATGCCCCAATATAGGGGAATGCCAGGGCCAAAAGAATGGGAATGGGTGGGTAGGGAAGTGGGGGGCGCTATGGGGGACTTTTGGGATAGCATTGGAAATGTAATTGAGGAAAATATGTAATAAAAATATTAAAAATTGCCGGGCGTGGTGGCGCACGCCTTTAATCCCAGCACTCGGGAGGCAGAGGCAGGTGGATTTCTGAGTTCGAGGCCAGCCTGGTCTACAAAATGAGTTCCAGGACAGCCAGGGCTATACAGAGAAACCCTGTCTCGAAAAAACCAAAAAAAAAAAAAAAAAATTAAAAATTAAAAAAAAATAAAATAAAATAAAATTTATAGAGTTAAAAAAAAAAAAGGCAATTGGGGATGAGTGAGATGGCTTAGGAGGTAAACACAGCAGCTAAGTAAGACTGACATTCTGAGTTCAACCCCCAAGACCAACACGATAGGACTCCTACTACTTTGTCCTTTAACTAACATATTCATGCGCACACACTACCCACCCCTCCACACACCACCACCACCACCACCCACAAATGGATGGATGAATAGATATATGAATTTTTTTTTAAAGATTTATTTATTTATGTATTTATTTATTATATGTAAGTACACTGTAGCCATCCTCAGACGCTCCAGAAGAGGGCATCAGATCTCATTACGGGTGGTTGTGAGCCACCATGTGGTTGCTGGGATTTGAACTTCGGACCTTTGGAAGAGCAGTCGGGTGCTCTTACCTACTGAGCCATCTCACCAGCCCTGAATTTTTTTTTTAATGCTAGAACTATCCCAAATTAAAAGCCCCAAAGTTTCAGTAGGACTGCAACACCTGACTATGGTCAGACTGCTAAGATCTAGGATCCCATACCTGATGTGCTTTCTAAACACTCTGACTCCTCCTGAGCAGTCAAATTTGTATTTCCTTTTCAACTATTTTTACCTGGGAACAGGTGGAGGAGGAGGGGCAGCTCCTCGTCCTCTCACAGATACCCCACGACCACGAGAGGGTTCAGGTACTCCGTTCAAGTAGGACAATTCTAGAAACTGCTCCTGACAGATATCATCCATCATATCCTGGGAATTAAAGACAACAAAGAATACATGTAACATCTGCTCCTTCTAAAAACCACAAGGCCCACCAAGCCTTGGATCTTAAGAAGAGTCTTGAAGCTGGAAAGAATGGCATAGATCTTGATCCCAGCACTCCTGGATGTAGACACAAGTAGATCTCTATGAGACAGAGGCCAGCCTAGTCTCTGGTTTTGAGTTCTAGGACAGCTGGAACTACACAGTGGAATGAGACCCTATCTCAAAATACCACTCCCAAAAAGAGTAGCCCTGAATGCCTAGATAAAGTCTCAAGTCAAAATTCTTTGCTGTCCAATTACACTAGCAGTTCTCTGAGGAAAATCTTGGCAGCAGACTCTTACTAATAACACTTCCTCAGAAAGAAGCTCCTGCCTCGCTCTCCCTTGATCATTTTCTTTCTCTATACACAAACTTACGCAAAACGCCGGGCAGTGGTGGCACACACCTCCAAAGCACTTTGGAGGCAGAGGCAGGCGATTTCTGAGTTCGAGGCCAGCCTGGTCTACAGAGTGAATTCCAGGACAGCCAGGGCTATACAGAGAAACCCACTGTAAACAAACAAACAAACAAACAACAAAACAAAACACAACCAAAAAAACCCAAACAAACCACTTACTCAAGAAAAGCCCAACAACCTAAACTCACTGCCTGGATTAGTCTCAAATACATTCTTTTCAAACAGTTCCTTTTCCTAGAATAGAAGACACTACCATTAATGAAGTTCTATATATTGGGTGCTATATAAACAAGCTTTGTATGGATTTTTCAGTTTAACTGTCAAAATAACCCTGCCAAGATCTCATTGTACAACAGTGAACTCCGACCCTTACAAGACATGCTAAGGCCAGGAGTATAGCTAGGTGGTAGAAGATATCCCTAGTCTACACACAAAGCCCTGAGTAAAATTCTCAGTGTAGCCACAAAGGGGGAAAGGGGAAGATCTTTTCTGTTGTTGCCAAGCCATACCTCTTTCCTCAAATACCATGAAGTTCTCACGGTCCAGGTATTAAATACCATTTTGTGTTTGTTTTTCTCATAGTTGAGATCTTTTAAGAGCCACTGTGCATGCATGCAGATGCCACAGTGGGTGTGTGGACATCAGAAGCCAACTCTGTAGAGTGTCCTTCCATCTTCACATGAGCTGTGGGGACTCAACCCAGTAATCCTGCTTCTGTGTCCAATGCTTCCTACTCTATAGAGAGAACATAACATCCTCCCATTTCCCACAAGAAACATTCAACCTTAATGCCAGATGAACTTTTATATACTTTGAATACTGCTTTAAGAATGACATAATTAGAGCAATGTCCCTGGCAACTCTCCACTGTCCTTGACCTTACATATCATTGCTATTTCAATTAGATAGTTAAGTACGAATGCCCAACTCATTCCTCAGGAGTCTCCAACTGCCACATTTGTCAAGTAAGATAAACTTCAGTTGACTATAAAGTATGTTGTACATATAAATTAATTTTGAGGGGCTGGAGACATAGCTTAGTAGGTAGAGTGCTTGCCTAACATGCATAAACAAGCCCAGGGTTGGATACAGAACACACAAAATCAAATGTAGCAGAGCAAGCCTTTAATAATAGCAATTGAGAGGCATAGAGATCAATGAATTCAAGGGCAAATTCAAGGCAAGTCTGGGCAACAATAAAGGTTCTCAACAAAACAAAACCAGTGTTTATTTAAACTGGAGTTGCAGCCTCCAGAAACCTCATTATGTATTTGGAAAAAATCCAAAATCTGGAGGGAGGGGGATTCCCAAACATTAAAGAACCGTTCAGATAACTGATATTTTACCTGTTCCATAATCAGGTGGCTCTTAAGAATTATATACCATTTTCTAAGCATGGTTAATGATTAATCAGAGCACTTGGGAGGCAGAGGCAAACAGAGCTCTGCAAGCTGGAGACCAGCCTAGTCTACACAGTGAGTTCTAGGCCTGGCAGAGATACACAATAAGACCCTATATCGAATAAAGAAATCAAAAACCAACAACAAAAAACGACAAAAAAAAATTATATGCCATCAATAGTCAAGCCTGTAGCATGTACCTCTTCTAAATCAGACTCTGAATAAACAAATCTCCACCAGAAGAAGAGCCCTTCAGTAAGTGTGCCTCATTAGAAATTAACTCATCAACAATGGATGCTGTCAGCTTCTGGTGGTTAACTCTACATTTAAGAGTCTAGGACACAGACTTCTTAACTGCAGACTTACCTTAAGTCATTTTCCTAATACCATCATCTCCTGATTGCACAGGAGTACCAGAATAGTGAACTGAATGAAGACCTTATTAAATCTGTTAAGCAAATTGTTAACACATCAGGGACCCAAGAGTCTGACAACAAGTAGCAGTATACATTAATGAAGCCACATCAGATGAGGAGGCCTTGGAGACAAGTGCTTTGAGAATGAGGTTTAAGTAGTGGGAAAACCTTGGCACACTGAACAAAAGCACAGACCTAGTCAAGAACCATAGCCTTTCCAACAACACACTCTCACTTTCCCTTGCGTAACTGATAAAGAATATGCATTTTCTTACTGGTACTAGGAACTTCTTGACTTCTTCCATAGCATGGGCCATAAGAGCATAAGCTTCACACGGGGGTCCAAAGACTTCAATGAAGACATGCAGATCCATATTTAAATGGGCATATTTGGGGTCTCCACCCTTGCGCAACTCTTCCTCCTATGGAAAAATGCAAAGAAACATCAACTCATATACAGACTAAAAGAAAACAGTATCTTTACCTGTAGGTCAAAGGGAAAGCAAGAAATATCTTTAAAAACAAAAACAAAAAACCTAAGGGAAGTAAAGCAAATCCTAGAACTAATTTACACTACCTGCTAAAACTATCATCGATATAGTGATTTAATTATGTTTGGCCAATGGGAAGTGGCACTATCAGGCCTTGTTGGAATAGGTGTGACTTTCTAAGAGGAAGTGTGTCACTATGTGGGTGGGCTTTGAGGGATCCTAGTGCTCAGCTCCTCCCAGTGTAGAACAGCGTCTCCTCCTTTTGGCTGCCCTCAGATCAAGATGTAGAACTCTCAGTTCCTCTCCAGCACCATGTCTGCCTGTATTCTGCCATGCTTCCCACCATGTAATGGACTGAACCTCTGAAACTGTAAGCCAGCCCCAATTAAATGTTTTCTTTTATAAGAGTTGCCTTGGTCATGGTGTCTCTTCACAGGAATAGCACCCTAACTAAGCCACTTGGTTAATGGTTTCCTTAAGCCACTGGAGCATTCACTGCAGTAAATGAAAACCTAATTTTAGACTCTACTCAGGCAGCAGTTGTGTGCTCAGAGTTTAGTGTTTGCACGCACGCATACATTTAGGCCGAGCACTAGGCTTTGATCCGTTAGTACTCTTTACCATCACTGGCCCTGCTCAAGTCCTTTTACCATCCAGAGTTCCAAGGGAGGGACAAAGTCAGGACAGACAAAAAAATCTCCTAGAAATCTCATTAACGCCGGGGAGTGGTGGCGCACGCCTTTAATCCCAGCACTTAGGAAACAGAGGCAGGCAGATTTCTGAGTTCGAGGCCAGCCTGGTCTACAGAGTGAGTTCCAGGACAGCCAGGGCTACACAGAGAAACCCTGTCTTGAAAAACAAAACAAAACAAAACATCTCATTAACTAAAATAACATACTGCATATCACTCAATCTATGTATCTAGTGAGAAACATAAAGGACAAAAGAAAAAGATGAAGAAAACAAGATCAATTAAACTGCCTAAAAGTCTAAAAGTTAGGCCCTCAAAAAACAAATTTCTAGATTTATCAGGCTAAGTCTTATCTAAACAGCTGACCTAGAAGGGAAAACCATTATGTGTTCTAGAAGTTTCTTGTCTATTAACTGCAAACTGTGTAGGGTGCTATGGAATGGAAAATAAAAAAATAAAAACCCTTAAATAGGTTTTGTCAGGATAAGTCATGTCTACTTTTGGAATCTATCGTCCTATTAGGTCTCACATTCCTGTTGGCTAGACAGCAAATGATGTAACTCCCCAAACTCACCAACACTGAATACCACTGGCCTCATTATTTCCTGTCACTGGTAAACATCTTTGATGTGGTTAAGTTTAGTATACTCATTTCTCATTTCAACTTTTCAGAGGTAAGCTTACCAAAGCTAACAATGCTACTTAATTGTATCATGATATAGCCAACAAACAAACAAACAAAAAACAGAAACAAAAACGCTGGAGGGATAGCTGAATGGTATAGAGCACTGGCTGCTCTTCCAGGTCCTGATTTCAATTCCCAGCAGCACCCACCTGGTAGCTCCTAATTGTCTATAACTGTAGTCCTATGGGACCTGATGGCCTCTTCTGGTGTGTAGATGTACAAGCATACAAGACAGCCATAAACATAAAATAAACACATTGTTTAAAAAGGTGGTGGTGGGGGGAATCATTAGGACATATCTAGGCTCTTTCTAAGACTGCCAATGAGTACTTCCATGCAATGAAAGCTTATAGCAGTCATATTTTGTATGCTGGAGGGATGGAGCACAGTGGTACATGGTTTTAATCCTAGCATGTGGGTGGCAAAGGCAGGCAGATCTTAGTTTGATATCAGCCTGGTCTATACAGTAAGTTTCAAGTCAGCCAAAGCTACACAGTGAGATTATCTCCCAAACCGGCATGTAAACAAACCTCTACATGTCTGCTTGCATGAGCTAGGCATTAGGGCTCTATCTGAACGTACCTTGGCTTTGTCTCTCATCGAGCCCTTCCCCAAGACTGAGATCTTTGCACCAGTTTCTTCCTGGAGTCTCTTGATTGTGTTTCCTTGTGGTCCAAGAATCTTCCCCACAAAATTGAACTGTCAGAAAATTAAAAAACAGAATTCTAACACACATGCCTCAATAACAATTTACATATATATAACATGCCATCTGATCTTCAACAACCCTATAAAGTAGGAATCTTTGTATTATGAGATCCCAATTTGACTCAAGATATATTACACCTATTATTTAATAATAATTAGTAGCCAGGCGTAGTGGCGCACGCCTTTAATCCAAGCACTCGGGAGGCAGAGGCAGGCGGATTTCTGAGTTGGAGGCCAGCCTGGTCTACAGAGTGAGTTAGTTCCAGAACAGCCAGGGCTACACAGAGAAACCCTGTCTCGAAAAACCAAAAAAATAAAAAAAATAAAAAATAAATAACAATAATTAGTGATTAGCCTGAAGTTATATAAAACTAGAAGTGGTAGTTCTGAATTTGGATTTCCTGATAAAGTCGGGTATTCTTTCCACAACTTACTGCAACTATTAATACTGTGACATAAACATTTAACATGCAGCCAGGCAGTGGTGGCCCTCGAATTTAATCCCAGCACTAGAGAGATAGAGTTCAAGGCCAGCCTGATCTTCACAGTAAGTTCTAGGACAGCCAGGGCTACACAGAGAAACTCTGTCTAGAAAAACAAACAAGGGCTGGTGAGATGGCTCAGTGGGTAAGAGCACCCGACTGCTCTTCCGAAGGTCAGGAGTTCAAATCCCAGCAACCACATGGTGGCTCACAACCATCCTTAATGAGATCTGGCTCTCTCTTCTGGAGTGTCTGAGGACAGCTACAGTGTACTTACATATAATAAATAAATAAATAAATAAATAAAATTATTTAAAAAAAAAAAAGAAAAACAAACAAAAATTTTAAAAACCCAACCATTTAACATGCATAGACTTTTATTAGTGATCAGACTCAGGCATCCTACTTCTGAGACAACAGAACAAATATACCTCATAGTAGCATGTAAGGTATACTAAAATCTAGCTTCTTTTCTTTAAAAAGGAAGAAGGTAAACATTTCTTTTAAAAATTTACATTTATTTATTTACAAGAGGGGGTGAAGTACACCTGAACATGTACACAGTGGAGCACCAGTCAGGCAGGCAGCACAGGCACTCAGGATGTTGATTCTCCTACCACATGGGTTCCAGAAACAAATTTAGGTCTTCAGGCATGGTGACAAGAACTCTTAACCACTGAGCATCTTTTGAGTCCAAAAGAATTTACTTTTTTTCCCCTTGTTTTTAGTTTTTGGGGTTTTTTTGGTTTATTGGTTTTGGGTTTTCAAGGGTTTCTCTGTGTAGCCGAGGCTGTCCTAGAACTCATTCTGTAAACCAGATTGGCCTCAAAATCAGAGTTCTAGGGTTGGTGAGATGGTTCAGCAGTTAAGAGCACTGACTGCTCTTCCGAAGGTCCTGAGTTCAAATCCCAGAAACCACATGGTGGCTCCCAACCATCTGTAACGAAATCTGATGACCTCTTCTGGAGTGTCTAAGACAGCTACAGTGTACTTACATATAATTAATATATTATATGTATATATATGTATATATATATATATGTGTGTGTGTGTGTGTGTGTGTGTATATATATATATATATATATATATATATATTTATATGTTTTTTAAAATCACCTTTAATCCCAGCGCTAGGGAGACAGAAGCAGGCGATTTCTGAGTTCGAGGCCAGCCTGGTCTATAGAGTGAGTTCCAGGACAGTCAGGGCTATACAGAGAAACCCTGCCTTGAAAAACCAAAACCAAAAGAAACAAACAACAACAACAAAATCAGAGTTTTGCCTGCCTCTGCCTCCAGATTAAAGATACATGCCACCACTGCCTGGCAACAGAAACCTCTTTTTGAAAAAGCTAATTCTAAGAGGCTGGAGAGATGGCTCAGGGGTTAGGAACACTTGCTGCTTGCTCTACAAGAGGAACCAGGTTAGGCTCCTGGCCCCTACATGGTAGTTTAAAATCATCTGTGCTTCCGGTTCCAATGGATGCTACACCCTCTTCTGCCTTCCTCAGGCATTAATCACACATGCTGCACGTACATAATGCAAACAAAATATTCACATGCATTAAATAAAAATAAAATTAACTTCATCTGATTTGAAGATATGTGCTGTATCTTATTTTATTTAAATTCTAAGGCAGAGGCAGAAAAATGGCTCATGGTTAGTATTACTTGTTGCTTTTTCGAAAGATTTGGGTTCTGTTCCCAGCACCCACACAGCAATTTACAACCACCTGTAGTCCCAGTTCCAGGGGCATCTAATACACTCTTCTGGCTTCCTTAAGCACAAGGCATGCACACGGTGTGATTATAATGCACACGGTGGCACTTACACATATATGTAAAATAAGATAAATTCAGGCTCAATCTTTTGATAAAGGGATCCAGAATTTTACTTTGGGCCTAGAACCTGAACAAAACATATGAAAAAGAAATTATTTTTGATTACTAAAAGTATGTTTCTTTCTTGACTACAATTATGCTAATAAGTTATGGACTTTGCTATTTTAGCTCCCAGAAACAGGTACTTCAAGCCCCAGGAAGCTTTCTAGGCAGACGCATGCCATCCATGCCTTTCTTACAGCTCCAGCATTAACTAGGGAGGGCGCCTACTGTAATTACCTTTGGATACTGCTTGACAGGTATCAGCACGCGTTCTTTCAGCTTCATGTTCTTATGAGAAAATAAATCCAAATAATTCTCCTCGTCATCTTTTTTTGACTCTCCCTTCTGAATCTTCTCAATTTCTGAATAATAAAAAAAAAAACCAGAACTTAATTTCTGAACTTAGAAAGACATCTAGCAAGACTGCTTAAAGCATTACTGTGAAGTACTGTAAAAAACCAAACAGTTCAGATGAAATGTGCTAATTTTAGATAGAGTGGATGAGGCCCCCAAGGCTGTAAGAGGTTGACACAGAACCTGAATTCTTCGTCCCACCCTAACCTGAAGTGTCTATACTATCCATTCACATTTCTTGCCTTATGAGTACATGCACACCTTTAACACCGGCACTCAGGAAGCAGAGGCAGGCAGATCTCTGGGCTCCAGGCCAACCTGGTCTATAGATCAGGTTTCAGGATAACCAAGACTACAGAGAAACCCTATCTAGGAAAAACAACAAAAAGCTAAACAAAGTATATATGTATGCATTTATCTAAGTTAATTCAGTAAAGTAGGAAAAAAGATTTTAAAAATTAAGGCAAATCAAAATGGTCAACAAGAAAAAATACAAAGGGGACTAAGCTGCCTCAGCCATTGGGAAGCCACACTGCCCTTGCAGAAATCTTGAGTTCGGCTCAGTACTCATTGGAGTGACTTTCAACCACCTCTACCGCTGCTCCAGGATCCAAAATAGCCTCTGGACTCCATGGGCACTGACAAACACAAATAAAAATTAAAACCAAACCAAAACAAAATTTTTATAAAGGCTGGGCTGAGTACAGTGGCTGTTTCCAGCTAATTGTTCACAACTAATTACAGATATTTTTTTTTTGTTCCTTCTCCATTCCCACTGTTTCACCAGAACAGGTAAGAGAAAGAAGTTTCCCAATTAAAAAAAAGAGAGACTTACTGTTCAAGTATGATAAGACAGTTCCATTACCATTTCACTGTAGCGAGAGGTTTTCTTTAATCTAGTTCTTAAGAGTTTAAATGAGTTCTTCCTCTCTCACACATTAGTTGTGGTCAACTTAGAAAGTTATTTAACTGTTCTGCATATTTGTTCTCACATTTATAAAATATCAGCAAAATTAACCTATAAATAAGGTGTCTGCCTGTGGTCCTAGCACTCAGGAACCAATCAGGAGGATTGCAAAGTTTGAGGATAGCCTGAGATAAATGGGACCTTTTCTAAAATAAATAACAAAACCAAAACCAAAACCCAACCACCTAAAAAGACAAAACAACATATATTCAAGATCAAAGTTTATTTCTCAGTATGTGGGTAATACACAATTACTATCTAAATCAAACTCAATGTCCAAAACAAGAAAATATAACACGATAATTTAAAAACAACAGGGAGGCTGGAGTGACTGACAGCCTTGTGGTTAAGAGCAATTGCCACTTGTAGAGGACCCACAAGGCTCATTTCTCAGCACCCACATGGCGGGCCACAACAATCTATTACTCCAGTTTGAGAAGAATCTAATGCTCTCTTCTGCCCTCCTCAGCCAAATAAACACATGCAAACACTCATAAATTTAAAGGAAAACTCTCATCTGAAGTCTGATCCAACAATGCCACACAGTCGTTACAACAAGCCTAGAAATAAGCATATGCCCCTGAGACCATCATAACCACCAAGGCCACAGAGATAATCATCAGAACTAACGTACTTTAAATGGGCAGCTTCATCAAAGATGGGAAGTCTTGATCCTCCTGCTTACATCTCTCTTAACTACAGGGCTGGCTCCTCTGTATTTCTTAACCACTGAGATGTAGTTAGGCCCTTCTGTTCTTCAACTGGATTGCAAAACTAATGGTAGGAAGGTTTGTTTACATACAATATAATACACACATAATATAAATTTTGGGACTCTTTAGTAGAGCCGGGGAGATGTCTCAGTCACCTGCATTTGAGCACAAAGATGACAGACAATATGAATTCAATCCCATCATCAGCACCAGCACCGTAATGGAAGTGACACACACTACCTATAATCCAGACTCTACAGCTGTGGAGACGGGCATCCCTGCCTGGGCTTGCTGACCAGCAGTCTAAATCAGTGAGCTCTGGGTCCCGTCAAAGACAATCTCTTAAGAAAAAAGGTAGCAAGTAAAATAACCAAAAAAGTAAAACCAGGGTGGAGACGAACTGGGGAAAAGACCAGACATTGACCTTTACATACACACAGAGGGGTCGGAACAGCCAAGAAAGCAAGAGTAGAAACAACTTGAGCCTTCAATAAGGGTCATCATCAATACTTAGAAGTAGAAGAACTGAACATTTATTCAATATCATAACAAAAATTCCCTAACTTTCCCTTAAAAACAACTCACTATACTTGCTAATATAATTGAGAATTTTAAAAATTGCAGGTTAATTACTTTAGGTCACAAGCTGCTGAAGTACCAGAAAACAGACTAAAACATAAGCGTGGGACTGGAGATGTGGTCAGAGCACTCACTGCTCTTGTCTAGTGGGTTCAGCTCCCAGGACCCACATGGCAGCTCCCAGCCATCCCAACTGCAGCTCCAGGAGACCCAGATGCTTCCTTCTGGCCTCCATGAGCACCCGCCACACAGACATACACGTAGGCATTAACACTCATATAGATAAAATAAAAATAAATTAAAATGACAAAACACTAGACATTTTCTAACTTCAAATCTCACATCTATCATGTGTTCTCTTAGTGGAGAACAGAGGACATTTTAGCAATGAAATGCTGACTTCTATAAAGTTTTACAAACTACAATTTATGCCTGGTGAGGGGGCACAGTACTTGTGAAGCAAAGGCAGGCAGTCTATATAGTGAATTGCATGCCAGCTATACATATAGTTTTTGCTCCTCTCAAAATAATTTGAAATGCCAGTCAGTGGTGGCGCATGCCTGTAATCCCAGCACTTGGGAGGCAGAGGCAGGAGGATTTCGGAGTTCGAGGCCAGCCTGGTCTACAAAGTGAGTTCCAGGACAGCCAGGGCTATACAGAGAAACCCTGTCTCCAAAAATCAAAAAATAAAATAAAAATAACTTGAAAAGGAAGCTTCCCTTGGCTAGCCCTAACCAAAGATGGTAGCACATACCTGTGATCCCAGGACTCAAAAGGACTTCTGTGAGTTCAAAGCCAGCCTGAGCTACATCAAGAATTGGTCTAAAAAAAGAGGGAGCACAAACAACAACTAAAAAGATTGTCTTACCCTCAGGCGAAAGCACTTTCTTTCTAAACAACATTTCTAAGACTGACTCCCTCAAATGATGTTTGCCTGGGCCTCTGAAGACCTTGAATGTCCCAAGAGTCAAAGAAAGAAAAGGTAAGGAATAAACAACTCGGAGATGTGACCCATCTGTTTGTCAGCCTGGCAATTATAACCTTGCCTATCTTCTCGGGTGTCTTTGATGTGTCAGCAGTCTTGGATTATTCATTTTAACCAAGTCTATCCCCATTTAGGGGGCAAAGAAACCTGAATTCAGAAATGTTATGGAATTGCTACCAAACTGATGACAGAACAATTGCACCAACTCATTGTTTTTGACATAGTAAGTGTAATTAAGCTTATAGCTTTTTTTTTTAACCTTTGCTTATTTTCCTCCCTTCTGTTCCCCTGTAAACTTCCAAAAATTAGGGCTATTTAATGACTCTCGGAGCAAAGAACAGGGTTGTTGTTTGTTTAAAGTGGGGTCTCACCTAGGCAAAACACTCTTCCTGCCTCAGCGTCAAGAGGGCAAGAATAATGTTTTCTATCATTCATACTGAACTAGAACATACATTCTGAGGGGTAGACAGAACTGAGTTGACTCATGGCTCTGCTGTATCTATGAAATGACCTTTTAATACATGATAAACTGGGGAATGCTATAAACCCCAGCACTTGGGAGGCAAGATGATCATAAGCTGAAGACTGGGCTGGGCTATGAGACCCTGCCTCAAACCAACCCTCCTCACACAGGAGGAGAAAAACACAAGATAAAAAAGAAAAAGGAATACACACAAAAGCTAATATTGAATAAGCCTGAGAAAAAGACTTAGTGGCTATGGCCTGCTATCTCAGGCCTCAGAAGGCTAGAGTAGGATTTCATGATCAAGCCTGAAAAATTTAGTGAGGTCTAGTCTCAAAATAAAAGTTAAATAGGGGGCTGGAGGGATGGCTCAGTGGTTAAGAGCACTGACTGCTCTTCCAGAGGTTCTGAGTTCAATTCCCAGCAACCACATGGTGGCTCACAACCATCTGTAATGAGATCTGATGCCCTCTTCTGGTGTATCTGAAGACAGCTACTGTGTACTCACATACATAAAATAAATAAATAAATAAATAACCAAAAAATAAATAAAAAATAAAAAAGTTAAATAGAGCTGGGTGTGGTGGCCCACGCCTTTAATCCCAGCACTTGGGAGGCAGAGGCAGGTGGATTTCTGAGTTTGAGGCCAGCCTGGTCTACAGAGTGAGTTCCAGGACAGCCAGGACTACACAGAAAAGCCCTGTCTCGAAAAAAAAGCAAAAAAAAAAAAAAAAAAAAAAAAAGTTGTTTTGTTCTTTTTTTGCTAGAGCATCAAGATGAGCTTTGCAAGTATGTTCCAAAAAATGAAATTACGTCATTCTCTAGACTCCAGGTGCACTGGCTCAGACTTCTGACCATGGCATTCCTTCTCCTGTTATTAATTTCTAGAATTTTACAATCATCAAAATACATAACTGCAATCCTTGAAGAAAAAGGTCCTCTTTCATTTGAAAAGAAAGCCTCCTATGTTAACCCTAAACCAAATATGGTCCCACATACCTGTGACCCTAGCACCTAGACAGAGGCCTTCCGTATGAGTAACGTCCCCAACTTGTGTATCATTTCTAGCCTTTACACTGTTTTCTATTAGTGTCATCTTTTGGAACGATAAGACAATGATCTCTGTGTAAATGAACCCTACCCCATGATTTTTACTCCCCAAATTGTTCCCAGTGAGAACACCTAGCACATTAGGTTCTTGACCTTTTCTTTGGGGAGGGGGTGGGGTCATGGACCCCTTCAAGAATTTGAGAAAAGCTACAGGCTACCCCCCCTACCCCAAATATAAAAAAGCCACAATGTGTTACATACATAACTGGCTGAAGAATAGAGAAAATAGCCCAGTGGTGGTCCCTTTAATCCCAGCCCTCAGAAGGCAGAGGCAGGCTAATCTCTTGAGTTTGATGTCAGTCTTATCTACACAATGAGTTCTAGGACAGCCAGGGCTACATTGAAAAAGCCTATCTTCAAAAACAAAAAAGAAAGGAGATAATGTGGGTACCAGCTTCCCCAAAGTCTGAGTTTAGAATCCTTGTATAGGAACTCAATTCGCATAGAAAAATCCTCCTATTATGGCATATTTACCATGGCTTCCCAAATCCTTTCTTTAGGGAATGACTTTAAAAGAGAATTTTATTTTTAAATTAATATTTTTAAAAGAAAAATCTAGCCAGGCAGTGGTGGCCCACACCTTCAATCCCAGCACTAGGGGGGCAGAGGCAGGCAGATTTCTGAGTTTGAGGCCAGCCTGGTCTACAGAGTGAGTTCCAGGACAGCCAGGGCTATACAGAGAAACCTAGGCCTTCCATTGAGAGACCTAGCCATACTAAGCAAGCATTTTACCACTAGACTATACACAGCTCCTTTCTTACATTTTCATTTTGAAACAAGGTCTCACTAAATTGCAAGCTGGCCCTGTACTACAGTCTGTAGCTCTAGCACACCCTGAACTTGAGATTTATTTGTCTTGGCCTTCTGAGCACCTGGGATTGCAGGCCTGTACTAACAAGTCCAGTTTTGTTGCTGAGCTTTAAGGAATTTAAGTGTTCTGCTTTCAAATGAAATGTCAGTATCCACTGTGTTATCCAGAGTCGTTGCACCAATTACCAGCAATGTATGGAGACTCACTCTAAGGCATGGTTTCAGCCCCACTTCTTGGTCTTAAACCTGTCCATCTGTCACATCTTCAATGTCTTCCTATCTGCTACTTTATAGTCAACTCATCGAGGCAAAAATCTTCCCTTAACCCCCCAAAATCCTTTGCTGTGCTGAAGAAAGCAGAGGCTCTTGAATATGCCAAACAAGCCTTCTATTTCAGAACTACATTCCAGGAAAACAAAATCTAGTTGGAATCAGTTTACAAAATGCAAAACACAGGTTAATAAAAAAAAAATCTTCTTTGTCAGGCAGTGGTGGCACACGCCTTTAATCCCAGCACTCGGGAGGCAGAGGCAGGTGGATTTCTGAGTTCAAGGCCAGCCTGGTCTAAAAAGTGAGTTCCAGGACAGCCAGGGCTACACAGAGAAACCCTGTCTCGAAACAAACAAACAAACAAAAGTCTAGCATGGGTAGGTAACTGTGTCTGCCTATGTGCATTGTTTCACTTCATCTGAACATCAATTTAGCATACAGAAGTGTGTCTATGGGGCTGGTGAGATGGCTCAGTGGGTAAGAGCACCCGACTGCTCTTCTGAAGGTCCAGAGTTCAAATCCCAGCAACCACATGGTGGCTCACAACCATCCATAACGAGACCTGACTCCCTCTTCTGGAGTGTCTGAAGACAGCTACAGTGTACTTACATATAATAAATAAATAAATCTTAAAAAAAAAAAAAGAAGTGTGTCTATGTTCAAATTCTACATTCCTTCTCAAAAATACATACATAGATACATACATACATACCTATCCCTACGCTCCTCAGAGTTCTGTTTGTTTTATTTTCCCATCAAGGTAAGGTTTAACAGAGTACAAAGCCAATCTGAGATGAGAATGGTGAGAAAGCAGACAGAAGATCACTACAAATGGTGGGTCTGACAGGCTAACCATGATGCAGATACTCAACACATACATAATTATAGCTGGACAAGGTGGCTAATCCCACACAAGAGACAAAGGTAGGTATATCTTTTTGAATTTGAGGCCAGCCTAGTCTACACAATGAGTTCCAGGACAGGCAGCACTATGTAGAGAGACCCTGCCTCCCAACCCACAGTATGTGTGTAGATATATATCTATGAATGTATCTATATAGATACACACACACACACACACACAGTACATAGCCCACCAGATGATAGATACAAAATAAACTGGGGAAGGGTCAGTGAGGACTGTGTCATGGTAACAGAAATGGAGGTCTGGGTCTCATGAACTTTATAGGGAATGGACAAGGATGCACAGAAAAGGCTAAGTGCTGGGCGCTGCTCTCTAGTGTTCTGTATCTCAGATTCTTCATCCTCACTTCCTTACTAGCACTCCAAACTTTCTCATACTTTTCTTATTTCAACCAATTAGTTCTGTCTTTTTAAAATTTCATTTGCAGCAGGCAGTGTATAATGAGGGAGCAAGGAAAAAACTTTTAGCTGTCTGAGGGAAAAGGAGTCAGTATGTGAATCAAATGTAGACTGTAAATCCTGTTGATGTTGTTTAATTGTGTTAACTTAGTCAACTATTATCTGTGTACCTCTATCTCTCATCTGTAATGGTAATAGGATTGTCTTCTCAGCCATCCAGAGGCAGGTGGATCTAAGTTTGAAGACAGCCTAGTCTACATTGTTAGACCCTAGCTCAAAAACAAACAAAAACAAAAACCGGGGCCAGGAAGGTGGCTCAGCATTAAGAGCACTGGCTAGCCGGGCGTGGTGGCACACGCCTTTAATCCCAGCACTCGGGAGGCAGAGGCAGGCGGATTTCTGAGTTCGAGGCCATCCTGGTCTACAAAGTGAGCTCCAGGACAGCCAGAGCTATAAAGAGAAACCCTGTCTCGAAAAACAAAAAAAAACAAAAAAAAAAAACAAAAAAAAAAAACAAAAAAAAAAAACAAAAAAAAAAGAGCACTGGCTACTCTTTCAAAGGACCTGGGTTCAATTCCCAGCACCCAGATGGCAGCTCACATTGGTCTTTAACTCCATGTCCAGGGGATGTGACAACCTCACAGTCAGACATGCAGGCAAAATACCAATGCACATAGAAAATAATAAATTTAAATAAGGCAAAAGCAAAAAAGACCCAACTTTAAAGTGTTTTCTCTTAGTAACCACACCAAAGTTAAACTCTGACTGCATAGCTAAAAGAAACATTTAAGAAACAGTATTTTTATGCGGGGGCCTAGCAAACACAGAAGTGGATGCTCACAGTCAGCTATTGAATGGATCACAGGGCCCCCAATGGAGAAGCTAGAGAAAGTACCCAAGGAGCTAAAGGGAACTGCAACCCTATAGGTGGAACAACATTATGAACTAACCAGTACCCCGGAGCTCTTGACTCTAGCTGCATATGTATCAAAAGATGGCCTAGTCGGCCATCACTGGAAAGAGAGGCCCATTGGACTTGCAAACTTTATATGCCCCAGTACAGGGAAATGCCAGGGCCAAAATGTGGGAGTGGGTGGGTAGGGGAGTGGGTGGGGAGTGTATTGGGGACTTTTTGGATAGCATTGGAAATGTAAATGAGGAAAATACCTAATAAAAAAAATTAGTTCAAAAAAAAAGAAAGAAAGAAACAGTATTTTTGCCTGGCATGGTGGTGCACACCTTTAATCCCAGCACTTGGGAGGCAGAGGCAGGTGGATTTCTGAAGCCAGCCTGGTCTACAAAGTGAGTTCCAGGATAGCCGGGGCTATACAGAGAAACCCTGTCCTAAAAAAACCAATAAAATAAAATAAAGCTAGGTCAAAAAAAAAGAAAAAAAAGAAAGAGTATTTGTTAACCCTGAAAACCCCTGTTGAAAAGAGAATGATCACCGTACTTGATGTCAGAAAGGCCACATTATGCCTTATGTATATGGGAATTATACCAGAAGAAAACCATGGTGACATTTTATCTAGTGAGTACAGGTCAAAGGAACCTGGCTGATTTTACATATGACGTAGACCTCACACTCACTACTTTACAGATGACACTGCAGACTAAGTTTCACAGGACCAAGTCACTAAGGGTCACTCTCCAAAGTTAACATCTTAAAACTGACAACTCTCCAGCAATTACTCTGACAGGTTATAAAGATTTGAGGAAATACAGCCGGGCGTGGTGGCGCACGCCTTTAATCCCAGCACTCGGGAGGCAGAGGCAGGCGGATTTCTGAGTTCGAGGCCAGCCTGGTCTACAGAGTGAGTCCAGGACAGCCAGGGCTATACAGAGAAACCCTGTCTCAAAAAAACCAAAAAAAATAAAAAATAAAAAAAAAAAATAAAAATAAGATTAGCAAGTCAACCTTTACCATAATGGTATTCTTCAGTCTGCAGGTACTTATTCGAAGTGCCAATCAAACACAGGTGTTTGCTATTTGCAAGCCAGTATGAAAAAATAAAAATAATGACCCGAATTGTAAATCAGTTAGTAGAGTACTATGTCTGATCCTAGGCATTGCACAAACTGAGTGTGGTGGGGCACACCTCCCGAACCCTCGAGGAAATGGACCACAAGTTCAAGGTCACCAGTCTCTATACAGAGAGTACCCAGCCTCAGCTACTTTTTTTTTTAAAGGGGGAAAAAAAAAAAATCAAAATTCTACTAAGTTGTCAGAACAAAAGAACAGAAACGTAAGAGCCCGAGTATTACAGAAGAGAGGTACCAAGCTGACACGCACGGAGTTGATGTTTCTATTCACTGACCACAGGTTTTGTTTACTGTGCTTCAAAGGCCCTTATTTGCTGTTTTCATATTTGACTGGAAAGAAAAGCAGGTCTTTAAGTCACTGTAGATCCGTGACCTTTCTGCATTGTACAAACGGTAAATCCCCTTCAACAATGCTGGGAGACAGGGAGCAGATGAAGGTAAATGGTATATTCCTTTTATTTCTTTTCAGCTTTGTATTTTGAGTACCTGTGTAGGACATAAGATAACATCAGGCCGGGTGGTGGTGGCACATGCCTTTAATCCCAGCTCTCTGGAGGCAGAGGCCAGCCTGGTCTACAAAGTGAGTTCCAGGACAGCCAGGGCTACACAGAGAAACCGTCTGGAAAAAACAAAACAAAAAAAAAAACCCAAAAAAACAAAAACAACAACAACAAAAACAGAGAAAGAGAGAGAAGGAATATCAGATCCCCCAGTGCTGAAGTTACAGGTGTCTGAGAGCCATGTGATGTGGGTGCTAGGAACTGAACCCCTGTGGAAGAGCAGACAGTGCTCCTAATGGCTGACTTGGCTCTCCATTAGATAGTGCTCTTTTCACAATGAACTGTCCACGATATCGTTCTGGCCAGAGTGTGATGCTCTGTGTACTGGACGCTATCAGGAGATCTGGGGGCTCTGGAGCATTGCTCTCCGAAGGAGAGGGGGTTGAATTCCGAAGCTCTCAGGCAGTCTTTGATGAAATAACTTTTATCCCCTGTAGTTAGGGCCTAATATACATTTTGGGGTGGGGTGGGATCTAAAAGCAGATGCTTTCTATTGACTTGGTCTGAGAAGTTAGGGATGCTACATCTGCATGTGGAGGGAGGGCCATCGGGTGTTAACCCCGTGTGACTACTCATGGGGTGTCTTGGTCAAGTGTTCCAGGTTGAGAGCAGGGTTTCTGAACCCGCTCAACCTTCCCAGTTTTTGTCTGGTGACAAGGTTCCGTCTGCCCCTCAACAGTCCAACTATTCAACCAGCAGGACAGACTGTGGCAGCCGGGCGTGGAGGCGCACGCCTTTAATCCCAGCACTCGGGAGGCAGAGGCAGGCGGATTTCTGAGTTCAAGGCCAGCCTGGTCTACAAAGTGAGTTCCAGGACAGCCAGGGCTATACAGAGAAACCCTGTCTCCAAAAACCAAAACCAAAACAAAACAGAACAAAAATTTAGATATCATAAAAAATACTTACTAAAACCATGTCTAACTACAAGTGAGGGTTCAACAGGCGGCGGTTTGAATAAGGAAAAATATCTAAGTCACTCAAGTCTAGAGAAGAGAGCTCGATAGTCTACAATCAGAGAACAAAGGCTACCATTCTTAAACTATCTCTACTCCAGCAAAAACTAAAACAAAAAGACCAATTTCACGTTCATCTCACGCAAAAGAACCTGCCTGCCGCCCCTTACCTCCCTCTATCATTTCTTTCTACGGTCTCCTGGGCTATCCCCCCCCAACACACACGTTTGCATAACTTCAGAAACACATATCAAAATAAATCAAGAGAAACCATCCGGGTCTACAGCAATTCTTACTCGACAGCCCGAAATGGAAAACTTGGCTTGAGAAAACCTCAAGCTCACGGATTCTCTCGTCGCCCCGACCTCTGATGAACTTAAACCCGAGTTCCCGCTAAATCCCGCCCCGCT
Source organism: Mus caroli (assembly GCF_978045245.1). Taxonomy (NCBI): domain Eukaryota; kingdom Metazoa; phylum Chordata; class Mammalia; order Rodentia; family Muridae; genus Mus; species Mus caroli. The sequence continues at coordinate 27,914,864 of NW_028227261.1, read as the reverse complement.
CCGTAGATGCTCCGTGCGGGACTGGCATTCCGGCTATCTCAATCTTACACCCCAGGTCTCCATCACCCGCGATCCCCGCCCCCTGCAAAAAAAAAAAAAATGTTTCCTCTTTGGGAAAGCGGAGAGATAAAGGTTCATTTCTGTTAAGAGCCAGTCCTTGGCGCGCGGGGCAACTACTACAGGAGGAGAAGGGGGCGGGAGCACGGTACTATCCATCAAGCTCTCCGCGCTCGGAGATCGCGAGTCCTCTTCGGGCCTCGTCCGTGGCTCAGAAATCTTCCCTTACACCCTGAGCCCGGGTGGGACTGTGGGTGCAGAATCTCGAAGGCCAGGTCGAGATGACAACTCTCGATGCCCGGGCTCCGAGGGGGCGGGAGCAAGAACAAAGCGGCGGCCACCCACAACCAGGACCGGGAGACCGGGAGGACCCGCCAAGAACCGCTTACCTACGGACAGCAGCTGCATGGCGTGAGTGAAGGACGGGTCGAGCGAGTCCTTCTCGGCCATGAGTTCAGGCAGGTACTTATTCTCCGGCTCCATCTTGACCGCGGCTGTGGCTGACGGGGGCAGCAGCGGGGTCGGCGCGGAACCCACCACCGTCGCGTCGGGACCCGGGGTGGAGGGAGGCAGCAGCGGCGGCGGCTGCGTGGCGGGCGAGGCCCGAGCGCCTCCTCTGGGCCCACCTCCGCCTCCCCGGGGCCGGTGAGGAAGCGGCGACGGCCGAGACGGGGTCAGACGCACCGAGGGGTGGGCACCTGACGGGTCCTTGGAGCAGCTGCGGCCCGAGGACCGGGTGAGGCGCGAGGCAGGGTCGTCCCGGCGCTGCATCGGGGATGATGGGTGGCGAGCGAGCGAGCGAGGAAGCGACGCGGCGGCAGCTGAGGCCCGAGCGGCGGTTGGCGGGGGTGGAAGAACAGGAGCGACAGCGACCGAAGCCGACCCGAGCGACCCAGCGAGAGAGCACCGGAAATGAGGCGGCGCGCGTGCGCAGGCGCCTACCGGCACCGCCCTTGAGTTTCTCCGCGGAGAACAAAGTCCCCAGTTGGACCACGGCGCCTGCGCCGACTGAAGACGTCGCCTCCCCGCTCGGGCTCCGAGTCTAGGGCGCCTGCGCGGGCGCCCGCCGCCTTCCTTCGTTTCTTTTTCTTTCCCACGTGACCCGGCGCTAGCGGTACACGTGTCTCCCCTCCCCCTCCCCTCCCCCGGGTGGAGTGCACGGAGGGGGCGGGCGCCGTGGAATGTCTTTGTCTGCGCTCGGGCCCGCGGAGTGTGCGGCAGGAGACCTGTTATTCGTGCGCCACGCCTCCTTCAACCGCCGAGCCTGGGGAGGTCCCCGAGGGAGCCGTGCCGCGGAGTGGAATCGGGGGCCGCCCCTCCAACCGGGAAATGAAAAGAACGCTTCTGGAGAGAGGGGGACGCGAGGGTTAGAGCCAAGTGAAGCCGGAAGAGAGGGAAAGACTGCGCGAGCGAGCGAACGGGATGGGAAGATGGGGATGCGGGCGGGCGTGGTGGGAGGGAGGAGGCTGACCCAGAGATAAGTGATGGGTGTGCGAAAGGGAAGCCAGGAATGGGGAATGCTGTGTGTTGCAGAACTGAAACTTAGAAGGGGTCGAAGGGGTCAGTCCGAGACGCAAAGACCGGAAGAAAAGGGCTTCCTCCATACCCAAGTAGGGCATCCAGGAAGTCAGTCGGCAAGATTTCCATTGGAGCAGGTTCAAAACTGGTGAGAGAATTATTAAAAGATGCATTTGGGACCGGGTCAACTGGTAATGCTGCTTGTCACCTGTTTTTGGAGTCCCCGGCTTGTTGGCTTGTTCCCCACCCACTCACCCCCGGTAAATTCCAAATTTTCTCTCTCTCTCCCTCAAACCCCGCCTACTCAGAAAGCCTCAGAACACAAAAAGGCGCCAAAAAATCCAGTCCCGAATTCCTGACTACTAATCCTCATCTTTAGTCACCAGCCACCCAAGCCCTACCCTCTCCCTAGATGACCATACCTGGGCACAAGCTCAGCTTGTGGTAGACAGGTCATTTTCTTCGCCTACAATCTATCAAAAAAACGTACCAGCCATACTCTGGCCCCGACCTCTGAGGCTGGTGGACACACCCTGGAACCCATTTCCAAATAAACATGCTTCCCCACCCCACGTCTTGAATTGGCTTATTTCGTTGGGGGTGGAGGGGACGATTATCAACCTGAGTTCTAGCCCCAGGCCCAAAATAGAAGGAGAGAACCAGCTCTCCCAAGTTTTCTGACCTCTACTTGCACATAGAGGCCTTCATGTCCAGCCATACTAAGGGGATGAGGTGGTTCTGCATCATAATGCTCTGAGGATGAAAAGCCACAGAATTACCTCAAGTTTGAGACTAGTCTGGCCTACATACACAGCTCCAGGCCACCTAGGACAGGCCACCCTGTCCCCCAAAAGCAAACTATTATATTAGGTCGCTGACATACTGCCGTCCTAGCACCGGTTAGACTGAAGTGTTTTGTTGCCACCTTTTGTTTATTCTGTAAAATGGTGACTCCAGGGCCAGTCCTTAGCCCATGTTGGCTGCCTAGTTTTCAGAGCTCCTACTCCTGCTCTGAATGCCGGTCCTTCACAAGGGATCCCACTGCACTCTTTCAAAAAGACAAATACTTTTTTTCCTTAACACGTGTTTTCACTGCAGAGTCCTGGCTGGCCCAGGACTCACTCTGTAACCCAGGGTGGCTTTGAACTCATAACAACTCAGTCTTAATCTTCAGAATACTAGAATAACAAGACATAAATCACCATGAGACAGATAGTACTGCTCTAAGGACCAGGGCACAGTCTCCAAGATCTCTTCATCCTAGGATGCTGTATGCAGATGGAACCCAAATTAAATCCCATTAAAAGTCTGAGGCAGAGATGTCAAGATGTCTGAGCTGGTTAAATCATGTTCAGGCCTGAAGATCTGAGTTGATCTCCAAGACTACATAGTGGGAGGAAAAAACTGACTCTCAAAAGTTGTCCCCAGATCTACACATGTGCCATGAAACAAAATGTACATATACACACACACAAATAAAGATCTAAATAAAGATCTTTTAAAAATTTTATAAGTAGCCAATCTAGGGAGGCAGAGGCAGGCAGATTCTGAGTTCAAGGCCAGCCTGGTTGACAAAGTGAGTTCCAGGACAGCCAGGGCTACACAGAGAAACCCTGTCTCGAAACACCCCCCCCCAAAAAAAAAAAAATGTCAAATTACTGGAAAGGTTGGGTTTTTGTTTGTTTGGCTTTTTTTTTTTTTGGTTTTTCGAGACAGGGTTTCTCTGTGTAGTTGTTTGGCTTTTTTGGGTTTGATTTTGGATTTGTTTAGCTATTGTTTTTGAGGTAGGGTTCTTACTATGTATCCCTGGCTAGCCTGGAACTTGATTTGTAAAGCAGACCAGCCTCTGCCCCTCTGCTTCTCTCTCTGCATTGCCCCTCTGCCTCTGCCTCTGCCTCTGCCTCTGCCTCTGCCTCTGCCTCTGCCTCTGCCTCTGCCTCTGCCTCTGCCTCTGCCTCTGCCTCTGCCTCTGCCTCTGCCTCTGCCTCTGCCTCTGCCTCTGCCTCCTCTGCCTCTGCCTCTCTCTCTCTCTCTGCCCCTCTGCTTCTGCCTCTAGAGTACTATGATTAAAAGCATGTGCCATCATAGCCACATGAAAAAGATGTCTAAAATGTTAATTTGTAAATTTGTATCACTTTTCTAGTCACCTAACTACTTGTGTCTAGCATTTGTGCTTGAATCACTCATCAAAGCGAGCCATAGAAAGCATTGCAAAAAGACCATCCCCAAATATTTCGCCTTGATGTATTCATTACCAATAGGCAATCAGGTTAAAGTTTTCTGAATTTCCCTTATCTGCCCAAAGACAGGGCTTTCAATAAGAACTCACTAGTGAGCCGGGCTTGGTTCCGCAGGCCTTTAATCCCAGCACTTAGGAGGCAGAGGCCGATTTCTGAGTTTGAGGCTAGCCTGGTCTACAGAGTGAGTTCCAGGACAGCCAGGGCTACAGAGAAACCCTGTCTCAAAAAACAAAAACAAAACAAAACGAACTCACTAGTGGGGCTGGAGAACTGGCTCAGCAGTTAAGAGCACCGACTGCTCTTCCGAAGGTCCTGAGTTCAAATCCCAGTAACTACATGGTAGCTCACAAACATTGGTAATGAGATCTGACACCCTCTCCTGGTGTGTCTAAAGACAGCTACAGTGTACTTACACATAATCATAAATCTTTAGGCTGGAGTGAGCAGAGTCCTGAGTTCAATTCCCAGCTATTGTATACTCATATAAATAAAGTAAATCTTAAAAAGAAAAAGAAGAACTCATCAGTTGTCTGCTCAGGAAGCTCTGACAGGAACTTTTACCACAGGAAGGGAGACTTCCCCACACAAAGATTTATTATAAATTATTACACACTTTTTTTCTCTGAACAGGGTTTCATTTTTCCCAGACTGACCTAGAATACACTATGTTGCCAAAGATGATCTTGACACACACACTCTCTCTCTCTTTTAAGATGTATTTATTTATTTTATGTATATGAGTACAGTGTCCCTGCCTACAGACACACCAGAATAGGGTATTGGATCCCACACACATACACACACAAAGATAAAAATCTAAGCAAAACTTAAAAATTTTATCAGTATCTGTGTCTGTGTGTCTGTGGGTGTGTGTGTGTGTGTGTGTGTGTGTGTGTGTGTGTGTGTGTGTGTGTGACTGTCTCTCTGCATGAGTGGACACCACATGTGTGCTGGTACCAATGAAACCAAAAGAGGATGTCTTCATTAGGAACCCCCTGGAGCTGGAGTCACAAGAGATGTAAGCTGCCCAAAGTGCATACTAGGAAAAGCAGTGAGTACTCTATAGCATTAAGCCATATGTTCACCTTGGCCATGAACTTGCCTTCCTGCCTCTGTTTCCTGAGTGCTGGGATTATATGCATGAGTCACCCCCTGACCTTTTACCCTGTCTTCTAGGCACCCCCAAATTCTTCCACCCAAATCATTTACTCTAAGGATATCTGTTCATCCTCTAACCATCGTAGTCTCTTGTCTTAGGGTTTCTATTGCTCTGAAGAGACACTATGACAGTGGCAATACTTATAAAGAAAACCATTAAATGTGGGCCAGCTTCTGGTTTAGAGGTATAGTTCATTAGCATCATAGAAGGAAGAGAGGGTACCACTGGACCTGGCTTGAGCATCTGAAACTTCAAAGCCCATCCCCAGGGACACACTTCCTCTAACAGGGCCACACCTCCTAATAGTACCTCTCCCTAGTGATTAATCATTTCAACTCAGGAGTCTATGGGGGCAATTCCTATTCAAACCACCATACTACTCCACAATGTAACAGACCCTTAATCTTTTTTTTGTTTTGTTTTGTTTTTTGTTTTTTGTATTTTGAGACAGGATTTCTCTGTGTGGCCCTGGCTGTCTTGGAACTCACTCTGTAGACCAGGCTGGCCTGGAACTCAGAAATCCTCCTGCCTCTGCCTCCCAAGTGCTGGGATTAAAGGCGTGTGCCACCACCGCCTGGCTAGGGACCCTTAATGATTGGTCCAATTAATTTTTCAATTAGATCTTGAGTTTCTTAGAGCCAATCAAAAACCTAAAAAGCAAACCCACAGAATCTTAAAGACCCCAGTGTACTATGTTCTACATGAACTTTTCTTTTTAAAAAGCCGGGCAGTGGTGGCGCAGGCCTTTAATCCAAGCACTTGAGAGGCAGAGGCAGGCGGATTTCAGAGTTCGAGGCCAGCCTGGTCTACAGAGTGAGTTCTAGGACAGCCAGGGCTATACAGAGAAACCCTGTCTAGGTTAAAAAAAAAAAAAAAAAAAAGTTTTAGCTGGGTTTGTGATACACATCTTTAGTCTCAGGATTACAGGGGTAGCTTCAGGCAGATCTCTGCATTTAAGGCCAACCTGATCTACATTGATGAGTTCCAAGCCAGCCAAGGCTTCATAGACCCTATCTCAAAAATTGTGTGTCTGTGTACATGCACATGTATATATGCACAGGGTCTATAGAGACCAGAAGGGAGCCTCTGGTTCCTTGGGACTAGGGTCACAGCATTTGTGAGCTACCCAGTGTGGGTGCTAGGATCTGAACTTCTTTTTTTTTTTTTTTTTTTTGGTTTTTCGAGACAGGGTTTCTCTGTGTAGCCCTGGCTGTCCTGGAACTCACTCTGTAGACCAGGCTGGCCTCGAACTCAGAAATCCGCCTGCCTCTGCCTCCCGAGTGCTGGGATTAAAGGCATGCGCCACCAACACCCGGCAGATCTGAACTTCTGTCCTCTGTTAGAGCAGCAAGCCCTCTTTAGCAGTGAGATATCTCTCCAACCCCATGAATGTTTCTGTGATGGATGACCTATGGCAAGTGTCCTATTCCATAGCCAGTTCATCCATCCGTCCTTCCATGGAAGATTTGCCTTGAGCACTGTAATACATCTTAATGTCTGGCCTGTACTCACTAGTCGGGCTGTAGCTTTGGCTCTCTGAGATCTCCTTGACCATCTAGCCAATATTTCCCCCTAGGAAAATGAAACAAAAGGGGCTGGAAATATAGTTCAGCAGTAAAATGTTTGAATGTGTGAGGCCATAGAATCTATACCTAGTATACAAAACAAAAAACAAAAAACAAAAAAAAAACAACCCAGCTTAAATATTTTTTAAATTTTTTTTTTTTTTTTTTTTTTTTTTTTTTTTTTTGGTTTTTTCGAGACAGGGTTTCTCTGTGTAGCCTTGGCTGTCCTGGAACTCACTTTGTAGACCAGGCTGGCCTCGAACTCAGAAATCCGCCTGCCTCTGCCTCCCGAGTGCTGGGATTAAAGGCGTGCGCCACCACGCCCGGCTCTTAAATTTTTTTTCTTGTTTTTAAGCATGTGTGTGTCTGTGTCTATGTGTAGGTTTGTGCACATAAATACAGTGCACAGAGGCTGGAAGAGGGAGTGGGAGGCTCTGGAGCTAGACTTACAGTCTTTGTAAGATGCCCTATGTGAGTTCTAGAAAAATTTTAACTATATATATATACATATATATATGTATATATATGTGTGTGTATGTGTGTGTGTGTGTATGTGTGTGTATATATGTGTGTGTATATGTATGTGTGTGTATGTATATATATATATATATATATATATATATATATATATACATATATATATATATATATCAACACCCTGTGTTCAGGCATGCCAGAATTTGTCACTGATCGCATTACAGGTTGTGAGCCACCATGTGGTTGCTGGGAATTGAACTCAGGACTGTTTGGGTTTCTGCAAGAACAGAAAGCAGTTTGTTCTCGTTTTATTTCATTTACTTGTTTGCTTTTCGAGACAGAAATTCTTTATGTAGCCCTGGCTGTCCTGGAACTTTCTGAAGACCAGGCTTTTCTCGAATTCAGATATCTGCCTGCCCCTACCTCCAGAGTGCTGAGATTAAAGGCCTGCGCCACCATGCCCGGCTTTTTTTTTTTTTTTTTTTTTTTCCCAGTATGTGTTCTTAATGGCTGAGCCTCCAAGCCTCCAGCCTCTAAGATCAACTTTTTAATTTTTAATTATGTGTATATATTTGGGGTGCCTTTGAAAAATATAAGATTCTTAATTGGCTTTTATTTGTGGTCCTAGAATCAGGCAACACCTTATTCCATAAAATAGAGAGAGTGTTCCCTTCTAAAGAATGGATTCTGATAATTGCGATGAATAATGTAACATGACAAGTGCCAAAATGTGGGTGAAAATGAAGTGCTACTGGAGTTCAAAGCGGAAGGTGGATTCTAATCAGGCGAGAGTAAGTTCCCTGAGAGGGAGAGGGAGTGTGAATAAGTGCGCCGGGATGAAATGTGAGACTGGCTGTCAGGGAATGGGAGTAATCTAATTTCAGAGCAGAGGAATAGGTAAGTAGGTTGAGAGAGCAAATTCCAGAGGAGGGGAAAGGGAGAGGAGGATTTATAGGTCCCCTGAGATTCCCTCCCGTGTGCCTCTGTCCATGAAAATCCTGCTTAGGTGGTGGAGTTACAGATGGCTGGCATGTCCTTGCTCTGTAATGAGATGCCCAGATGGAGGAACCTTGAGTCGAGGCTGATAGCACTTTGATAAAGATGTGGCTGGGGAGGAGGAGCTGAGAGGTGCTTTCTGTGGGTTTTCAAGACTGGCACCACTGGTAATTGTATATATATTTCTGATCTCTCTCTCTCTCTCTCTCTATATATATATATATATATATATATATATATGTGTGTGTGTGTGTGTGTGTGTATCAGAACATGTTGCATTACCCTTTATTTATACAGTTAAAGAAAAGCTAAGGACTGGCGAGATGGCTCAGTGAGTAAGAGCACTGATTGCTCTTCCGAAGGTCCCGAATTCAAATCCCAGCAACCACATGAAGGCTCACAACCATCTATTCAGCTACAGCGTACCCATATACATAAAATAAATAAATAAATCTAAAAAAAGAAAAAAAAAGCTAAGCAGCAGCCCAGGTTTATGTCATATCTTCACTCGATTTGAGGGTGGAATTGGGGAGCTGGGGGTGGGGGTCTGTGAGACCTTTTACTTTAGTAAGAACACAAACTTAAACCTCTGAGCATCTTAATTGTGGAGGCCCTCTTCTGGTATGTCTGAAGACAGCTACAGTGTACTTAGATATAAGAATAAATAAATCTTAAAAAAAAAAAAAAACAATAATCAATGCTTATTACACCTACACATTTGGTCTGGTGAGTCTTTCTCAGGGCACTTCAGGTTTCTGTGGACCTGAGAGGCATGGCCTTTGGTCTCTATCCCTTTCACTGGTTTTTAGCTAAACGTCGTTTTGGAGGTGGGAAAGTTCCAAAAGACCAGGGTCTTTTGTTTGGTTTCTAGCCTGCTCCCTCCCTTGGTGCAATTCCTCAGGGCTTGTTTACCAGCTGGGTGAATCTGCATGCTATTTAACTTCCTTCCGTCCCCTTCTCTTTCAACCGAGATACTAAAGATACCCACCTCGGGGCTCCCGAGGTTCCAGGAGTCAGTGTCAATAAAGCACTTAGCTGGGATGGGGGTGGGGCCGGGTCATTGAGGTGTTTGACAGGTGATCATCATAGCCATTGTTATTGCTACTGCAAACATTTATCTAGTGCCTCAGCAATGCAGACCTGCCCTTTCTCCTGGGTTCCTACTGTGAGGCTGAGGCTCGCTGTTTGCCTGTAAGTGTTTGATCTCTGTGATCTTCCTGGTGGTGGGGCACCTTTGTATCGAGACACCCCCTTCATTTCAGCAAGGAGAGTTTCTCTTCCAAACAAGTACTTCCACTGTCCAATCTTGAGGGAAATGCCTACTTGGTGCCAGATCTGTGGCACGAGACAGGCAGGGGACGTGGAAAGTGGACACTGATTGAGAGAAGCCCTGTTCTCAGAGGAGACAGATTGTAAACCAAGCCAGGCATGGATGCTCACATTAACTGATCACAGCTCTCTGGAGGCTGAGACGAGAGGACTGAAAATCTGAGGACAGCTAAGTTTACAACTAACCTGAGCTACATAACAAGAAAGTCTAAAACAACAACAACAAAGTGGGAGGGATAGAGGCGAGTAATAGAAGACTTGCCCACGGTGTTCAAGACCCTGGGTTCCTTCTGAGCACTGCAACAGGGTCAGGAGCAAGGGGCAGTCTTGATAAAGGTGTGCAAAGAGCTTGGGAATGCAAAGAGAGAAGGGATCAACCTACTGGACTCCAGACCCAGGAGCAGCCGAGGTGCATAGTTTACATACCAAAGTGGACCTGACCTCCAGGTTCTCCCAGCATCCCTCAGTCCCTCCCTGTTATAGGGAATGGCTGCACACCCCGCCTTCTGCCCTGAACTTTCTAGTTAGGGGCTGGGCTTCCCTCCCCCAGAAGCTCTGCTCTATATAATCCAGGCATTTTAGTTTCTCTCTTTCCCTCCTTCCCTCCCTCTCTCTTCTCTCCTCTCCCCTCTTCCTCCCCCTTTTCCCCTTCTGCCTTCTCTCTCCCCCTCCCCCTCACTCCCCTTTCCTTCCCTCTTTAATTTGGCTTGAATTGATTCATTCACTGTCCAGGAGTAAGGGGAGTGGGGTATTCAGGACATTGCCTGGTGGGATGGGGGCAGGGCATTTCTGTGTTTTGTCTCCAACAGAGCTTAGTCCCAACCCAGGGACCCATGGTTCCCTTCCAGAGTTCTCAGCTCTGGATTTAGAGCTCTAGCTCAAACTTTTGAATTTCAAACCTGGAAGCTAATTAGATCGCTGTTTCAGGGGCATTTCAGCCTCAGCATCCCCAGGAAAGCGCCAACCAGACTGACAGCACCACTTTCCCAGGGCACAGACAGCTTCATGAAGGTTTGTTTTTTTTTTTTTTTTTTTGTCTTTTTCGAGACAGGGTTTCTCTGTGTAGCCCTGGCTGTCCTGGAACTCACTCTGTAGACCAGGCTGGCCTCGAACTCAGAAATCCACCTGCCTCTGCCTCCCAAGTGCTGGGATTAAAGGCGTGCGCCACCACTGCCCGGCTGGTTTTGGTTTTTAAAGATTTTTATTTATTAATATGTAAGTACACTGTAGCTGTCTTTAGACAGCTCCAGAAGAGGACTTCAGATCTCATTACAGATGGTTGTGAGCCACCACATGGTTGCTGGGATTTGAACCCAGAAGAACAGTCAGTACTCTTACCTGCTGAGCCATCTCGCCAGCCCCCATCATGGAGTTTCCACTGCGAGGTTTCTCCTGTTTCCAGGCCTGCTTCAGTGTCTCAGCTGGAGAGAGTGCTCTGCCAGCTAAACTGCAGGGCCTGCTCCTTGCCTGTCTCCCTCCAGTCCTCACAGAAGACACCCTTGGTAGGGACAGTGGTCAGAGGCAGAGGGACCAGAGAAAAGGTCAAAGACATGTGCCACCATGCCTGGCCTCTATGTTTTATGTAAGTTAAAATTGGGACTTTGGGCTGTCTGTGATGACACATGCCTTTATCCAGTACTCAGAAGATTAAGGCAGGCAGATCTCTGTGAATTGGGAGGCCAGCCTGATCTACATATTGAGTTCCAGGCCAGCCAAGGTTACATAGTAAGGCTCAAATAAACCAACCAACAAACAAACAAAGTAAGTAAGTAACATGGGACCATTACTGGATGGTCAGATCATAATCAGGGCTAGGGAGATGGCTGTTCCAGAGAAAGGAGGGATTCCCCAGCACCCCTGGCAGGTAGCTCACAACTGTAGCTCCAGCTTCAGGGGCTTTTTCTGCCCTTTTCCCAATTCAGTTGGCATCTACTCTTGTGTGGACATACAAGCACACATATTTTTTTTTATAGTAAAATCTTTAACAATGACAATAATAAACTACATTAAACCTGCTTCTAGTCGGGCGTGGTGGCGCAGGCCTTTAATCCCAGCACTTGGGAGGCAGAGGCAGGCAGATTTCTGAGTTCGAGGCCAGCCTGGTCTACAGAGTGAGTTCCAGGACAGCCAGGGCTACACAGAGAAACCCTGTCTCAAGAGAAAAAAAAAAAAAAAAAAAAGATAAATCCCGTTCTGATTTCTCAGCCTCCGCTGCCTCAGCCTCTATCCAAGGAGCCCTTATTTAGGCCTCTAAATCTCTAACAATTTCCCATCCTTACGCTTTGTTCATTACTCTCAGCCCAGAACTTAGCACACTGAATTCACAATGCAAGTCTGGGAGTTGAGCCTGTTAAGCTCACACACGTAATTCTAGCGAAGACGGGATTAAACCTAAATTTAAATTCTAGGATAGCCTGGGCTGCAGAGTAGAAACCTGGCTTAAAATACGAAATCTCATTTCAGTCAGGGTTACCACTGCTGTAAGGAAACCATATGACCACAAGCAACTGGGTTAACACATCCCGAATCACAGTCTATTGAGGGAAGCCAAAGCAGAAACCTGGAGGCAGGAGCTGATACAGAGGCTGTGGAGGATGCTCCTTACTGGCTCGCTCTTCAGGCTTTTTCTGCCTGCTTTCTTATAGACCCTAGGACCACCAGCCCAAGCATGTCCCTATCTGCAGTGAGCTGGTCCCTTCCCCACCAGTTATTGATAAGTTATTTTTCCATTGGTAAAAATGAGCTAATTTGAGCCAGATTATAGTATATAAAGGCAGGTTTATTGGGAAGCTGCTCTCAGGTGAGTTCACTGGTCCCAAAGAGCCAGGCCAGGGAAGTCACCATGGGGACAGAGAAGAGGAAGAGAGAAGGAATATGCTCACACTGAGAGAGAGGAAAACGCAGAGAAGAGAAAAGGGGGACAGACCAAAATGTCTGGATCAGAGAGGAAAGAGCCTCTGGGGAGGGGAAGCCCGGCCTCAGAACTGGAAAGTTCAGGGTGGAGGGCAGGGTGTGCCAGGTAGAAACTGAGGGATGCTGGGAGAACATGGAGGCCAGGCTCACTTGGGTATGTTAAATATACACCTGGACTGTTGGTCCTGGGTCTGAATCCCAACAATTACTAATTGAGAAAGCTTCTCTATGGCCTCACCTGTTACCGATCTTTCGAAGTTTTGTTTTGCTTTGATTTGTTTTTCAACTGAGGTTTCCTGCTCTCAGATGACTTTAGCTTGTGTCAAGTTGACATAAAACTAGCCAGGACAATACTCAGAATGCAAACCCAATTATATCTTTCAATCTCCTGAGTGTGTGTGTGTGCGGGCGTGTGTGACACAGGCCAGACAGAGGTCAGCATTGGATGTCTGATGGTCAATGGTTTTCCTCCTAATTTGCTGAAATAAGGTCTCTCACTGAACCTGGAGCTCTAAGGCTGGCTGTGCAGTAAGCCCCAGGGATCCTCCTGTCGCTGCCTCCCGAGAGCTGGGGACTAGACATGTGTCCTTGGACTTGGTATTTCATGTGGGTGCCAGGGATCTGAACATAGGTCCTCCTGGACACTTGTGAAACACTTTACCAATTGAACCATCTGCCTACCCTTTAGTTCTCTTTTACACACAGACACACGTAGACATAGACACACAGGCATACATATACAGACATACACAGAGACACACACAGACACACATACAGACACACAAAGACACACACACAGAGATACATAGACATACACATAGACATACACACACACATAGACAACAACACACAGAGATATATACAGAGATACACACAGACACATATGCACAGACACACACACAGAGACACACAGACACACACACAGAGACACACACATTGAGACACAGAGACACAGACACACTAAACCTTTTCAGGAGCATTTCACATTTGAGCTGGTTCTGCCTGCATGGCTGCCCCTGCCTAGCTTGCTTACTTCCTGCTAGTAAGCATTTCAGTTCCAGGGTTCAGCAGCCCTGGCTTTTTTCAGTTCTTTAATAAGCCAGCTTCCTGCCTACCTCAGACTGTACACATGCTGGATGCTTAGCCTCAAACTCAGTCTCTGTTCCCTTCCCCCATCCAACGCAGCTCCACCCTGGTACTCTTTCCTTCAGACATACCCACAAGTCTCTTCTCCAGGAGGGTGCTGCTCACACAGCCAAGGGCAGGACAGCTTAGCTTGTATTGATTGCTATGTGCACTCAGAGTCTGGGTTGCCACTCCCCAACCCCCATGTAAGCAAGCTCTCTACTGTGGACCTATATTCTCACCTACTGTGGGGTTTCCTTTCATTTTGTTTTTTTAAATTCTTTGACAACTTCCTCCACACTTAAATACATTTTGGTTATATGTACCCCATTATCCTCTCTCATCCTCTCCTACTCCCACTGAACCCCTTCTTCTGCTTCTCAACAAAGTCTAGGAGTTATTCTTTTTTTTTTTTTTTTTGAGACAGGGTTTCTCTGTGTAGCCCTGGCTGTCCTGGAACTCACTTTGTAGACCAGGCTGGCCTCAAACTCAGAAATCCGCCTGCCTCTGCCTCCCGAGTGTTGGGATTAAAGGCATGTGCCACCACTCCCGGCTCTTTTTTTTTTTTAAAAAAGATTTATTTATATGTAAGTACACTGTAGCTGTCTTCAGATGCACCAGAAGAGGACATCAGATCTCATTACAGGTGGTTGTGAACCACCATGTGGTTGCTAGGATTTGAACTCAGGACCTTTGGAAGAGCAGTCAGTGCTCTTAACATCTGAGCCATCTCTCCAGTCCCCTAGGAGTTATTCTTGATAATCAGAAAACACCGAGGCCTTCAAATCTTTGGCCCGTAGATGGCAACTGCCTCCAATTTCTCCGGACAAGCGTATGATCAGCCTATCTCCTTAAGCATTTGAACTAATGACCCTGGTCTAGAGAGACTGTTCTAGCTGTGCGATCAGCAGAGACTGACGAAGGGTGCAAGCTAAACACAACGGCAGTCAAAAGCTCCCAGGAGGAAAAAGGAATTCATATTTAAGTTGAAGACACCTGGACACTGTCTCTGGGTTCCCTTAGCCTGGGCTCAGTTAGCCAGTCTTAGGATCAAGGATAGGCATTTCTTTAGGAGATAGGTTCTATCTTCTGTCCTCAGAGCTTTTGTTTGAGTTTCATGAGTAGAAAAGCAAAATGGGAGATTGACTGATGCTGTCTGATCCAAGAACCAACTGAAATTTCAATGAAATAATATCTTCTGGGCTGGCCCAGAAGGTCTTTCCCTCATTTTTCACAAAGATAAAAGTGAGGCTGTTGTATTTTCTTCTTAGGAAACGAACAATCTAGGAGTACCTTTTTGTTTGAGAGAGGGTCTCATTGTATAGCCCTGGCTGATCCTGAACTTTCTTTTTACACCAGGCTAGCCTAGAATTCACAGAGATCTTTTGTCTCTGCTTTCTTTCTTTTTGTTTTTTTTTTTCTTTCTTTCTTTCTTTTTGTTTTTTTTTTATTTTATTTTTCTTTCTTTTTTTTTTGTTTTTTAGTCTTTTTTTCTTTTTGTGTCTCTGCTTTCTAAATACTGGGGGGGCTGGTGAGATGGCTCAGTGGGTAAGAGCACCCGACTGCTCTTCCGAAGGTCCAGAGTTCAAATCCCAGCAACCACATGGTGGCTCACAACCATCCGCAACGAGATCTGGCGCCCTCTTCTGGAGTGTCTGAAGACAGCTACAGTGTACTTACATATAATAAATAAATCTTTAAAAAAAAAAAACTAAATACTGGGATAAAATACTGGTTCATTTATTTATTATTGCAACTGAATCTCACAATGCAGCTAATGCTAGCCTGGAACCCTGATGGCTCAGTCTGTGAGTCCTGGCTGCTCCTCCAGAAGACCCAAGTTCAATTCCCAGCTGTGGGAAGCCACATGTGCCGTTGCAGGTGGCGCTGGCTTCCGCTGGCCACCATGCATACATAGGCAGTAAAGTTTTGTTGCCAAGATGAGGTTTTGAGAATTAACCAAAATTAACCAATCAGATGAGAGAGAAGTTAACCAATCAGATGAGAGAAGTTAACCAATCAGATGTAGGCATGCAAATGAGGTGGTAAGCATAACCCAAGCACAACCAATCCGGGTGTGAGACACGCCTCTCCTAGGCCTATATAAGCAGCACCAGTTCTGGGCTTGGGGTCTCTTCGCCTCTGCAATCAAGCTCTCCCAATAAACGTGTGCAGAAGGATCCTGTTGCAGCATCTTCGTGCGCAAGACCCAGCAGGGCACAATAATCTGTAACTCCAGTTCCAGAGCATCTGATGCCTCCTTCTGGCTTCTATGGATTCTAGGCATGAACGTAGTGTATAGATGCAAGTAAAACATGAGAGAGAGCCGGGCGTGGTGGCACATGCCTTTAATCCCAGAGTGCTGGGATTAAAGGCAGAGGGAGGCAGATTTCTGAGTTCGAGGCCAGCCTGGTCTACAAAATGAGTTCCAGGACAGCCAGGGCTTTACAGAGAAACCCTGTCTTGAAAAAAAAAAAAAACAAAACAAAACAAACAAACAAACAAAAACATGAGAAAGAGAAGAAGGAAAATTTGTATTTTTCAGGTTACCAATGGCAATGGGGACACAGATAAGACAACTGGCAACTGTCAAAAACTCCCTATGTTATATGCTAGAGTGAGAGTAAAGACAGGAAGACAGGAGCCTGGACTCAGCTAGTAGGAGCACTTGATGCTTTCGCAGAGGACCCACAGTGAGTTCCCAGCTCCCAAGCAATGGCTTACAATCACCCTCCAGTTCCAGGGAATCAGGCACTCTCTTCTGGCTACTACAGGCACTGCATATATGTGGTGCTCAAACATACATACATGCAGGCCATAAAAGAAAAAACAAAACAAAACAAAAAAAACGGGGGAGAAGGGTGGCTGGAGAGATGGCTCAGCGGGTAAGAACACTGAGTGCTCTTCCGAAGGTCTTGAATTCAAGTCCCTGCAACCACATGATGGATGGCTCACAAACAGCCACAGTGAGATCTGACACGCTCTTCTGGAGTGTCTGACGACAGCTACAGTGTACTTACATATGATAAATAAATCTTTAAAAAAAAAAGTCTTGCTGGGAGGTGGTGGCTCACACCTTTAATCCCAGCACTTGGGAGGCAGGCAGATTTCTGAGTTCGAGGCAGCCTGGTCTACAGAGAGAGTCCTGAGTTCAAATCCCAGCAACCACATGGAGGCTCACAGCCATCTGTAATAAGATCTGACGCCCTCTTCTGGTGTGTCTGAAGACAGCTACAGTGTAACTACATATAATAAAAAAATAAATCTTAAAAACAAAAAACAACCAACCAAACAAACAAAAAAGTAGGGCCTGGTGAGAAAGCTCAATTTGCCATGGAGCTAAGCAACCTGAGTTTGATCCTCAGAACCTACATGGTAGAGGGAGAGTGCTGAGTTATCTTCTGGTCTCCACGTGCACCTGGTAGCACTTGTGTGCTCACACAAACACATAATAAATAAAATGTAATTTAAAGGCCGGAGGTCCTGGTGAGATGACTCAGTTGGTCCTGTTTTCCCTGTAACAATGAGGACCTAGCCGGGCGTGGTGGCGCATGCCTCTAATCCCAGCACTCGGCAGATTTCTGAGTTCGAGGCCAGCCTGATCTACAAAGTGAGTTCCAGGACAGCCAGGGATACACAGAGAAACCTTGTCTCGAAAAACCAAAACCAAAACAAAACATAACAACAACAAAAAACAAACAAACAAAGTTGCTGGCGGCCAATGACTGGGCAAGGCAGACAGAGGCAGGACTTTAGATCTTCCCATGAGAAGAAGGAGGTTTTCTGCCAGGGAAGCAGAAAGATCAGGTCTGAGAGCTGCAGGAGAGCATATAGGGAATATATAAGAATATATACAATATATACGAATAGGGATAGGCCCCAGGGGTCTGGGGTAGAGGACAGTGTGCTATAGCCTCACCTGGGAATGGACTCGGGGCATGTGTGAGGCTGTGGGCTTCATTCTCAGTACTAAAGGGGGAGCCCTGGAAAAATCACGAGAATAGGGCTTACAGGGAGGAGAGAAGCCGGCAAGGGCGAGGACTCATGAGTAGTTCAACATGTCTGGATCTGAGGGATATCCCTTCTGTTTAAAAGGAAATCTGTTTAAGTGGATTTTATTTTATTTTTATAAGCCTCTTGAGCGCACATTGGAAAGGCATTAAAGGTTTCTCAGCAACCGAATGATGGTTCAGGGCCTGCCTAACTCTCAGCTTCTTCTCCCTAATCGCCTCCAGTCAGTCTTAGTAATCATCTGTCCTCCTGGCACTTCGAGCCTGACACCACACTCAGTGTGTAAAAAAGCAAAACACACTGCTTGAACACCTCCATTCTCCCCTAATGCAATGAAGGCTTCGCAGGACAGGAAATGGAGATGTTAATGCTCTCTCAGTGTTGGAAACAGCCTTCCTGGAAACTGCCTGAGTTGCCTGAGAGCCACTGGAGATCTGGGACCACAGTGCCACACACACACACACACACACACACAGACACAATGGCATTTATGTATGCACATAGAAGTCAGAGGACAACTTGCAAGCGTTGGTTCTTCCCTCGTAGCATGTAGGTTCTAGGCACTGAACCCATTGTCAGGGTTTTATTAACCAGCACCTTTACCTAATGCCCAATTTGCCAGCCTTCTAGAACTGTAAAGGGACTTTCCAAAAGAACTGGTGTATAAAATGATGGGACTGCTTAGTCGGTTCTACCCCACTAAGCTGACTCCTTGCATTCACCCTGACCTCCAGAGTCACAGGCTATCGGATCAGCACGGCTTGTGTTGTGGAGCGCCGCTATCTCGCTATCTCGTAAACATCCTGTGCTGAGTCATTTCCTCAGTACTATCTCGTAAACATCCTGTGCTGAGTCATTTCCTCAGTACTATCTCGTAAACATCCTGTGCTGAGTCATTTCCTCAATAACAACTCGTAAACATCCTGTGCTGGAAATCCCCGCCCCGGGCAGCTCCGCCTCAGGGATGGGGCAATCAGTGTTGAGCCAATCATGGCTTGCCACGTCCGAGGCAGGGAGAATTTCTTATAAAAGGGAGGGGCTCGGATTGCCTGGGGTCTCCGGTTGTGAAGCTTATGCTCTCCCTCTCAAGACGCATAAAGCTTGCTGCAGAAGAACCCTATTGTGTGTGGTGTCCTTATTCGCGGGCGAATTAGAGAACACTCACATCTGGTGCCGAAAACCCGGGAAAACAAAGAACATCGTGAGCACCGTCGGAGATCCCTCGGTGACGGGGAGGGTCCAGAACTGCAGGAACTACGTCTCGGAAAGGTATGCCTGAATTTTACCTGACCCTTTCGCACTCCCTTCAACTAACTGGGCCGTGGGAGGGATTGCCCGAGGCTTTAATTATCGTCTTCGTGGCTTTGGTTGTATGGTTCCTAGCCCGAAAGAAAGGGCAAAAGGTTTTAGAAGCTATGCAGGAAGGTATGTCAGAATCCGAGCGTAGTGAGAGGATGGGTGTGCGCACAAAAATCGTAAAAAAGGCAAAAAAGGGAAGTGAAAAAGGACCTCCCGGGAGAAATAGAAAGGGAGAGAAGGGGAGCAGCAAGCCCGGGTTATATCCGACCCGAGAACTGGCTGCCCTCCACCTAAGAGATACCTCGGATTCTTCTGAAACCGAGGATAGTAAGCTGACCTCGGAGGAAGAGGGCGAGTTAGAAGAAGAAGCAGTTAGATATAAAGGAGAAAGGTATCACCCAGATGAAGGCGGGCGACCTGAGTCAAGTAAGCCCGCGTCCGGTGTCTTCTCTAAGGATAGGAGATTGTTGGCTGCCGCCATTCCCTCCGCTCCCCCACCTTATGAGGCCCGGTCATCCACAACTTCCTTTTTTCCCCAAAGGATCCTCCGCAAGCTACACTTAGCGTTTCCTGTTTATGAACAGGAAGGGGGGAGAATCTACGCTCCTGTAGACTATAGTCAGATAAAAGATCTTGCAGAATCAGTAAGAAAATATGGTCCCAATGCTAATTTTACTATTATGATTCTTGAAAGAATGGCACAAACTGCCATGACACCTAGTGATTGGCAAATGGTGGTTAAGGCCGCCTTGCCTACCATGGGACAATTCATAGAATGGAAAGCCTTGTGGCATGAGGCAGCCCAGTCCCAGGCCAGGGCCAACGCAATAGCCCTTACGCAAGAGCAGCGGGATTGGACATTTGACCTTTTAACAGGCCAAGGCCCGTGGGCCGCAGATCAAATTAATTACCATTGGGGGGCGTACGCCCAGATTTCCAGCACAGCCATACGGGCCTGGAAGTCACTTAATCACAAGGGAGAAACCACCAATCAGCTTACAAAAATTGTTCAAGGGCCCCAGGAGCCCTTTGCCGACTTCGTCCCAAGCATGGTGGAGGCGGCAGGAAAAATCTTTGGGGACCCAGAGGGGATAGGACCCTTTATTGAGCAACTGATTTTTGAACAAGCCACCCAGGAATGCAGGAATGCCATTGCTCCTAGAAAATCAAAAGGGTTGCAAGAATGGCTAAGAGTGTGTAGAGAGCTTGGAGGTCCACTTAGCAATACTGGCCTCGCGGCCGCCATCATGTTAGCACAAAAGCATCCTCCACAAAAGAAGACCGGTGAACGGACCTGTTTTAATTGTGGTAAGCCTGGACATTTCAAAAGAGATTGCAAAGCCCCAGACAAGAAAGGGGGGGTCTTGACCCTCTGCACGAGGTGTGGTAAAGGGTACCACAGAGCAGATCAATGTCGCTCAGTGCGAGATATACAGGGAAGGCTTTTGCCTCCATTAAATGTTCCTGCTCCCAATGTGTCAAAAAACGGGTCACTGGGCCCACGGTCCCAGGGCCCTCAAAGATATGGGAACCGGTTTGTCAGAACATCCGGGATGGCGGAAGAAGCGACCCAGGAAGACCCACAAGGGTGGACCTGCGTGCCGCCTCCGACCTCCTACTAATGCCCCAAATGAGTATCCAACCAGTACCTATAGAGCCAATGTCACCTTTGCCCCCTGGGACCATGGGCCTTATCCTCGGACGAGGATCACTCACCTTACGGGGCCTAGTGGTCCATCCTGGGGTTGTTGACCATCTACACTCCCCCGAAATACAGGTCTTATGTTCCAGCCCCAGGGGCGTGTTTTCCATCAGTGCAGGAGATAGGATAGCTCAATTGCTGCTCCTCCCCGACACCCTCTGGGAGGGCTCCCCAGGCCCCAGTCCCAAAACGATGGGGTCGTCAGGAACTGATTCAGCCTACCTTGTTGTATCCCTGAATGAAAGGCCCAAACTCTGCCTCGAAGTAAATGGAAAAAGGTTTGAAGGTATTCTTGATACCGGGGCAGACAAAAGCATTATATCCACGCACTGGTGGCCAAAAGCTTGGCCCACTACAAAATCGTCCCACTCTCTACAAGGTCTGGGATATCATTCATGCCCTGCCATAAGCTCAATGAGTTTGACCTGGAAGGCTCCTGAGGGACAAAAGGGTAAATTCGAACCTTATGTGCTCCCGCTCCCAGTAAACCTTTGGGGGAGAGACATTATGCAACATTTGGGCCTAACCCTGTCCAATGAAAAAATCGTGTCGGAGGAAGGGTTGAACAAGGCAAAAAACATGATGCTATAATTTCACATATGCCGCTAATCTTTCTAAGAGTTTGTCCCAACAGCTGCTATATAATTGGACGTCTGATTTTGATCAAACCCTCCAGAAACTTAGATTGGCCATCGTCTAAATCAATTCCACCAGACTTGACCTCTCCTTGACCGAAGGCTTTTCGTCATGGATTTCTTCTGCTGTTTCTTATTTTAAGGAATGGGTGGGGGTGGGTTTGTTTGGAATTCTCCTTTGCTTCGGATCGGTATCTAGCTTATGGTTAATTTGCAAATTATATAAGAAAAATAATAGAGACAAAATCATGATATCCCAGGCGCTTGCTGCCTTGGAGCAGGGGCAATCTGCACAGGTATGGTTGGCGGCGCTTAAACAAAATCGATTTGCACCACTGGTCGCTGGCTGCCCGCGCTTTAGCGGGTGAGCTTCAGCAGCCCTAGAGGATTGTAGAGCAATGCATCGCACAGGTGGTCCCCCCGTCCCACCTGGGGAATATGCCGTCTAGTGGGGGTTTCCTGCCCTAGTCTTCCCCTCCTCGAAAAAATGGCAGAGGGACAGGTCGGAGCAACTTCGGGTCCCACTCAAGCCTAGTTGTTGCTTGCGGACATAGTTCTTACATCTCTGAGTAAGAGGATTCGGCCAATGTTCCCGTCCTCTCATACTGGGTGTCCAGTTGGTTTTATTAGACAAAAAAGGGGGAGATGTGGAGCGCCGCTATCTCGTAAACATCCTGTGCTGAGTCATTTCCTCAGTACTATCTCGTAAACATCCTGTGCTGAGTCATTTCCTCAATAACAACTCGTAAACATCCTGTGCTGGAAATCCCCGCCCCGGGCAGCTCCGCCTCAGGGATGGGGCAATCAGTGTTGAGCCAATCATGGCTTGCCACGTCCGAGGCAGGGAGAATTTCTTATAAAAGGGAGGGGCTCGGATTGCCTGGGGTCTCCGGTTGTGAAGCTTATGCTCTCCCTCTCAAGACGCATAAAGCTTGCTGCAGAAGAACCCTATTGTGTGTGGTGTCCTTATTCGCGGGCGAATTAGAGAACACTCACATTGTGTGGCTCGGGTTAGTGGCTCACTACCTTTACAAGTGGACATTTCCCCCGAGACAAGCTCCTTAGAACACTTGTGATTCTGAGGTACCCATCCCTGGACCCCACACAAGGTGTTGATCCCGTTCTACTATCTGACTGGACAACTAGATGATGCACAAGCCAAGGGAGGAATAGGCTGAATGAAGCCTCCCAGAGATCACCAGCCTCTCAACGTCCCTGGTTGATCATCATGGTGTTTCCTTTTCATGAGGCGGGGACAGCCAGTCAGCCATGTACAAAGTCAGTTCACTTCCTGGTATACAGCAGACAAGGCAGGGCCTTGGTCTTGACACCTGCCCTGACCAGGTGCCTGCGTATGGGCACACAGGTGTGGAGGAGGGACACGGTCAAACTCAGAAGACCCGGTCCACACCAGACTCAGATTTACCACGCCCTCTTCCAGTACCACATGAAGCCACTGAAGCTGAGTATGGTGGCTTTGACCATGCTGTGGGTACCAGCAGCCCCCAGCATCCTTTGGGTACCAGCCAGAGTGAATTTGAGCTAGCAGAACTGTCATCTACACTACAGTCTACACTCACTCTAGGCAGGATTTCCCTGAGGCGCTCTGAGGAGTCACACAGGTTTTACAACAAGCTTAACTGGAGTCTGGTACTCATTTCTTAGACACTACATGGTTGGTTTTGAGCAGGATCTCACTGTGTAACTAACTATGTAGACCAGGCTAGCCTGGAACTCATAAAAGATCTGCCTATCTCTGCCTCTCTTGTGCTGGGTTTACAGGCACATACCACCACAGCTGGCTGGCTTTTGTGGATTTTTTTTACAATGAATACTTGAATATTGTAATGTGGTAACTGTGAAAATCACTTTGTTTTTCTCTGTCTTATCCTTTATCTACTTTCTGACTTGAGGATAATATTTTAACGTTTATGTGACCAATTTGATGATTTAAAACCCAAGACTGAGCTATAACCCCCTAAAATTATATAGATTTATTACATAGGTTATTACATAGATTACAGCTCATACTGTAAAACTTGGTATGCTTTTTTTGAATCCTGTGATTTCTTTATACAACATTTTCAATATCCTATGAAATATACTTGTAATTCATAAAAGCTCAAGTCAACCTTAATGAGCTGATTAATTCTGAAACTATTGAATTACTATGCTAAAGCTCAAATCAAGCAATTAAAACTCTTTTCTTGGCTGGACATAGTAGCCCATGCTTTTAATTCCAGCACTCAGGAGTCAAAGCTGGTGAATGTTTGAGTTCTTTCTAGTCTAGCCTGGTCTACAGTGAGAGTTCTAGGACAGCCAGGGCTACACAGAGAAACCTTGTCTTGAAAAACCAACCAACCAACCAACCAAACAAACAAAAACAAAACAAAAAACCCAAAAGATTCCTTCCTTAAAGTTTACCAAATCTTTGTTTAAGGGGGTTGGGGGAAAAAAAAAAACAAAAAAAAAAACCCTAAAGAAAATGTAAAAGCTAAGCATGGGGGCAAAGGCCTGTAATTCCAGGGACAGAAACAAACAGAGGGATCAGAAGTTCAAGATTGGCTGGGCATGGTGGCGCATGCCTTTGATCCCAGCACTCAGGAGGCAGAGGCAGGCAGATTTCTGAGTTCGAGGCCAGCCTGGTCTACAGAGTGAGTTCCAGGACAGCCAGGGCTATACAGAGAAACCCTGTCTCTTAAAAACCAAAAAGAAAGAAAGAAAGAAAGAAAGAAAGAAAGAAAGAAAGAAAGAAAAAGAAAGAAAGAAAAGGAAGAAAGGCAGAAAGGAAAGAAAGATGGTTCAGTGGTAAAGATCACTCACTGCTCTTTTGGAGGACCCAGGTTCTATTCCCAGCACCCACAGGACAGTTCCTAATCATCTGTAACTCCAAGGGGCTCTGGCTCCCCCTTCTGGTCTTTTCAGGCTCTGTATGCATGTAATTCACTTATATCATTTCTTTATAAAACATTTTCTTTTTTAAATTTTTTTACTATTTATTTGTTTGTTTGTTTTGTTTATTTTTATTTTTTTGGAGACATGGTTTCTCTGTATAGCTCTAGCTGTCCTGGAACTCACTTTGTAGACCAGGCTGGCCTTGAACTCAGAAATCCTCCTGCTTCTGCCTCCCAAGTGCTGGGATCAAAGTCGTGCACCACCACTGCCTGGCCTTTCCTCCTTTCTTCCTTTCTTCCTTCCTTTCTTTCTTTTCTCTTCCTTCCTTCCTCCCTCCCTTCCTTCCTTCCTTCCTTTTCTTCCTTCCTTCCTTTTCTTTCTTTCTTTCTTTCTTCCTTTCTTTTTAAAGATTTATTTATTTGTTATATGTAAGTACACTGTAGCTGTCTTCAGACACCCCAGAAAAGAGCATCAGATCTCATTAGGGATGGCTGTAAGCCACCACGTGGTTGCTGGGATTTGAACTCAGGACCTCTGGAAGAGCAGTCAGTACCATCTCTCCGACCCTAGAACATTTTCAAAATCCTATTAAATAATACAATTCATAAAACCTCAAGTCAATCTTTTTTTTTTTAAGACAGTTTTTTTTTTTTTAAAGATTTATCTATTATATGTAAGTACACTGTAGCTGTCTTCAGACACACCAGAAGAGGGCGCCAGATCTCGTTGCGGATGGTTGTGAGCCACCATGTGGTTGCTGGGATTTGAACTCTGGACCTTCGGAAGAGCAGTCGGGTGCTCTTACCCACTGAGCCATCTCACCAGCCCCTCAAGTCAATCTTAATGGGCAGATTAATTCTGAAACTATTGAATTACTGTGCTAAAGCTCAAATCAAGCAATTAAGCCTCCATTCTTGGCTGGCCATGGTGGTCCATGCCTCTTATCCCAGCATTCAGGAGAGACAGACACTGGTAAATGTCTGAGTTCTAGGCTAGCCTGGTCTACAGAGAGAGTTCCAGGACAGCCTTTCTTGGCTGGTGGAGTTGGTGCATTACTTTAATCCCAGCACTTGGGAGGCAGTAACAGGCAAATCTCTGTGAGTTCTAGGCCAGCCTTGTCTACAGCGTGAGTTCTAAGATAGCCAGAACCACAAAACCCTGCCTCAGTGTTCCCCCCCAAGCCAGAGGCACTGGGGTGGTGGCCCTCTTCAACCTGTCAGAATGCAAGGTTCCAGGGTGGAAATCGTGATGATCTTTTTCCACCTTTGTCCTTAATAATTCATCTGAGTTTGGCTTTTTTTGTCCTTGTAACATCCTGTTCAGTGGATCTGAAGAGCCTGTTTCCCAGAGAGGCCATACTTCCTCCAGGGAAGACACACATTAAATTGCATCTATCTGTTTTACAAGCTCAGATGTCCCCTCTGGTTATCTGGAGATCATCATACTATTGAGCTGATGGTAGAAAAGGAGTTTGCAATATTGGCTGGAGTGATTGGTCCTCGTTGTCATGTGGAAATTAGATTGCGATGACTAAAGGAACAAAGAATACTTTGTTTCCAGTGGATGCTAGGGAACCTCTGAGTATTCCCATTCTAATAACTGTTGGGGTAAAACTGTAGCAAAGCAATAAAGAAGGGAGCACTAACAGCCTGAATCCTGTGGAAAGGAAGGTCAGGTCCTCTGAACCAAGCATCACCAATAGCCATGTGCTGGCAGTGGTAAAGGGAACATGGAAGAAGGCAGCAACAAGTTCCATTCAGCATCCTCTCTTCTTGCTGAGGCAGGGTGGATAATTCTGCAGATGCCTTTTCAGTTGTTTGGCTCTTCATTTCTGGTTTTGTATGTATGTATGTATGTATGTATGTATGTATATATGTATGTATGTATTTAGAGATGGGTTTTGGTATGTAGCCCAGGTTAGCCTTGGACTCTCAATCCTCCGGCCTCAGACTTCTATGTCCTGGGATTACAAGTGTGAGCTATTAACATTCAGCAGTCCTACAGGTAACATACTCATTTACTTTTTTGTTGTTGTTTTCATCTTTCTCCACAATGTTCCTGCTCTCCGATATGAAACACACTAGTGATGGAGAATTTCACTGTCTAGATTCCAAGTGAAAGGGGAACTATACTAAAATCGCTTGGCTTTGATGTACTTGATAGTTGGTAGCACAAGACTTTATGGCCCCCTGTGTTAACAGCCCCTGAGCCCCAACTGTTTTCTGGCCTTCTATGCCCCTGCCTCATCGGCTTATCATCTGGTTCTGCTGCTCTTGGTTTGGCCAATGGGAGGTACCAGTATACTGGCATACAAGACAAATGAGTGTTTAGGGTTTACCTTCTTCTGGGCTGTGGTTTTTTGTTTGTTTGTTTGTTTGTTGTTGTTTTCGAGACAGGGTTTCTCTGCTTAGCCCTGGCTGTCTTGGAACTCACTCTGTAGACCAGGATGGCCTCGAACTAAAAAATCTGCCTGCCTCTGTCTCCCGAGTGCTGGGATTAAAGGCATGTGCCACCACTGCCTGGCTTTGGGCTGTGTTTTGTTTTGTTTTGTTTTAACTTCCCTTGTAGTGGCTATTTCTTTCCAAGACATTGCCTGTTGGTTGCTCAGGACAGTCCACCCCCACATACCTCTCACTCCCAACAACCCCCACCTTCTATTCCCACATACCTTGCCTTCTCAAGCAGGCTTGGCAATGGCTTCCCAAGACTGCCAACTTCTGCCCACTTCAGTTTCCTATTTTGGTTCCTTTTACACTGCCTGTGCCTCATGAGAAGTCCTGCTATTAAAGTTTCTGTGTTTAGCTCCATTTCCTGCTGACATGCTTCTCTGTGAGCGCCTGACTCAACAGCAAGAACGCCGCCACAACAGGATCCTTCTGCACATGTTTATTGGTTTATTGGGAGAGCTTGATTGCAGAGGTGAAAAGACCCCCAGCCCAGAACTGGCGCTGCTTATATAGGCCTAGGAGAGGAGTATCTCACACCTGTTGGTTATGCTTTCAGTGCCTCATTTACATATCCACATCTGATTGGTTATGCATTCAGTACCTCATTTACATGCCCCAGGCCAGGCAGTGACTCAGCAAAAAACTCTACTGCACATGCGCACATTGGTTGTTTACCCAAACTTATGGGTGGTGACTAGCGGTAGCCAGCGCCACCTTGTAATGGCATATGTGGCTTCCCACACTTCTCATATTTAAAGGTGAGGTATTGTTGTGTACAGCTTTGAGTACCTATTCCAGTTTCTGTTACATAAGAGCTATGTGTGCGGCTGGTGAGATGGCTCAGCGGTTAAGATCACTGACTGCTCTTCCAGAGGTCCTGAGTTCAAATCCCAGCAACCACATGGTAGCTCACAACCATCGGAAATGAGATCTGATGCCCTCTTCTGGTGTGTCTGAAGACAGCTACAGTGTACACACATATAATAAATAAATCTTAAAAAAAATAAAAAGATAATTCTCAGTGTAAGAGAAGGTTCGTAGAATGCCACACACACGTTTGACATTGTTACCTCTGAGAAGAGGGGACAAAGGGAAACCACTCATCAGATTAGCTGATTCTACATTGTTTTCATGTCTTTTCCACGGCTAGTGCATAGAACTGTGGTGGTAAATCCCCATACGATCACATTTGTCATATAGACGAAATGAAACAGGCAGTAGCCTTATGGCTGACTTCAGAACGGGGAGGAGTGGGATTCCTTTCTTTCATGGGGCGGAGAAAGAGCAGAGAGGACAAGCACAGAGCAGTGTGTCCTTTCTTCACCTTGTCAGACTTCTTCACAGTTGTCCCCTGTAAACCTGTTGATGAAATCTTCCCAGAAAACAAGCATAGCTCCACGTTACCATAATAGACACCGAGGCGAGGCGGTGTCAGGCATTTGCCATCCCCATGGGGAGTCAGGACATCGGTAGGACAGTCAGAAACGGCCCCTGGGCACGTGCCAATGGTTTTGGCCCATGAAAGAACAGGAAAAAAAAAAAGTATTTTGCCAAGGCTTGTGCTAGCGAGCCTCGGAATGGTGACGCCATCTATAAAAATGGAAGGTTGGGAGGAAAGAGCTGTTTTAGAAGCAGATAGAATGAACTATAACAGTCTATGTAAATTACCGTTTGGTTATGCAAATGAACAGGGCTACAGAAAGAATGCCAGGGACTATCATAATCACCACCTCTTATTGAACATGGACTGCATGCTAGGTGCTGCGTGATGCAGTTTGTATATATTATCATTTGATCTCAATGACTCTATGGGGGTCTTTATGACTCCTGTTTTCCATGTGAGGAAAAAAACGAAACTTGGAAGCCGGGCGTTGGTGGCATACGTCTTTAATCCCAGCACTTGGGAGGCAGAGGCAGGCGGATTTCTGAGTTCGAGGCCAGCCTGGTCTACAGAGTGAGATCCAGGACAGCCAGGACTACACAGAAAAACCCTGTCTCAAAAAACCAAACCAAACCAAACCAAACAAAAAACAAAAACGAAACTTGGAGAAGCGGTCAAGGCCACACAACTGGTGAGAAAATGACATTAAGGCACTGAGCACAAATGTGTTCATCTTTAAATCACCGTGCTCCGTCATTTGGGAGAAGCGGGGATACCGTCTCTGCCATCAGGTATAAGTGGCTGGCTTTAACTTCACAGAGCCACAGACTGTTTCTTCCTGTCCTCTCTGCACCTTCCCAGTGAACTCAGGAAGAAGTTCTGAATTCTGAGCCAGGCTTTGAAGGATGGGTGTGGATGGTAGAAAGAGATGAATAAGAGGTGCAAAGGGAAAAGAACAGAAGATGAGTGGAGATAGGGTAATATGGGATGGAGATTGTGGGCTGAGCCTGATGGAAAAGGAAGTCAGAGAGAACTTTGGATACCCTGAGTTTACTGTAAGAAGGAAATGGTGGACGGGGTGGTGGCGTCCACCTTTAATCCCAGCACTTGGGGGGCAGAGGCAGAGGCAGGAGGATTTCTGAGTTCGAGGCTCAGCCTGGTCTACAGAGTGAGCTCCAGAACAGCCAGGGCTATACAGTGAAAAAAAAAAAAAAAAAAAAAAAAAAAAAGAAGAAGAAGAAGGAGGAGGAGGAGGAGGAAATGGGGTTTAAAGCAGATAAGAGGGTAGATGAAGGAGAATGTCTTGTATACTTAGTGTAGTCTTCTTAGTGACGTGTATACCCATGTCTCCGCCCCCACAGATAAATAGATAAATGTAATTTAGTAGTGGCACCCACCTTTAATCCCAGCACCCAGGAGGCAGAGACAAGCAGATCTCTGTGAGTTCAAGGCCAGCCTGGTCTACAGAGTGAGTGCCAGGGCAGCCAAGGCCACACAGAGAAACCCTGTGTCAAAAGAACAAAAACAAACTAAAATTTCTTTCTTTAAAAAGAATTTTTAAATGTACATTGGTGTTTTGCCTGCATGTATATTTGTTTGAGGATGTTAGAGTCCCTAGAACTGGAATTGCAGACAATTGTGAGCTGCCATGTGGGTGATGAGAATTGAACCTGGGTGTTTGGGAAGAGCAGCCTGTGCTCTTAACTGTTGAGCCCTCTCTCCAGCTCCACTTAATACGATAGAGAGTGATTGAGTGATGGAGGAAGGCATTTAATATTAATCTCTGACCTACACACACACACACACCACACACACTTGCGCACACATACATGCATGAACGCGTGCACACACATGCTAGCTCATACCCACATGCCTATATGCATATACATGCACACATGTACCCACATCCATGCACACATAAGTAACCCTACACATAAGCATGCACACATGTGAACATGTATACACATACACACAAAGTAAATAAAGACAGGAAATTGAGGCTCAGAGAAGCCTGGATATCGAGACAGGATAGAAAGACAGGGGTGTGGTGGGCATAAGAGAGTGGAGAGGCTGGATAGATGGTGCAGTGGCTGCCCTGGAGTTGAGTGTGGGTTCCAGCTCCCACCCAGCAGCTCAGGCTCCTGTAACCCTGCTTGCAGGAGACCTAATCTCCCCCATGGCCTCTGTGGGCTCCTGTATGCATGTGGAAGTACATGTACTCAACACAGGCTCACATGCACTGCATGTGAATTTAAAAGACATAAGGGTTTTTTGTTTTGTTTTGTTTTTGAGGCAGGGTTTCTTTGTTTAGCCCTGACTGTCCTGGAACCCTACCTGAAACCTGTTCTATAGACCAGGCTAGTCTGGAACTTAGATCTGCCTGCCTCTGTCTCACAGTGGCTGGGATTAAAGATGTGTGCCACTTCCAACCAGCAATACAAGTCTGGGAAAAAAAAAAAAAAAAAAGGAGAGGTGCTCCTTATGTAGAAACCCAGCCAAAACCTCTTACCGGTAGAGAAATAAGACTTTCTGCACAATTAACAATTTCTCGAGGCCTTTCTCCCTTCCCAGCTACAAACCTGCAATTTTCTAGGAATCTCCCCAGGAACCCCATTTACCAGGAAAGAACATGCACTAAACCCATATGCAACTCAAGAGACCTGCAGCTTTACCTTATTAGATTATAATTCCATCCAAGACGTCGCTGGAACCACACAGCAATCTGATGAAAAGAGAGCGAGAAAGAGAAAGAGAATTTCTTGGCAACCTTGACCCCTACTCTTTCTAAATTCATTCCTTCATATTTGAGGCTATCATACATGCACAGAATGGGCTTTGATCAAGTCCACTGCACATCCCCTCCCCCCCAACTCCTCCCCTGTCTTCCCTTTGCCTTTTCCTCCCAACCTCATGGCTTAGTTTTTACTCACGGAGCTCACTCAGTGCTTGCCTGTGTGTGCCCCAGCTGACCCACACATCTGCAGCATGTGGAACCTTTCAGGGTCGAGTTTCTCTCTCTCTCTCTCTCTCTCTCTCTCTCTCTCACACACACACACACACACACACACACACACACACACAGGCTGCCTTTGAAACTCACAGAGATCTGCCTGCCTCTGCCTTCCAAGTGCTGGGATTAAAGACATGTGCTGCCACCATCTGGCTTCTTGTTGTTGTTGTTGTTTTGTTTGTTTTTAAGTGTCTCTCTATGTAGTCCTGGCTGTCCAGGAACTCATTCTGTAGACCAGACTGCCCTCAAACTCACAGAGATCTGCCTGACTCTGTCTCCTGAGTTGCTGTGCTTAAAGATGTGGGATAGTGTGCTCAGCTGCCCTTGAACCTTTTTTTTTTTTTTTTAGATTTATTTATTTATTATATGTAAGTACACTGTAGCTGTCTTCAGACACTCCAGAAGAGGGCGCCAGATCTCGTTATGGATGGTTGTGAGCCACCATGTGGTTGCTGGGATTTGAACTCTGGACCTTCGGAAGAGCAGTCGGGTGCTCTTACCCACTGAGCCATCTCACCAGCCCCGCCCTTGAACCTTTTAATTCATGACATTCTTGCCTCTTGTCTGCTTCCCCAGGATTTCTTCTTTTTTTTTTTTTTTTTTAGTTTTTTCGAGACAGGGTTTCTCAGTATAGCCCTGGCTGTCCTGGAACTCACGCTGTAGACCAGGCTGGCCTTGAACTCAGAAATCCGCCTGCCTCTGCCTCCCGAGTGCTGGGATTAAAGGTGCGCGCCACCACGCCCGGCTCCTCAGGATTTCTTAAAGGACATTTTGTATGTGGGGTCGGGGAGGTGACTTAGCAAGTGTCCTGAAGCTTTCTAATTAATCATTTAAATCAGTGTTACAGGTGCCCTGCATGGGTGGTTCCCACTGGCTCGGATGTTGAGCTTCTGGTGCGAGGCTCTGCTATGCTCAGTACCATTTATGTCTGCTCTATCGAAGAATTACATCGCTTCCTCTTTAGCACAGTCCTGGCTTTGCCCCAGGGGTTCGAGACAGTGTGATTTTTAACATAAAGGATGCGAAGAGTTCATCCACTCCCTTAATTGTCAGAGTCCAGGCAGAATCAGGGCCATGTGGCTGGTCAGTGTCCCTCTCTAGTAGTTCCTAGGACGAGTATTACTTTTCTAGTCTGAACTCAGCAGGGAGAGGCTGGCTGAGTCAGTAGCTACATCCACCTGGCAGTCGGAGAGAGGGGGTGGCTTAGGGGGGAGGGAGGGATGGCTGTGCAACAGCTCCTGTTCTTTCCCAGCAGCCTTAACTGTGGCTTGGGCAAGACCTATTGAAGGCACGAGCTTAGTGACAGCCGCCCAGGTAGCGAGGAGACCGGCACATAGAGTTCCCGGTGGGGTTCTGGGCAGTCACAAGAGAGTGAGCTCCCAGACTGCGGGCGATTGATAGGGCAGAGCGTAAGGGGGCGTGAGGCCAAATGCCTCTCTCTTCCTGAGTTGTTAGTCAGAGAGGGGAAAATGTCAGCCATCCCGAGATCTGATATAATTTCAAACCCCCTGCTGGATAACTGAGCCATTTTCTGTGTACACGGTCAGCAGCAGATTTTTCTCAAGGTGAAAGCAATTAGGCCTTCATCCCCCTCCCTACTTCCCCAGCTGCTAGAAGAAAAGATGGAAGAAAAACAGGCTCTGCCTGCCAAGGTCAGCCAGGGTGCCTGGCGGCTGCAGTAATTGGTTCGCCACCTGCTCACACCTCCTCGCAGGTTGGTGGTGTCCCTCAGGGCTGAGGCAGCGGAGGGCAAGGGCAGCTGCTTTTCCACTCGTCTCCAGAACAAGAAAAGGCAGCTCACCGGTCCCTGGACCCGGGGAATTAGCAGGGATGCTGTGAGCCAGGCCTGGGCAGCACACACAGGTGGTGCGCAGATGTTCTTTCTCTAGGCAGCAGAGCCCTCTGAAAGGTGAAGGAACTCACGAATTCCGTTACTGTGGTTCGCTTTGTCAGGGGGCCCTGGAGCCTGTTGTTTGGCAATAGAAAGGAGGAGCTGGGTGGGCACAGAGGTGAGGGGAAGAGGCTGACAGTGTGAAAGCCATTTCCAGAGGTACAGAGAGTCACAAAGGGAAGGGTGGGATGCCAGGGGAAACCTGATCTACCACATTAGTGAAGACAGGCCAGCGGGAGGGGAACACTATAAAAAAAAAAAAAAAAAAAAAAAAAAAGAGGATGAAGATCTCATAGTAGATGGTTGTAAATAAGTAGGCTGCACAGGAAATGGACACTCCGAACTGCTTCCACTCTCCCGAGTTGGAATAGCTATGGGCGTCGTTTTAGGTACTTTTCTACAGTAATATATGCAGTTGGACATTTATCTCTATCTGGCTTTTTGCTGTTCTGTGTATGTGCCAGGTATTCACAAAGGGCAGAAGAGGGCATTAGATCCTCTGGAACTGGAGTTACAGGCGGCTGTAAGCGGCAGAGTCGGTGCTGCAAATTGAAGCTGGCTCCTCTGTAAAAGCAACAAGTGCTCTTTTCTCTCTCTCTCTCTCTCTCTCTCTCTCTATATATATATATATATATATATATATATGTTTTATGCATATGAGTACACTGTAGCTATCTTCAGACACACCAGAAGAGGACATCAGATCCCATTACAGATGGTTGTGAGCCACCATGTGGTTGCTGGGAATTGAACTCAGTACCTCTGGAAGAGCAGCAGCCAGTGCTCTTAATTGCTGAGTCATCTCTCCAGCCCAAATGCTCCTAATCACTGGCCCCCATGATACCACATTTAGAAAAGGAGAGTAGGGGCTGGAGAGGTGGCTCAGCATTAAAAGCACTGGCTGCTTTTCCAGAGGTTCCAGTTTCAATTCCCTGTGCCTACTGGGTGGCTCATAACTGTCTGTAACTCCAGTCCTAGGGGATATGGTGCCCTTCTGGCTTCTATGGGTACTGAGTACACACATATGGTACACAGACATGCAGGCACAACTCCCAAACACATTAAAAAATAAACATTAAAGTTTAAAAACAATCAAAAGGAGACTATACAACTGAGCATGCTAGCTCATGTCTTTAATTCCAGCACTCATGAGGCAGAGGCAGAAAACCCCCTCTGAGTTCAAGGCCAAGCTGGTGTACATACTGAGTTCTAGGTCAGCTAGGACTTTAAAACAAAACAAAACAAACTCAACATTTATTTATTTATTTATTTATTTAAAGATTTATTCATTTAATTTATGTGAATACACTGTCGCTTTTTTCAGACTCACCAGAAGAGGGCATCGGACCCCATTATGAGATGATTGTGAGCCCCAGATGATTGTGAGCCACCATGTGGTTGCTGGGAATTGAACTCAGGACCTCTGGAAGAGCAGTCAGTGCTCTTAACCACTGAGCCATCTCTCCAGCCCCCCAACATTTATGATAAATAAATAAATAAATAAATAAGCAATGGATGGCACAAGCCTGTAATCCCAGCCTCCCTCTCTCCCTCTTTCTCTCTTTCTGTGTGTGAGTGTGTGTGTGTGTGTGCTTCTATTGCTCTCTGCCTTTCTGCCTTGAGGCAGGATCTCTCATTAAGAATGGCAAGTTTAGGGAGCTGGAGAGAGGGCTCAGTGGGTAAGAGCACTGACTGCTCTTCCAGAGGTCCTGAGTTCAATTCCCAGCAACCACATGGTGGCTCACAACCATCTGTAATGGGATCCGATGCCCTCTTCTGGTACCATCTGTAATGGGATCTCTTCTGGTCTGTCTGAAGACAGCTACAGTGTACTAATATACATTATAAAAAAAAAAAAAAAAAAGAATGGCAAGTTTACCTTTCAGCTAGGTTGGCTGGCCAGTGATTCCTCTAGATCTTCCTGTCTCTGCCCCTCAGTGTTGGGGTTATACTCTCTCTCTCTCTCTCTCTCACACACACACACACACACACACACAGAGCCAAGTCTGGATTTTTATATGTGTGAGAGGGATTCACACTCAGGTACTCGTTCTTGTTCTTGCAGAGCAAACCCTCTTGGCCAACTCAGCCATCTCCCCAGGCCCAGTGGACACATATTGTTCAAAGAAGAGTAGCTCTGGAGTGTACTGCCAGGGGAGGGTAGAAGACCGGGAGGTAACTAGAGGCCTGTCTGCAGCCAATAGATGTTTTTAAAGGGCTTACATAATGTACCTAGGCTCCTAGTTGCTGCCTGCCCCTGACTTCACAATATGGCTAGTGCCTTCCTTACACATAGTTCCTGGGAGCATTTCCTCCTTCTCTTGAAGGTCATAAAACAGAATGAAGTGGTTTATTTATTTATTTATTTATTTTAAGGCGAAATCTGAAGGATGAGGGAGATTAGCCAGGCAGAGGGGCGGTTCTGTGTATTAGGGAGCCTGGGGAGGCAGAAACAACAGTGGCCCCTCTAACTATACAGAGCCTCCAGCTTCAGCTCACTCTCCCCCCCACCCCCAATGCCAATTTCCCCCTCTCTAATTTGCAGGGTGTTGCAACCCTCTGTGTCTTGCTCTCGCTCACTCCAGGGAGCTCCATTCTTTATGCCCAAGCAACTTATTAAGTGTTTTCCTAAACAAAGAGCCATCTACCCAGAGAAAAATTATGCCACTCCCAGGACAGACAAAAGTACCTGCAGGCAGTTGTGGTTTTAAATAGCAATTTTAAAAAAAAAATCTGTCGTAGAGCATAAAGCACCTGGCAATTCATAAAGGGTGGCTGTTTGTCTCCGTGATTATTTTCCCTGGGCTTCTGGCTGTGTTGGTTGCTGCTGCAAAGACCCTGCCTCCCCCCACCCCCCAAGGAATCCATAATGCCTCTCTCCTGAGGAATCCCTGCTCCCCTTTAAGCAGAGCATCCTTCACTAAGGCACTCAGGACTGTAACCTTGGGCGGAGGTGGAAGGATGGTGGAGAATTTGCTGTTAGCCTGAGTTACCCAGTGAAAGCTTGTTTCAAACAACCAAGTGCATGGGGGTGTGGCTCAGTAGTAGAGTGTCGGCTGAGGGGCCTCAGGATCTGCCTGTTTCTGTCCCTTAGTGCTGGGGTTACAGGCATGTGCAGTACAGACTGAGTTCAATCCCTAGGGTTGCAAACAAACACAAGCTTACTGTTATTTTGTGGTGCAGGGGATCAAATCTTGGGTCTCCCATAAGCTGCATGCTCTACCATTGACAGCACCTCCCTCTCCAGCCTGGGCTCCCACTTCTTGCTTGGCTGCCTTTAAAAAGATGAGGGATAGCCAAGCATGGTGGTGGCACGTGCCTTGAATCCCAGCACCTGAGAGGCAGGTGGATCTCAGTGAGTTTGAGACCAGCCTGGTCTTCAGAGTCAGGGCAACACAGCAAAACCCTGTCTTGAGAAACAAAAAACAAACAACAACAAGAAGATGGGGGGCTGGAGAGATTGCTCAGCAGTTAAGAGCACTTGCTGTTCTTGCAGAGGCCTGGGGTTTGGTTCCCAAGGCCACCCAGTGGTTGGCTTGCAACCGCCTGTGACTCCAGCTCCAGGGGCTCTGACACCCTCTTCTTACCTCCAAGGGCACCCATACACATGTGTCATACACTCACACGTGCATTTTTTTTAAGTCTTAAAAAAAAAAGTACAGGGATGATTTATGTGTTTACTGTCTTTTTTTCCCAGCTCTCTCCAGCTCTCTCGGCACAAGGCCTGGCTTAGAGCAGACACTTTGAGACTGTAGTGACTTGAGCTGTTCTGAGCTCACAGGTGGCTCACAAGTGCTGTAGGTACTCCTTCATATGAGCCCCGAGGTGAAAACCTTAGACAACAGAGGTGAGATTAAAGGCAGCCTCTGGCCTTGGGTTCTTCATCAAGCTGGATCAAGGTATAGACTATAAAATACCCAGCCTTGGGCTGGTGAGATGGCTCAGTGGGTAAGAGCACCCGACTGCTCTTCCAAAGGTCCAGAGTTCAAATCCCAGCAACCACATGGTGGCTCACAACCATCCGTAACGAGATCTGGCGCCCTCTTCTGGAGTGTCCGAGGACAGCTACAGTGTACTTACATATAATAAATAAATAAATCTTTAAAAAAAAAAAAATACCCAGCCTTTAACTCTGCAGTGTCTTTGAGGGGAAGAAATAAGCCCTCTCAGGTACAAAACAGATACAGTAATGTGTACTTGGAAAAAAATTATTTCTATCTGTTGTGTGTGTATGATGTGTGTCATGGCTCATGTGTGGAGGTCAGAAGACAATTTTGTGAAGTTGTTTCTCTCCTTCTACCTTTATGTTGGTCATACCAGGCTTGTACTTCATGTACAAGACTTACATGTCGAACCACCTCCAGGGCTCAACTCTGTTTTCATGATGGCGCTCATGATGAAACTCACCGCCTAGGCAGACAGGAAGAGGGCATCAGACCCCATGACAGATGGTTGTGAGACATCATTCAGTTGCTGGAATTGAACTCAGGACCTCTGGAAGGGCAGTCAGTGCTCTTAACCGCTGAGCCATCTCTCCAGCCCCCTGGAAGCAAGGTCTTTCTATGTAATGAAGGTTGCTCTTAAGCTCTTACCAATCCTGCCTCAGCCTACTGAGTGCTGGGGCTACAAGTATACACGGAGCTACTACACATTCTTTTTAAAATTTCTTTTTAATTTATTTTTAATTGTGTGCCTGTGTGTGTGTGTGTTGGGGGGGGGTTTCCTATGAGTGTTGAACTATCTCTCCAGCTCCCAACACAAATCTTTTTTTTTTTTTTCTTTTTCGAGACAGAGTTTCTCTGTATAGCCCTGAATGTTCTGACACTAGCTCTGTAAACCAGGCCGGCCTCCAAGAGCTGGGATTAAAGCCGTGCCCCAGTACCCCCTCAGCAGTTGGAGATTAGCCAGCTGTGGTGGGAAGAGCTGTCTCCATGACTTCAGTACGTTAAATAAATGTGTTTTTTTTTTTTACTTTTATGCGCATGCGTGTTTGCCTGCTTGCATTAGGAGGGCATTGGATTCTCTGAAACTGCAGTTGCTGATAGATGGTTGTAAGCACAATGATGTGGGTGCTATAGACTGATCCTGAGTCCTCAGCAAAAGTAACCAGTGCTCTTTATTATTACAATTTTTTTTTCCGGCCCGCTCATATATAAGTACACTGTAGCTGTCTTCAGACAACCCAGGAGAGGGCATCAGATCTCATTACAGGTGGTTGTGAGCCACCATGTGGTTGCTGGGATTTGAACTCAGGACCTCTGGAAGAGCAGTCAGGGCTCTTAATCACTGAGCCATCTCTCTAGCGGCCCCCTGCCCCCGACTCCCAACACAAATCTTTTTTTTTTTTTTTTTTTTTTTGCAGTTGCAAACACAATTTTATTTATTGTTACCATAATCAAAGGAGGCATTTACTTAAATGATAAGGTTTTAGTGTCTTGCCTAGAGCTAACAAACATTGTAGTCGTTTGTTTTTTTTAACCCTGCCTGACTTACCTGCAGTGTTTCCCCCAGTTTTCCAAGTGCTAGCCAACACAAATTTTAAATGAAAAACTAGGTAGACTTTTACACATCAGTAACTAGGTAGAAGTTTACACCTCAATAACTACTGCCTAGGTCAAGACAGAGGACCTTTATAGCACTCTAGAAGGTTTCTTTCCTCCCTTCCTCCCTTCCTCCCTTCCTTCCTTCCTGCCAGACTTGACTCTTCCTGCTATAGAGGGAATTATGCTACCAGTTAGTTATACCTGTGTGGCGGTTTGAGTAGGTTTGATCCCCATAGATTTATGTGTTTCAATGCTTGGCCATAGGGAGTGGCACTATTAGGAGGTGTGGCCTTATTGGAGTAGGTGTGGCTTTGATACACACACACACACACACACACACATATATATATTGCTACATATAAAAATATATAATGAGGGCTGGTGAAATGGCTCAGTGGGTAAGAGCACCCGACTGCTTTTCTGAAGGTCCGAAGTTCAAATCCCAGCAACCACATGGTGGCTCACAACCACCCATAATGAGATCTGACGCCCTCTTCTGGAATGTCTGAAGACAGCTACAGTGTACTTACATGTAATAAATAAATAAATAAATCTAATATATATATATATATATATAATGAAAATTCTCTCTCTATATA
Source organism: Mus caroli (assembly GCF_978045245.1). Classification (NCBI taxonomy): domain Eukaryota; kingdom Metazoa; phylum Chordata; class Mammalia; order Rodentia; family Muridae; genus Mus; species Mus caroli. The sequence goes on along the minus strand of NW_028227261.1, from coordinate 27,876,072 downwards.
TAATTTTTTATCTGGCTTCATTTATTCAATGAAGACTCATTCATATACGTACTTAATTCTTTGGAAGGTGGTGGTTGGATGGTGTGAGGGTTTCTGTTCTTTCAGATACATATGTATGAGCGAAAGGAGCTTCCTCCTGCCACCTGAAGGCTCACTAATTAAATCTGTGGAAATAAACTAACAGAGCAGGTGTGCAAGTTTATTGTGTGCACGAGTATATGGCAAGGAAGGGAGAACTCGATAAGCTGCTGTGACTTAGAAGCTTGCATCAGCTTCTCAGGGAGAAGGACATGGACTATATAGGTCATTTTAAAGGAAGAGTAAATTGTTTTTCAGGGGAGATAAATGACCTTCAAGGACAGAGAGCAGGTGGGGACAGATTGGCTAGGCTGGTCTTCCTTCCTGTGGTCCGGTTCAATATCCCCAGTGTCTTAGTCAGGGTTTCTATTCCTGCACAAACATCATGACCAAGAAGTAAGTTGGGGAGGAAAGGGTTTATTTGGCTTACACTTCCACAGTGCTGTTCATCACCAAGGAAGTCAGGACTGGAACTCAAGCAGGTCAGGAAGCAGGAGCTGATGCAGGGGCCATGGAGGGATATTCTTTACTGGCTTGCTTCCCCTGACTTGCTCAGCTTGCTCTCTTATAGAACCCAAGATTGCCAGCCCAGAGATGGTCCCACCCACAAGGGGCCTTTCCCCCTTGATCACTAATTGAGAAAATGCCTTACAGTTGGATCTCATGGAGGCACTTCCCCAACTGAAGCTCCTTTCTCTGTGATAACCCCAGCCTGTATCAAGTTGACACATAAAACCAGCCAGTACTCCCAGATTGGTGAGAAATCTAGGAAAGAAGTTCCGTGGTTGTGCGTTGTCAATAGGAGCATGGCTGTGACAAAGACCCACGGGAGGGGCACAGCTTACCTGATCCTGAGATCCAAAACAGGGACAGTATACCTTGCAGGTCAGGGGTTCTGTCTGCACTTAAGACAGTGAGGAATACCTTCCTGCTTGTACTCTGTTAAATCCTTGCAATTTAAGGTTTCCTTTTATAATTTGTCCTGCTCAGGTTACAGTTTCTCTCGGTAGTTAAAGAATACATTCCTATTTGTCCTGTGTTAAGTCCTTGCAAGTTCCTATTTTGTAATTAAGAATAAATTCATGAGCTAGAGAGATGGCTCAGCGCTTAAGACACAGGTCCTGAGCTCAATTCCCAGCAACCACATGGTGGCTCACAACTGTCTGAAATGGGACCGGATGTCCTTTTCTGATGTGTCTGAAGAGAACGATAGTGTAGTCATATACATAAAATAAGTAAATAAATCTTAAAAAAATAAAAATAAAGGATAATAAGTCCCTGCTAGGTGGTGGTACATACCTTTAATCCCAATACTCCAGAGGCAGAATGATCTCTGAGTTCAAGGCCAGCCTGGTTCCTGGTCTATGGTTTACATAGTGAGTTCCAAAACAGCCAGGACTATACAGAGAAGCTCTGTATTGAAAAACCTGAAAAAAAAGTTCCTGTTTCTTAGGTCTGATACAAACTGCAAAATATGACCTACACCAAACTTGCAGTCTCATTCACATGATTTTATCCTTACTCCTGTTCCTTCCTGTTCATTGTATTTATTTATTTATTCACGTATGTGAGTATACTGTCACTGTCTTCAGACACACCAGAAATGGGCATTGGATCCCATTACAGATAGTTGTGAGCCACCATGTGGTTGCTGGGATTTGAACTCAGGACCTCTGGAAGATCAGTCAGTGCTCTTAACTGCTGAGCTATTTCTCCAGCCCTCGGTCAAGAGTTTTACAGCAAACACCACCACCATCCTTTCATCCTCTGTAGTTAAAACTCATTTGGCAGCCATTGTGGCTCTGGATCCCCAGAGTGATACCAAACACTTGAAAAGGAATCCCATTCGTGATAGCAGTGTAAGGTTAAGAACATGTGATGCGCTGAGCAGTGATAGCGTATGCCTTTAATCCCAGCACTTGGGAGGCAGAGGCAGGCAGATTTCTGAGTTTGAGGCCAGCCTGGTCTACAGAGTGAGTTCCAGGACAACCAGGGCTACATAGAGAAACCCTGTCTCAAAAAAACCAAAAACCAAAAAACAAAACCAAACAACAACAACAACACAAACCTCACTGGAAGTTTTTGGTAAGATGTTGGGAACTAGTAAGTGGTTTGTTACTAGTAAGTAACAAACAAAGCTGTCTTCAGCCACCTGGAAACCTGGCCAAGTGCTCACTGCTTGGTTAAATGTTCCAGGTGATACCTACCCACTCTGACCCCAGTATCAACAAGTCTTTTCACATGAACAGTGTGTTTAATTCTCACAAGAGTGGGTATTATTGCTGTCTTATGTCTTAGAGCTGGTAAGAGCTGGTTCTCCTGTTTGAACCCTTGGGCTAACCCCCAGGACATGCGCTTTTTTTTTTTTAAAGATGTATTTATTTTATTTATGTGAGTACATGATTGCACCCATTAGACACACCAGAAGAGGGCACTGCATCCCAATACAGATGGTTGTGAGCCACCATGTGGTTGCTGGGAATTGAGGGTTCAACCATCTGTAATGGGATCCAATGTCTTCTTCTGGTGTGTCTGAAGACAGCTATAGTGTACTCATATACATAAAATAAATAAGTAAGTAAATACCTGACGGAGATCGTTGTTGACAGTGCAGAAGGTGCTTTATTTGTGTGGGCAATTGGCCTCATGGGATGCCAGCACCCTGTAACCTTGTCACAGAGTCCATCCAGGACTCTTCCAAGTCGCTATGTCACTGTAGTCTGCGCGTGCCCCACTCACAGTGAAATACTATAGGTCTAAGAACAAGGCCTTGGCTTTGGGACCCATCTCTGCCTTTTGATTGCTTGTGTGCACTTAAGTGAGGCGTTCTTTTGAAGCTAGCTTTCTCACTCATGGAGATAAAGGCGTGGCTCTCACGGTTACCTCAGGTCACGTGTGTGTTTGTGTATGCGTTTGGGGTGCCATTCACAGCATGCCCTGTGCATTTATCAAGCACCTACTTCACAAAGCTCCTATGTGGACTGAGATGTCTCCCTTCTGGCAACTAGCTCAGATGGGCGATAAATACTAGCTGCTATTATTAGGTGTTTTGCACGCAGAAGTACTTCTGTTTGAGAATGAGGAAGGCCTTCCGGGGAGGTGCTAAGGGCTATTTGAGGGGTGCTAAGCTGGATGTGAGAGCCCGCTGGGGGAGGGGGCAGCACAGAGGAGCACTTCCTTATGAGGCTCTGGGATTAATCCTCAGCACTGAGAAGGGAGGGAGGGGAGGAGGAAAGAAGGAAGGAAGACTGTAAAAAGGTATGAGGGCCATTCTCTTAGAAGTGTCAGAATTCACTTTGGCAGCAAGGAGAATAAATGTTTGCGGAGAAAAGAAGGGGCAGGTATCTTTGTGACCAAATGAGACAGTTGGATGCAGCCCGGATGTCCTCAGGGCATCACTGGACCCCTGCCAGCAGTGGGGAATCCCAAAAGCCTCTCTGACTGGCTGCAGAAGGAAGCAGACATCTCCTGTGGAGAGAAAGGGAAGTTGCTGTCTGGTGGCTCTGGTGACTGAGGCCACACCAGGCCTGAGGACAGAGATTCTGTGGGGGTAATGGAGCTGGCAAAGCCACAGCCTGAAGCTAGCACAGGGCTGTCTGGCCAAGGGAGAAGCTGGGCTGCCTGCCTTCTCTTCCCTGCAAAGTCAGTGAGGCTGGTTAAATGGCCTCTTTCTAGATTCTCGGAATCTGGAATGTGCCCTTCAATAGTGTCATCTCTAAGGACCACAGGGCACTAGGCCACTTCCAGAACTCTGGTCTGTGAGTGAGATGAGGTGGCACATGCCATCCTAGTATGTGGGGAGGCAGAGACAGGGGACTCAAGATCAAGTCTAACCTGGTCAACATAACTAAACATTTTGTCGTGAGGTTCCACATGACCAGTGTGTAGGGTTGTGAGAGGGACCCAAGGCAGGCTGTCTCCTTTCTGGGAACTCTGCCCGTACTCTGTGTACTCCTTCAGATCCACCCTTGGCTCCTCTTGGCTCTATTCTGTGTCTGATTCTGTCAGGATGTGTCATCAACAGGCCTCTTTACCCTCTGGTTAAACTCAGCCAATGAGAGGAGAGTTTGAGGCAAGAGGTGCCAGAGGGCTTCCCCTTTCATTGCTCTTCCTTCCCAGGCTGGTATGTGCCTTGATTGACAGTCACTGGCCTTCTCTCCCTCAGGGATCAGGTAACCAGCTCCCCTGACCTCTCAGGCCTTAGGGTAGTGACAGTTCCTCAGCTGTTTGTAGCCTCGGGTCACCGCACCACCCCTTCTGAGTTCCTCTACACCCACCCACACTGTTGTGAATAAACCCTCTTCAAATTATTCTAATTTGAGTGCACCATCTGTTTTCAGTTGGGACCCTGACTGATACATTTGCCAAATAAGGATTCTTTTGGTTGTTAGGGAGGGAGAAGAGAAGAGGGAGGCAGGGAGAGAAATATATATATGCCTCATATACCTGAACTTGAGCCATAAACTTTAGACAAGTCTATCCAACACTTGAGGCTTGAGTTTAGGAACAAGCTCCTAGGCCAACAGAGTGTCTCCATCCTTTGGCTCTAGTCGCCTGATTTGCTTTGTGTTCTCCTGGTGGCACAGGTTTAACATCTTTAGTGGCTTCAGAATCTGAGACAGGAGGATTACAAGTTCAAGACCAGCCTAGGCAACTGAGTAAGACTCTGTCTCAAGATGAAAAGGTAAAAAAAAGAAAGCTGGGTGGTGGTGGGACAGACCTTTGATCCCAGCGCTGGGCAGAACTCTGAGTTGGATGCCAGCCTGGTCTACAGAGTGAGTTTCAGGACAGCCAGGGCTACACAGAGAAACCCTGTCTTAGGAAAACCAAAAAGAAAATGTGAAAAGAGGGCTGGGGCTCAGCTCAGTGATAGATAGCAAGCATCAGGTTCTGAGTTCGATTCTCAGTACCCCCTCCCCACCCCAAAGCAAACCAAACTAAACTCCCAGGCTTCTCATCTACTTGGCAGGAGTCGCAAGTCCACTTCCAAACTGACTAAGATAAAGCTGAAAGGTGCTGGAGAGATGGCTCAGCAGTTAAGAGGATCTGGATTTAATTCTCAACCCCCACATAGTGGTTCACAAACATCTAGAAGTCTCCAGTTCTAAGAGATCCGATGACCTCTTCCAGCTGTTGTGGGCACTAGGCATACCTGTGGAGCACAGACTCACATGCAGGCAAAACACCTATACACATATGAATAATTACAACTAGGGCTGGAGAGATGGTTCAGCGGTTAAGAGCACTGACTGCTCTTCTGAAGGTCCTGAGTTCAAATCCCAGCAACCACATGGTGGCTCACAACCATCGATCAGTTAATGAGATCTGCCGCCCTCTTCTGGTGTGTCTGAAAACAGCTGCAATGTACTTAGATATAATAATAAATAAATCTTTAAAAAAAATACAACTAAGCCGGGGGTTGTGGCGCACGCCTTTAATGCCAGCACTCTGGAGGTAGAGGCAGGCCGATTTCTGAGTTTGAGGCCAGCCTGGTCTACAGAGTGAGTTCCAGGACAGCCAGGGCGACACAAAGAAACCCTGTCTTGAAAAAAACAAAACAAAACAAAATGAAACAAGATTTTTTTTTTTTTTAAAGATTTATCTATTGGTTATATGTAAGTACACTGTAGCTGTCTTCAGGCACACCAGAAGAGGGTGTCAGATCTCATTACGGATGGTTGTGAGCCACCATGTGGTTGCTGGGATTTGAACTCTGGACCTTCGGAAGAGCAGCTGGGTGCTCTTACCCACTGTGCCATCTCACCAGCCCCGAAACAAGATTTTCATTTGTGTTAGTTAAGGTTGCTATTGCACTGATAGAACACCATGACCAAAGCAACTCGGGGAGGAAAGGGCAGAGACAGATGGATGGATCTCTATGACAAAGACAAGGCCAGCCTTGTTTACGTAGATAAGATAGCTCTGACTCCAGGAAAGAGCTATGGAATAGAGAGATCCTGTCTCAAAAGACAAACAACATCAACAACAGAAAAATGTACTTTATTTTGTGTGTATAAATGCTTTGCCTGCATGTGTGTGGTATACTATATGCATGCCTGGTACCCAGAAAGCCCAGAATAGGGTATCGGATCTCCTGGAATTGTGATCCTGAGCCAGCATGTGGGTGTTGGGAATCCTCCAGGTTCCCTGGAGGAGCAGCCTGTGCTCTTAACCACTGAGCCATCTCTCCAGTCCACACAAAGGTAACGATTTCATGATTAGAATGACTGTCTTCTTGCAACCTGCTTTCTACTGTCCACACCCCCGACCACCAGACCTCTTCACTAGTCAAGAAAGCTGTCCTTTTTTTTTCCCCCCCTTAATGGTTATTAAAGAACATCTAGGAGCCCCTGTTTTCTTGCAGATAGTGTTCACACTGGCTTGCAGCCACTGGGTTTAGTCTAGGTAAAGCAAGACCATGATCTATCTGAGAGCTGGTTTCTGATCTCCTGATGCTGGCTGGCATCAGGCCCTCAGACTGCAGGGATGACAGTCAACGGGAAATCAGCCTTTGAGGATAACCTTGGCTGTTGGAATATAGGAATTATTTAGCTAAGTGGCACTGAACTATTATTCCCACTAGAGGGCACTGGTGAGCCATTTAGCGTTTCCACCAGGCTCTCTTCCCTGTAAGAAAGGTTACTGCCTGAAGCAACCTCCCAGATGACTAGGCAGCCAAGTAAAGTCTCCTATTCCAGAAGAGTGATGATGTATCAGAGGAACTCTGGTTAAACACACTACAAGGACAACATAAGAGAAAATAAAATCAAGGTATCTAGCCCCCCCCATGTAAATACCTTAGTAATATTTTTTTTTATTTTTTTCTTTTTTTTTTTTTTTTTTTGGTTTTTCGAGACAGGGTTTCTCTGTATAGCCCTGGCTGTCCTGGAACTCACTCTGTAGACCAGGCTGGCCTCGAAATCAGAAATCCTCCTGCCTCTGCCTCCCAAGTGCTGGGATTAAAGGCATGCGCCACCACGCCCGGCTAGTAATATTTTTCATATACATTATAGAACCTTCTAACAATATGGGAAAATACACGGAAGAGAAAATCACCTGATGGGTTGTGACCCGAGACTCCCACCAGTCATGGCTTTGACCATCTTTTTGAAATCTGTTTTTTCATTTGGAGACTATGTTGTGGGTGTCTATCCCTGCCAATATCTTTAACATTAGGAGCCTCAGGACAGGCCTTACATATAAGCTTCATACTTCTTTTTCTACTCAAGTAGCTCCAAAGACAGAGAAAAATGCATGTTTGGGAGGGCAGGTGCTCTGTGCGGCTGGGTGGGGCTAGAGGGTAAAGACGGGAGGAAGCTCTTGCTTATGTTACATTTTTACCTTAAATCTTTTATCAGACAAACGCTGTGTTCTACAACATAACATCTTGAGTTCCAGTTCATGCTTGTTTTTATTTAAAAATACTGTGGCCTGGGCTGGCAAGATGGCTTAAGCCATATCTGGTGTCCTGAGTTTGATCCCCTGAACCTGTACAGTGGAAGTCAAAAGTGGAGCCTGGAGAGTCATCCTGTGACTATTGTGTGCATACAGAAACATGGGGGTGCCCCATCACCCCACCAGACATGCACGGGCACACACAAGGCATATTTATGTATGTGTGTGTGTATATATAAATATATACATCTATATAAATTTAGGATCTAGATCTCACTATGTAGACCTAGCTGTCCTGGAGTACACAGAGATCTGCCTGCCTTTGTCTCCTGAGTGCAGAAACTAATATGTGCTTCTATGCCTGACATATTTTTTAAAATTTGTATTAATGTTTATCTATTTATCATATTTATTGGCTTTTGAGACACAAGCTCTCTACATAGCCTTGGCTGTCCTAGGACTTGCTATGTGGACCAGGCTGGCCTCAAACGCAGAGAAATCTGCCTGCCATTCTCTTTGGAATGCTGGGATTAAAGGCGTGCCTAACTATTTATTTTAATTTTATGTGTATGAGTCATTTTGTTTTGTATTCATTTCTTTTGAGACAGGGTTTCTCTGTGTAGTCTTGGATTTCCTGGAGCTCACTCTGTAGACCAGGCTGGTCTCAAAGTCAGAGATCCACCTGCCTCTGCCTCCCAAGCACTGGGATTAAAGGAGTGCACTGTCATGCCAGGCTGTGGTGGTGGTGGTGGTGGTGGCGTACGCCTTTAATCCCAGCACTTGGGAGGCAGAGGCAGGAGGATTTCTGAGTTCGAGGCCAGCCTGGTCTACAGAGTGAGTTCCAGAACAGCCAGGGCTACATAGAGAAACCCTGACTCGAAAAAAAAAATGTGTGTGGGCGATTTGTCTGCATGTATGTATGTGCAGCACATGTGTGCCTGGTTCCTGCTAAGGCCAGAAGAGGGCATCATATACAATTGTGACCTTCTATGTTGGTGCTAGAAATTAAACCTGGGTCTTCTGCAAGAACAGCCAATGCTCTTAACCACTGAGTACGAGTCCCATGTTCATACATGTATGTATGTATGCATGCCACATATGTGTCTGGTGCCCACAGAGGCCAGAAGAAGGCATCAGATCCCCTAAATCTAGAATTATGAACAGTTGTGAGCTGTCATGTGGGTGCTGGGAACTGAACCAAGGTCCCTTGTAAGAGCAACAACTGTTCTTAACCACTGAGTTGTCTCTTTAGACCACACCCAGCATGATATTTTAAAAATTAAATGCTGTATTTTTTCTCCTCCATATCTTTTGTTTGTTTGTTTGTTTGTTTGTTTCATTTTTATTTTTATTTTTTCAGGCAAGGTCTCATTGGCCTTGATCTCATTGTGTAGCTAAGGACAGTCTGGTCTAGAACTCCCACCTCTACCTTTCTAAGGTGGGATGTACAGGAGGGTGCCACTGCACCAATCATCCTCCCCATCTCTGTAACATTTTACGATACAGACAAAGCAAAGGACAGTGTTGAACATTTAAATCACCTGCAGTTTTTCCTTCCTACCAACACTCATGCAGTGACCGTCCTTAGGCCTGGGTATTTTCTCTAGTCTAATGAGATCATTAGAATGGAGTTCTAGAACTTTCCTTTGTTCCTTGCCGCTTTTGAAAACCTTATACCAATGAGTTGAAAAGGTAATAAGAGGGAAAAAAGTGTGTCCCTTTAGGCTTCTTTTTCTTGTGATTGCTGGGCCCTACCAGAGAACTGGTTCTAGCCTTGGGCCTCGCCTTTCTGCACTGGCCACATGGCTCCTCTGCCTTCGGAGCTCCCATCCACCTTTACCTCTCTGAGTCTTTGATCGGTGCTGTTATCATCTTACAGAGGTGGATCCAGGTGTTTGGACTGGGGTCCAAAGCTTATAATGGGATGTTTGGGTGTCTGGATCACTGAGCCCAGTTTCATGAGCAGAGACAGGGCTTAGCACTAACCTTGTGACTGTGTGCAGCCTAAAGGCCTTCTCCTGGCTGCCCAAAACAAAAACACAAACAGCAGTAGGCTATTTTAAGTTTAAGGAGGACTGGTCTGGGAGGTGATTTATGAACAAAAAGAAGTCTCCTGGAGCCTGAGAGGAGAAGTAATTAGTCTCGTGAGGAATGTGGAAGCTGCACTCTCTCACCCTTTCTGTTTCTTTCACTCTGGGAAACCGTGGCCCCCGGGCTCTCACTCTGCAGGTTCCTCTTCAGCAGACCAGCTTCTCTGCAGTGCTGAGAACATGCCCTTCTCCCACTCTGGAACTTCATAACCCTTTTGCTTAAACCTGCAACCTACCTAGATCTCTAACCTTAAACTCAAGTCCCCGAAGGGAGAATCTGGTTGGATACCTTTGAACCCTGTCTGCTTTTTGGGGGAAGGGGGCTAGGTGGCACCTATGTGACTGTTCGTCTGCTCTCTGGGTAGAGGATCATTGTGGGCTCTCAGACTGTTACAAGGGTGCAGGTAGACATCCACTATGACTCTGTCTAGAGAACCTTTAATATTACCCAGGAATCTTTTGGCTCTAAGTGACAGAAATTGGGTTCAAGTTGAGAAAGAAAGCTAAAAACAAAACAAAAACAAACAAACAAACAAAGGGAATTGATTTATTTTTTATTAAAGATTTATTTATTTATTATATGTAAGTACACTGTAGCTGTCTTCAGACGCACCAGAAGAGGGTGTCAGACCTCATTACGGATGGTTGCGAGCCACCATGTGGTTGCTGGGATTTGAACTCAGGACCTTCGGAAGAGCAGTCAGTGCTCTTAAATGCTGAGCCATTCTCTCTAGCCTGAATTGATGGTTTTTACTAGAAAAGCCAAGGGCTTAGTGTTGGGCATAGCCAGATGCACTTTCTCAAAGACACTGTCAGGAACAGACCTTTTTTGTATGTGTGCTTCATGCCCAGTGAGACTCTTCTCTGTCTTATAGTCTCGTTACTTAGCTTCCTCAACGGAAAAGTCATGTCCTCTTTCCAGCAGTTTCAGTTCTGGTTGTATTTGATCGAGCCTTCAGTTCCTGTGACAAATAGACAGCTGTCTCTGATTGGCTAGGTCATGTGACAGGCTCAGTGCTGAGGAGGGGGTGTGGTGGTTTGAATGAGAATAGACCTCACAGGCTCATCTATTTGAACACCTGGTCCCCAGTTGTGGAACTGCTGGGGAAGGATTAGGAGGCGTGGCCTTGGAGGAGGTGCATCGCTAGGGGTGGGCTTTGATGTTCCAAGTGTGCTCTCTGCCTCCTGCTTGTGGCTCAGTGACCTCTCAGCTGTTCCTGCTACCTTTACTCCATCGTCAGGGACTCTAATACTCTGAAACCACAAGTCCAGTTAACTAAGTGTTTGTCTTTTATAAGCACCATTGGTCATAGTGTTTTGTCATAGCACACAGTACCAAGGGATAGATCTTCAAAAGAAAAATAGGATGGTAGTGGGTTAAGAGCACACTGACTGCTCTTCCAGAGGACCAGGGTTCAATTCCCAGCACCCACATGGTAGCTCACAACTGTCTGACTGGCCTTTGCAGGCACTGACTGGGCAGGACTGTGAGAAGCCATTTATTCAATGTTTGTTTATCAAGGATTCTCTGTGTGCCTGGAAGATATAGGAGTGAATCACACAGACAAGATTCTTCTTCCCAGAAAGCTGAAATTCTGAGTACTGGGCCAACAATCCATGGTTATCCAGTCTGTGCTACACACAAAACATCTTCCAACTTCATTCCCACCCCACCTCACTCAAAGAGAGACAATGGGGCCTTTTCCTTGAGAAATTTACAATTGCTTGTAAGCACTGGGAGGCACAAGGCCATGAATTTGATCTTCAGCACTGAATTAAAAAAAAAAAAACTGTACCAAGGCAGGCAAAACAGTGATGTATGCGATGAGCAAACGCTACATGCCCAATTACACAAGTCGGGGAGAGGGCTGCGGTGAGGAAGGATTCTACAGCAACAAAGATAATGAGTAGGAGCCGGGCGTGGTGGCGCACGCCTTTAATCCCAGCACTCGGGAGGCAGAGGCAGGCGGATTTCTGAGTTCGAGGCCAGCCTGGTCTACAAAGTGAGTGCCAGGACAGCCAGGGCTATACAGAGAAACCCTGTCTCGAAAAACCTAAAAAAAAAAAAAAAAAAAAAAAAAGATAATGAGTAGGACATTCACTGGGTGGTTAGTGGGTACTGAGCACTGTGTTCACAGCTTTCTTTTTCTTTTTCTGAGACAGTGTTTCTCTGTGTAGCCCTGGCTGTCCTGGAACTCACTTTGTAGACCAGGCTGGCCTCGAACTCAGAAATCCACTTGCCTCTGCTTCCCAAGTGCTGGGATTAAAGGAGTGCACCACCACTGCCCGGCTGTTCACAGCTTTCTGCACAGTATCTCACTCCAATAGCCTATGAGGAGAGTGGCCCACAGAGGCTCAGAGAGGAAGTATGACCGGCTCAGGACACATGCCCAGAGGTCCACGGAGTGAGCATTTGCACTTAGCTCTGTCTGGCTTCAGGGCGAAGACCATTTACCTATGATGCAGTCCTGGGCAGGGGAGGGAGAGGAGGAGGCGTTAGACCCGGGCACACGCGAGAGTGGGGACAGTCAGCATGATGGGTTCTCTTCTCTCCTCTGTGTGCAGGGTTTTCTTTGCCTCTCCGTAGCACAGCAGGAATAAAGAGGCAGTTTCCACTTTTGGGGCCAATGCCTGAACCTGACTCCATGGGACCAATTGCAAACAGACTGCTCCATGGGCCAAATATGGCAACAACAGCCACAACAACAACAAGCAGCAACAGTTGCAACAACTGTTTAGCCCATGATATTTTTTTTTTTTTTTTGGTTTTTCGAGACAGGGTTTCTCTGATAGCCCTGGCTGTCCTGGAACTCACTTTGTAGACCAGGCTGGCCTCGAACTCAGAAATCCACCTGCCTCTGCCTCCCGAGTGCTGGGATCAAAGGAGTGCGCCACCACGCCCCGCTTTAGCCCATGATATTTAAAAGCAAGAATTAATCCCTGGAATTTAAAAACTGGGAAATTCTACATAAGAAAATCAGACTATCTGACAAGGGCCTGTGTTTCCATGGCAACCATCTGCTAGTGCTGAGTGACAGCTGCTGCATATAGCCAAGGCACAGGCTCTCCAGTGCCACGGTGGCTGCCAGTCCCCTTCACCACTTCTATGACATTTGAACTGCAGTCACTGATCCAGTTTCAGACTCCAGCTTGGGTGGAGCACTCACCTCTGGCTCCCAACTCTGTGGCCACAGTGGGGAAGGCTTCAGTGAGGTCAACAAGGGGTCCCATGGCGCCCCTCCAGCAAGGCCTGTGTATCCCAGTAGATTCTTACAGACAGGGCTGTCATGGGTAGACACTCTAAGAGCTATTTAGTTCAAAGGAAAGGAAATCAAGGCTTAAAGCCCACGTACTACACAAAACATGTAATAATCCAGGTTCTAGGTCACAAAGGAGGTTTCTACAAAGCAAAACCGTAGGCCTGGAGGGAAAAGGGGAAAATTAACTTCTGCAGAGCTAAAAACATGGTTTTTATGAGTTGGACCAAGAAGGGGCCTCAGGGAACAGGCTAAAGGGTGCCACCGTTCATCATCATTAGAAACAGGGACAAGATCCAATGCTTGCAACCACAGCACTTGAACTTGGGGATTGTGACCCCTGGATCTGCCTGAGATACATAATGAGACTCTGTTTCCAGAAGAGAAGTGGGAGAGGAAGGTCTAGGGAAGAAGTTCAGTTGGTGCTGCTGCTGCTACTTGCCTAGTGTGCACGACACTCTGTGTTTGTAGATCCTAGAACTACATAAGCCAGGCTTGGGGAGGGGGTGTCATGGGGGGGTCACATACCTGTAATCCCTGCATTTAGGAACAGGAAACACAAAGGTCAGAAACTCAGTCATCCTCAGCTATATCATGAGTTCAAGGTCAGCCTGGGCTACAAGAGACCCTGTCTCAGCAAACCAAAAACAAACTAGCACATGCCTTTCATTTCAGCACTCAAGAGGCAAAGGCAGACAGATCTCTGAGCGTTCTAGGCCAACCAGGGCTATGTAATTAGACCCTATCTCAAAACAAAAATGAAAAGAAAATCCCAAGCAAACAAAACATGAAAGATTGAGAACATAGTAGGGGAGCAGGTCTGGGGAGGAGAAACAGAGGTTGGGTTTGGTGAGTTTTTGGTGATTTTGGCCATGTTGAGTTTCCTATGCTGTGCCTAAGGTCATGCAGATAAGAGATAAGGCAAGGGGCTGGAGAGATGGCTCAGTGGGTAAGAGCACCCGACTGCTCTTCCAAAGGTCCAAAGTTCAAATCCCAGCAACCACATGGTGGCTCACAACCACCCATAATGAGATCTGACGCCCTCTTCTGGTGCATCTGAAGACAGCTACAGTGTACTTACATAAAAATAAATAAATAAATCTTTAAAAAAAAAGAGAGAAGGCAATTTCCTAGCAAGCGCCCTTTGGAGGAAAAATGAGAGCTTGAGATACCGGACTAAGTCAACCACAAGGAGGGAAGCGTTAGGGACACGGTCACAGGCTAACTGTGAGAAGGATGAGGAAGGCAAGAGGAGGTGACCTTGAGGAACAATGCTTAGAGTTTGGAGCACAGTACACAGTAGGACCACCAGGAGCAGAGTCCTTGCAGAAGCCCAGTAGGGACAGTTTTAAAGCGGCAGGGTTTAGTGGCTAACATCTGTAATCATACCACCTAAAAAGCTGAGGCAGAAGGATTGCTGAGAGTTTAAAGCCAGTCTGGGCTACAGAGTGAGACCCTGTCTCAGACACCACCAAACAAAATAAAGATTGGGGAAAAGGCTCGCTTGGTAAAGTACTTGCTGTTCAAAAACCAAGTTCAAAGCCAGCCCCCACATAAAGCTGGGTGTGGTGGCATGTGCCTGTCATCCCAGCACTGGGGAGGAGGAGACTAGCTAAACTATAGCTGCAGGGTCAGTGAGAGACTGTCCAAAAGCGAGATGGAGAACAATTGATAAAGGTATCCATTGATCTCTGGCCATGTGCATATATAGTCATCCCAACCCCAAAATAAAATAACATAAAAGACCTTGTGCATTGCGCCAAGTGCTTAGAGAAGCTAGAACAGAGAGGATGGAGGTGGCCCTTTGGCCTGGCAGTTAACAGACCCTCGGTGAGTGTGATTAGAGAGCTTAGCTGAGCGGAAACCATAGAGGCTTGGGAATGAGTGTACAGTGAAGATGGGGGCTGGGGTGTCAATTCTTCCAGCAATGGGGTATGTCGGGTGGAAGGGAAGAGAGTCATTTAAAAGCAAAGGTCCAGCACCCAGGAGGCAGGAGGAAGGCCAGCCTGCTCTACGCAGTGAGTTCCAGCCAGAGCTACAAAGTGAGACTCTTGTCTTTTAAAAAAACAAAACAAAACAAAAGCCGAGTTGACGTCAAACCAGGGGAAGGCGTGGCTGTTGGCCAGAGAGCCAGGTGTCACGGATACCTTACTGTGGGAAGTCCCAGAGCCTGGGAAGGACCCAGGTGTCATGTGCTGGTTTGCTCACTGGAGGGGCCTGCAGTGGGAACTGTCCTATGAGAAGGCCCTAGCCCTGTGGCTGGGTTTTCCCCTCTGCATTGAGTTTCCTTGATCTCCTGATTATCTTGGGCTGGTTTTGCTGCATGACTCAGGAGCTTGAGCAAGCTGAGGTACTAGGTTTCACAGCTGTGGGGGTGGGGAAGCCTGATCGCTACTGATAACTGGGAAACAGTCATTAGATATTGACGAAAGCATCACTGTTGGGCCCCTGGCTTCAGAAAAGACTCTCTAAGCCTTGATTCCTAAGTCAAATAAAAATAAAATAAGAGAGCCGGGCGTGGTGGCGCACGCTTTTAATCCCAGCACTTGGGAGGCAGAGGCAGGCAGGTTTCTGAGTTCGAGGCCAGCCTAGTCTACAAAGTGAGTTCCAGGACAGCCAAGGCTACACAGAGAAACCCTGTCTCGAAAAACAAAACAAAACAAAAAACAAACAAACAAATAAATAAAATAAGAATACCATTATCTGATGCAGTGGTACTCAACCTGTAAGGGGCGGTGGCGCGGGCACACACGCACCCCACCCCCCAGGAGTCGCATATCAGAGAGCCTGTGTAACAGATACTTACGTTATGATCCATAACAGTAGCAAAATTCTAGGTATGAATTAGCAATGAAATAATTTTATGGCGGGGGGGGGGGGAGTCACCACAACACGAGGAACTATATTAAACACGAGGGCTGCTGCTTTAGGAAGCTTGAGAACCACTGCTCTAATGGCTGTTGAGGGATTGCAAACATTGCCAGGAAAGGTTCTGATCTGCGAGGTGAACTATCACCATCCTCCTTTTTTGCCCGGAGGAAGTGAAGAGTCTAAGGAAATGACTTGCCTGGGACAGCTAGCAAATACCTGCCGGAATCCTAAGTCCCGAGCCACTATGCACGTTGCACGGCTAAGGATGTCTGCAGGAGGCCTATCGTGTCAAGCCTGTGGTTGAGGAGCAAGCGGCCCCTCCGAAGAGAGTCTTGGGCAAATAGCTAGAAAACAAGGCCCTTGCAAGTAGCTGCTTTTCTGTTGGGAATTCTGGCAAAGAAGAGATGAGCCTCTAAGCTGCCTCTGCGGCTCCCTCACTGGAGACCCCTTTTGGTAGCCTCCTCCGCACGGCTCAGATAAAGAGTCTATTTATTAGCTTTCCCCAGAGCGGGTTCTGGAAGCTGGATCTGGCATGAGGTAGAAGTCAGTCCCTCAGCCAAGCCTCCTCCTTTCGGTCTACCTTCCTTAGCCCTCTCCCTGGATTCCCCTGACACTGGCTTTCTCTCTCTGGTATCCCTGAGCCCAGGGCGCAGTATCACGTTCTTCCTAAACTGTCCGTGGAGCAGGGACAGCTTTGCGAGCTGCCTGCCACTGCACACACTTCCAAAGGTTTCCGTGGAATTCAGGCTTCAGTAAACACTTGAGGAGGAGGAAGTGGGCCAAGAAATGAATGTAAGATTACATCAGGGCTGACGCACACCCTGCCCACCCCTCTCCGGTCTTCTGAGACGCCCTCCCTCCTTGGAGGGGGGGGCACAGATGCAGCCCCTGGATCAGCCTCAAGCCATCTTTTTCCCCTTTGGCCTAGGAGAGTGGCTAGTGCTGATGAAAAGGGGAATGCTGAGGAGGGGGCCTTAGAGGTGAACTGTATCCTCCATGACCTGGAAGAGAGCTAGCTAACAGCAAGCTGGAGAGAGAGCAAAAGTGAAGTGGCCAAAGGAAAGAGTCCAAAAAGGCTGCGAAGCTGTGTTTTGGAAGTGTCCGCCAGAAGCTAGGCTCCATGCGGGAAACAATAACAACAGTGGTATCCAGCTTAGGAAACAGCGGCTGCTGGGTCGGGGACTCCGTTTCGGAAGCAGCTACCTTTTGTGTAAGGACCCTGGGTGGTTTATATGTCCTTGTATCGTACTGAATTCCAGCAACACCCCTCGGATTGGTGTGGTTAGGATCAGCCATCTTTTTACAAATAAAGACAGGGAAGGGCTAAAGTTCAGAGCTATCTAAGGTTACTAAATTGGGCTTTGGGTAGTCTGGGTTTGGGTCTGGGTCTGTCTGCTGAGTGTGTTTTGTGTTTGTTTTTAAGGCAGGGACTTGCTGAGAATTCCAGGCAGACTTTAAACTCATGACCCCTGCTGTGGCCTCCCGAGTCCCAGGATTAAAGGCAGGGACCTTTGCAGGCACCATTGCAGGACTCTAATGCTCACCCTTAGCGTTGCTGAGCCCACACAGTTAACTCCCAAGTGCCTGGCTCTTCCTGAGTCCCTCTCAGTTTAGTTTGGGTTTCCCATCTTTCTGTCTCCCCAGGCAGAAATGATAGAGCCAGCCTAGGCAGACCTGGTGGCCAGCTGAGGCAGGATTGCTAGTTCAAGGTTATGCAGTGAGACACCATCTCAAAATGGAAAATAATGAAAAGATGGAGGATATAGCCCAATTTAGTAATACAGGGCTTGCTAGCAAGCATTGGGCCCGGAATACAATCCCAGGCACAGAGATAGTGATAGAGACAGACAGACATAGATAGATGGATAGACAGATAGACAGACAGACATAGAAAATGTGGTACATTTACACAATGGAGTACTACTCAGCTATTAAAAACGATGAATTCATGAAGTTCTTAGGCAAATGGATGGAACTAGAAAATATCATCCTGAGTGAGGTAACCCAATCACAAAAGAACACACATGGTATGCACTCACTGATATGTGGATATTAACCCAGAAGTTCAGAATACCCAAGATACAATTCACAGACCACATGAAGCTCAAAAAGAAGGAAGACCACAGTGTGGATACTTCAATCTTTCTTAGAAGGGGGATCAAAATACCCATGGGAAGAGATACAGAGATAAAGTGTGGAGCAGAAACTGAAGGAAAGGCCATCCAGTGACTGTCCCATCTGGGGATCCATCCCATATACAGTTACCAAACCCAGACACTATGGTGGATGCCAACAAGTGCTTGCCGACAGGAGCCTGATATAGCTGTCTCCTGAAAGGCTCTGCCAGTGCCTGACAAATACAGAAGTGGAGGCTCACAGCCACCGGTTGGACTGAGCACAGGGTCCCCAATGGAGGAGCTAGAGGAAGGACCCAAGGAACTGAAGGGGTTTGCAGCCCCGTAGGAGGAACAATATGAACCAACCAGTACCCCCAGATCTCCCAGGGACTAAACCACCAACCAAAGAGCACACATGGAGGGACTCAAGGCTTCAGCTGCATATGTAGCAGAGGATGGCCTTGTGGGACATCAATGAGAGGAGAGACCCTTGGCCTTGTGAAGGCTTGATGCCCCAGTGTAGGGGAATGCCAGGACAGGGAAGCAGGAGTGGGTGAGCAGGGGAAGGTGGGGTAAGGGGTTTTCGGAGGGAAAATGAGGAAAAGGGATAAAAATTGAAATGTAAATAAAATATCTGCCGGGCGTGGTGGCGCACGCCTTTAGTCCCAGCACTCGGGAGGCAGAGGCAGGCAGATTTCTGAGTTCGAGGCCAGTCTGGTCTACAAAGTGAGTTCCAGGACAGCCAGGGCTACACAGAGAAACACCCCCCCCAAAAAAAAAATCTAATAAAAAATGAAAAAAAAAGACATATGGATAGCTAAATAAATAGATAGATGGATATATAGATAGATAGACATAGATATATACACACATAGGTAGGTAGATAGACAAACATATAGATAGATACATAGACAAACAGACAGACAGAGAACAAACGCCTGTTTTGGTGTCTTTCATGCTGGCTCCTGTCACCTGTCCATTTGGCTTTCCCTAGCCACTTCCAGCTTGGTCCCTGACCAACCACAACCTTAGCTTTGTGGATCTCTTAGCACCTGGCCTGAAGGAGGTTTGAATGGAAAAACAATGGATTCCTGGAAGAGTTGCAAATTTGAATCTAGGTACATTAGGCTCCATCAGAGTGGTTTCCATCCTCTGCCTCCATCCCAGCCCCCTTGGCCAGTGAGGTCCAGTAAAGGAACTGGAAAACAAAGAGCCAAGAAGCAAGCAAGGGCAATCAGAATCCTTTCCCCCTGGTCTCTCCTTCCATTCTCCAGAAGCCAGGGAGAAATAGAAAAATGACTGTGGCCAGCACCAGCTCCGCCCCCAAGTTAAGGAATGCAAAAGGTGAGGGGTCACCATGGAAACAGCAGCACCAGGTGTGTTAGTGAGGACTTAGCTTTGCAGCATGGAGGTGAGGGTCTGCAGTGCCCAGCTAAGGAGCTCCAGGGATCGGCAGTTCATTTGTCCTTCTTAATAGGACATTACAGGAGACTTTTGCTTTTCATTGCTACCATTTTCTTCTAAAGTAGAAAGGGGGTGGAGGGAACCATTTTCCTTCCTTTCCTGCCCACTCAGAGGAATGCCAGAGGAGTGAACATCCCCTTCAGATTTGCCGCTGGTCACGAAGCCCCATCATTTCTTAAATCGCTCTATTTTAAGGGTTTGTGAAAAGTGCACCAAATTGATTCCTCCCCCTCCCATCTCTTCTATCTGTGATCTCTGTGGTCTCTCTTTTTCAGAACCGCACGTCCTCAGAGCAGGATGGCAAAGGTAGATGGATGGATACTTGAGGTATTCTGTGGTTTGGGAACCAGAGAATAAAAGGGGCTTTAGAGAATACCCAGTTCCTGTCCCCTCCTGCTCTGCTGATCACCTTTGTATTTATTTTTACTCAGGATCTGTTGGAAAGGATTTGGCTCTAAACTCTATTTAGCTCCAGGCCTTAATCACTGCAGAGCAAAGAATCTTATAATCACAGAGACGGGGAGAATCTTAGAAGTCCTCTGGCTCAGAGATTCTCCAATGCTCAGACTTTATCAAAATAGAAAATTTGGAAAATTGAGTGGGTGACGGAGATGGCTGAGGGCTTTTAGTCTAGACAAACACAAACATCAAACAAATACAACTCTCTTTGTACCAACCATCGTTTTACACTCCAAAAAGGGAGAAAGGTTACATTCTAGTGAGGTGCCCTTAAACAGAAGAGATTTTGTTCACAGATGTACACACTTTAAGCAGACATGTGGTGGTACACGTCAGTAATCCACTTGGGAGGTGGAGGCAGAAGAACCAGGCTTTCAAGAGCATCCTCAGTGGCAGCAAACTTCAAGGCCAGCTGGGCTTTATGAGATGACAAAATGTGCTGTTTTATCAGATATTTCTCCTTTTTTAAAAAAAATTTTTTAGATTTATTTATTTATTTATTATATATAAGTACACTGTAGCTGTCTTCAGACACTCCAGAAGAGGGCATCAGATTTCGTTACGGATGGTTGTGAACCACCATGTGGTTGCTGGGATTTGAACTCGGGACCTTCAGAAGAGCAGTCGGCGCTCTTAACCACTGAGCCATCTCACCAGCCCCAGATATTTCTCCTTATTCCACACACTCCAGTCAGAGAGAGGGTGGACATTTGAAAACTACCGCTCTGGATTGCAGCTCTTAGAAAAAATTAGTTTATATATATATATGTGCGTGTGTGTGTGTGTGTGTGTGTGTGTGTGTATGTGTCTGTATGAATGCATTCACATTGTGCAGATGCCTCTGAAGGCCAGAAGAGAGAGAGAGAGCACCAGATGCGCAGCTGGCATGGGTGCTGGGAACCAAGTCTGGGCCCTCTCAAAGAGCAGCACATACCCGCTCAACCCCTGCACCATCTCTCCAGCCCCAGCTTAAGTTCCTTACCAGCATCTCTTGCTGTGTTCTTACCTGTTGGGTTATCTCTGGAAGCTGCTGCACTCCCTCCCTTTCCTCTGTGCAGGGACAAGTAGAAGTCTAGAGTAAAGGCGCATCTTCCCACACAAATGGTCAAGAACTCCAAAGCTTCAAACCGGTGGAACAATTTGGCAAAGCCCTGACCCGTCTGGGACAGGCTCAGGAGAAATGAATGGCAAGGCTTTCCCTGGGAGTCTAAGGATGAGTGTTATGAACCATCATCCAGGCTGAGTAAAGGCCAGCAAAGGCAGCCTCCCCCTCCCAGATGTTCAGAGCTGGAGACTGCTCACCTACAGAGACCTGCTACCAAGACTAGCTAAGCCCTCCCTCTGTGCTGCGTATAACAGACTCCCTGAGTTCCCCAGGAGTGGTGAGAGAAGCCCATCTGACCCCCAGCTTTACTGTATGTGGGTCTGTCCTTTCTTCATTCTCTTGCTGCCCTAGGCAGGGTTCCAGGACCTAAGGGCACAGGGCGGAGCCTTTGATGAATCAAGCTGTTACCAGTCCTTACCTTTCTTCCTCTCCTGCCCTTCTCATCTCTAGGCAGGTTGGATGTCCCTTCCCTATTCTTCTGAAGTCCCCCCTCCGCCCCACCTTTCTCTTTCAGACAGGGTTTCTCTGTGTAGTCTTGGCTGTCCTGGAACTCTCTCTGTAGACCAGGCTGGCCTCAGAACTTACAGAGACCCATCTGTCTCTGCTTCCTGGGTGCTGGGATTAAAAGCAAGCCCTATCCGAGCCGGATTGCAGATGTCATTTTGTTTTCTGATCTCAGGGTGTTGTGATCATCCTGATACATTAATGTCAACTTCTTTTTAAGCATTTTAAAATTTCTCTCTCTCTCTCTCTTTCTCTGTATGTGTGTGTATGTGTGTGTTTGTATGTGTGTGTGTGCGTATGTATGTGTTTATGTGTGTGTGTATGTGTGCATGTGTGCATGTGTATGTGTATGTGTGTATGTGTGCATGTGTATGTGTGTATGTGTGCATGTGTATGTGTGTATGTGTGTGTATGTATGTGTGTATGTGTGTGTGCGTATGTGTGTACGTGTGTGTACGTGTGTGTATGTGTGTGTGTGTGTGTACACGTTGTATGTGTATGTGTGTGTATGTGTATGTGTACGTGTGTGTACACGTGTGTATGTGTGTATGTGTGTGTGCGTGTGTATGTGTGTGTACGTGTGTGTAAGCATGTATGTATGTGTGTACACGTGTGTATGTGTGTGTGTATGTGTGCGTGTGTATGTGTGTATGTATGTGTGTATGTGTGTGTGCGTGTGTATGTGTGTACACGTGTGTATGTGTATGTGTGTGTGTACACGTGTGTATGTGTGTGTATGTGTGTATGTGTATGTGTGTGTGTGCTTGTGTATATGTGTGTGTGTGTGTGTATGTGTGTGTACGTGTGTGTATGTGTGTGTATGTGTGTATGTATGTGTGTATGTGTGTGTGCGTGTATGTGTGTACACGTGTGTATGTGTGTGCGTGTGTATGTGTGTGTATGTGTGTGTACTCCATGGCATGCATGAATATGGAGATCAGAGGATAATTTACAGAAACTGGTTCTTCCTTTCTGCCATGTGGTCCTGGCAAGCACGTGGTAGGCCCAATGTCAGCTTCTTTTTCTTTTTGTTTTTAAAGACTTATTTATTTTATGTATATGAATACTCTATAGCTGTATAGATGGTTGTGAGCCTTCATGTGGTTGTTGGGAATTGAATTTTAGGACTTCTGCTTGCTCTGGTCAGCCCTGCTCCGGCCCAAAGATTTATTTCTTATAAATAAGTACACTGTAGCTGACTTCAGATGCACCAGAAGAGGGCATCAGATCTCATTATGGGTGGTTGTGAGCCACCATGTGGTTGCTGGGATTTGAACTCAGGACCTTTGGGAGAGCAGTCAGTGCTCTTACCCTCTGAGCCATCTTGCCAATCGCCAACCTCCCCCTCCCCTGTCAGCTTCTTGAAGAGAGAACATACATTGTTTTACCAGATGCTCAGATCCTTGATAGTCAACTGTTGACTAAAGGGATAAACTTTGTCCACTAGATTAACGATGTCATGAAACCACGGGACTAAAGGCCCTGAAGATAATGACTATTCTGAGCATGGTGTCAGTTGCTTGTCTATAATCTTAGTACTCCGAAGACTGAGGCAGGGAGATCAAAAGCTCTCAGGCTAGGGATAGAGAAGAAGCTCAGCAGCATAGAGCACTTGTTTTTGCAGAGGAACTGGACCCAGCACTCACGTGCCGGGTACCCATGTGCCAAGTTACAACTGTCTGTAACTCCAGTTCCAGGGGATCCCATGCCTTCTTGTGATCTCTGAGAGGACCAGGCATGCACATGGTACATGTACATACATGCAGACAAACCATGCATACACATTTAAAAAATATAGAAAAAGCCAGCGGGGCGTGGTGGCGCACGCCTTTAGTCCCAGCACTCAGGAGGCAGAGGCAGGCGGATTTCTGAGTTCGAGGCCAGCCTGGTCTACAAAGTGAGTTCCAGGACAGCCAGAGCTATACAGAGAAACCCTGTCTCGAAAAACCAAAAAAAAAAAAAAAAAAAAAAGAAAAAGAAAAAGCCAGGCATGGAGATACCCAGCATTTGGGAGGCAGAGGCAGGTGGATCTCTGAGTTCAAGGCTAACCTGGTCTACAGAGTGAGTTCTAGGACAGCCATAGAAAAACACTGTCAGCCGGGCGTGGTGGCGCACGCCTTTAATCCCAGCACTCGGGAGGCAGAGGCAGGCGGATTTCTGAGTTCGAGGCCAGCCTGGTCTATAAAGTGAGTGCCAGGACAGCCAGGGCTATACAGAGAAACCCTGTCTCGAAAAACCTAAAAAAAAAAAAAAAAAAAAAAAAAAAAGAAAAACACTGTCTCGAAAAACAAACAAAGTAGTGAAAAAATGATGAGTATTTGTTAAATATATTCCACATACCCCAGCTTCTAAAAATGTTTCTCTTTAATAATATGAACTTGCGGTGGCGGTGTGTGCATGTGAATGTGGGTACCTGAGAAGACCAATGTCTAATGCCCCTGATGCTGCAGTTACAGGTAGTTGTGAGCTGTTTGAAGGATGCTAGGAAGTGAACTTGGTTCACAGTGTGAACTCAACCTCTGGGTCATTTCCCTAGCCCCTGTTTCTTCTTTTCTTTTCATTTTACTTATTTTTATGTGTTACAGGTGTTTTGCCTGCACATATGCGTATACATGTGTGTATGCCTTGCTTGTGGAGAACAGAAGAAGGTATCAAATCCCCTGGAACTGGAGGTACAGATGGTTGTGAGCCACCCTGTGGGTGCAAGGAATGGAACTTCATCCTCTGAGAGAGCAGCCACTGCTCTTCACTGCTGAGCCATCTCCTCAGCCCCAGCCCCACGGGACTCTTAATCTTTGGGTACTGAACCCACATGGGGACCTCATAAATGAATGTGGGAAGCCATGGAAAGTTTGGCATCAGTAAAATGTTTCTGAATATCCACTGACCAACAATTAATTCATCATCCAAGGAACCCAAAGGTATTTTTTTTTTTAAGATTTTCTTTATTGCATGTATGTATGTGAGTACACTGTAGCTGGCATCAGATCCTATTACAAATGGTTGTGAGTCACCACACGGTTGCTAGGAATTGAACTCAGGACCTCTGGAAGAGCAGTCAGTGAGTGCTCTTAACTGCTGAGCCATCTCTCTAGCTCCTCCAAAGGTATTTTTGACCATATTCCCGTGTGTACGATTCCCATCGTACAGCTTCACTATGACCTTGTTTCTGAACATACAGCATGGTATGTGGTATGCACACATTCATGGGAATGGGGTGGGCACACAGTCACAGGTATGTGGTGTGCACACAGTCACAGGTATGTAGTGTGCACACAGTCACAGGTATGGGGTATGCACACAGTCATGGGTATGGGGTATGTATACAGTCAAGCTACACAACACCAACACTTGCCTGAGACATCTCGGCTCAGATTCGAGATGGATGTTATAAACTGCAATGTTTTACTCCACAAACCAAGCATTCTGTCTTATAAAAACATAATGGTTCAATTACAGAAAACAAAGACTTAATATTTTCTTACTTCCTTCCCTCAGCTGTGAATATCAAATTAATATATTGTTGGATTGTATTGTGCTGGAGTGTTTGACATGAAAAAAATTGCTGACGTGAGTTTCATTTAGGAAAAACAATTATGAAACGAAGCCTGGTGAGGTTTCATTTCATGATTTCAAGGTTTCATCATAACAAGATGTGTGAAACCCACTGGTTGAGAGTAGGAGCACTACCACAACTTAAAGCCAAATTTGAAGCAAGCATTAATTAAATACTGACCAGGATAGACTCTGGGCAGGTCCATCTCTGGGTACCCAGAAAATGGCCATGACTCACATTTTGTAGGGGCTCAAAGAGGCCAAACGCATAATTCACTACATTTCCCATCAGGTCCAATCAGGGACAAGCAGGCACCCTGACACACTTCCTGTCCAGGCACCTCCCACCCTCATGTGATCAACACATCTGGTGCAGATAGGTCAAACAAACTTGTCTATGGCTCCCATAAACAACAGTCCCCAGCATTTCAGGAAGTCTCTCACTTCGGGGCTTATATTTTTTGAGGCATTTTTGTTTCATGAATCTCTTAGGAACATTAATTAAAACGTAACTTTGACTCCCAGAGAGGTTTAGGCTGAATCAGGAGTTCAAGGTCATCCTGGACTGCATACTAAGTTTATGGTCCGTCTGTGCTACATGAGTCCCTTGTTAAGTCTCTTCACCCCAAATATAAGCTTAAATTTGTATTACATTTCCCCCCCTTATTTTTACTTTAGTGAGTATGAACCTCTTCCTTCTGCTGTTCATGCACGCCCTGGCTCATATGTGGCGATCAGAGGACAACTTGTTCTCAGATCAAGTTCTCAGAGAGAACTTCTATTCTGTCTTTTCTTAAAGGCCTGGGTAACCCCTGCCTGTCTAGCCAGCCATTTTATTTTATTTTATTTGTTGTTATTACTGTTACAAGGAAACTTTCTCCTGCCTGAGTGGATTGAATAATCTATTGTAGTCTGTGCTTTGGTGTTCTTGGAAACCAATCACAGTAGAGGTAATTAGAATTGCTTTATACAGTTAGCCACAAAAAGCTTGGAGCCACACCAAATGTTAGGCAGCATTTTCTACACCTGTGTGTGAGCTTTTATAGCTTTTGCCTTTATAAGATGCCCCTGGAGGCTGGGCGTGGTGGCGCACGCCTTTAATCCCAGCACTCGGGAGGCAGAGGCAGGCGGATTTCTGAGTTCGAGGCCAGCCTGGTCTACAGAGTGAGTTCCAGGACAGCCAAGGCAACACAGAGAAACCCTGTCTCGAAAAACCAAAAAAAAAAAAAAAAAAAAAAAAAAAAAAAAGATGCCCCTGGGATGGACCATAACATAAGAGAGACACCTGCACAGATATAAGAAGCCATTTTGAATAGGATTGAAGTAAAGTTCTAAGTTCCCAGGACATCCCTGAGAATTGATGTCCTCCTTGGCAGAAAGAGTCATGTGCATGGATAACTGACATCCTGGTTGATGAGCTAAGACATGAATGTTGAGTTGGAGAGATGGTGAAAGAACCTAGTGGGGAAACCCCCACTCAACTCCCGATTCGGCGTGCACCCAAGAATCACGAATAGAATACAACACCTTGATGTAACAACGCGAGGTATTTTAATGGCGGAGCTCCGGGTCGAAATGTATCTCACACAGGAGACAGTGGATTAGACCACGAGGCTTGGAAGCTAGGGTTTTTTTTTTTTTTTTTTAAAGATTTATTTATTTATTATATGTAAGTACACTGTAGCTGTCTTCAGACACTCCAGAAGAGGGCGCCAGATCTCGTTACGGATGGTTGTGAGCCACCATGTGGTTGCTGGGATTTGAACTCTGGACCTTTGGAAGAGCAGTCGGGTGCTCTTACCCACTGAGCCATCTCACCAGCCCCCAGGGGGTTTTTATAGAAAAGGAGTGGGGCTGGGGGAGGAATTGGCGCGGTTTCACATGATTGGTCCATTTAAACATTAGCAGCCTGTTAACATTTAACTTAGGTGAGAGGGGTGGGAGATAGGGAGGCGATGGGCCTGCCCGGGCATGTCCTGGTCTGTTCTGCTATGTTCTCAGCCCCAGGTTTCAAAGCTCACAAACAACTCTTTGGGCTATTTGACATACATTACATGAATCACAGGTCTCAAGTTTTATTTCCTTTCAATGGCTTAGTGGTTAAGAGCACTGACTGTCCTGAGAGGTCCTGAGTTCAATTCCCAGTAACCACATGATGGCTCACAACTGTCTATAATGGGATCTGATGCCCTCTTCTGGTGTGTCTGAAGATAACTAGGGTGTACTCATATACATTAAAAAATATATTAAAAAAGAGAGAGAGAGAGAGTCATGAATGTTCCCTGCCACAGTTGAATACCCCAACCAATGGGAACAGGATAAATGTACACAAAGACTTGTATTTAAGAAAGTTCCCAGCTGGGCGTGATGGCGCACTCCTTTAATCCCAGCACTCGGGAGGCAGAGGCAGGCAGATTTCTGAGTTCGAGGCCAGCCTGGTCTACAAAGTGAGTTCCAGGACAGCCAGGGCTACACAGAGAAACCCTGTCTCAACCCCCCACCAAAAAAGAAAGTTCCCTATTGCTAAATTTTGATTGGAGGAATAGCTTGGCTCCGATGCTTATGGATTCAGGCTTAAAAGCACTGTAGAATGCTGGCTCAGGCTCACAGTCAGCTCCTGAGTCTGGTCTGTGGCTCTGATCGATCAGTCCTGGGCTAACTATCCCTGTCTGACTGGGATCAGTGTTTGTGTGGTTTATAGGGAGACTCCTGGACCCAACACTTTCACTGTGTTAGTCTTGGGCGTTAAACTCAGGTCATAAGACTTGAGCACAAGTGGCAAGCACATTTATCTCGTGAGCCCTCTTGCCAGCCCTACATGAACTCATGGACTGGTACCAGGACAGGAATTCTAACAGTTTCTGAAATGGCTTTGAACATGCTTTTGCCATGTGCACTACGTATTTATCAAAGTGCAGTTCTCAGCCTTAATGGGTATAGATACTTTGTTTGTTTATTTTTGTTTTTGTTTTTCTTTTTTTTTTTTTTTTTTTTTTTGGTTTTTCGAGACAGGGTTTCTCTGTATAGCCCTGGCTGTCCTGGAACTCACTCTGTAGACCAGGCTGGCCTCGAACTCAGAAATCCACCTGCCTCTGCCTCCCGAGTGCTGGGATTAAAGGCGTGCGCCACCACGCCCGGCTTGTTTTTGTTTTTCAAGACAAGATTTCTCGTGTAGCCCTGGCTGTCCTGGAACTCACTTTGTAAACCAGGCTGGCCTCGAACTCAGAAATTTGCCTGCCTCTGCCTCCCAAGTGCTGACATTAAAGTCGTGTGCCACCACCACTGCCCAACTGGTGGTTATTGATTCAAAATGTCATTCTATGTTCTGTAGTATCAAATATTCAGCTAAGATTTAATTCTTCATGTGAAAATAAATAAGCACATCTATTGCATTGGTATATAAGTTTGCCCTAATCTCAAATGATATGGTATGTATACCAAAAAAATTTTAAAAGATTTATTTATGTATGAATGCTCTATCTGCATGCCAGAAGAGGGCATCAGATCATTGTTGTGAGCTACCATGTGGTTGCTGGGAATTGAACTCAGGACCTCTGGAAGAGCAGCCAATGTTCTTAAACTGAGCCATCTTTCCAGCTCCACATTTTTCAATTTATTTATTTTATTATTAAATGAGTACACTGTAGTTGTCTTCAGACACACCAGAAGAGGGCGTTGGATCTCATTACAATGGCTGTGAGATCTCTCTCTCTCTCTCTCTCTCTCTCTCTCTCTCTCTCTCTATCAAGACATGGACAGACAGAGAGAGACAGGGTCTGTCTTCTATGCAGCCCTGGCTGTCCTGGAACTTGCTCTGTAGACCAGGCTGGCTTTGAACTCTTTGAGATCTGCCTGCCTCTGCCTTCCAAGTGCAGGAATTAAAGGTTTGTGTCAACATTGCCCAGCTAAAAATAATATTTTTTGCTTTTGGATTTTTGGACTGGATGCCATATAGCTCAGACTGGCCTCAAACTTACTCTGTAGTGCAGGATGACTTTTGAATTCTTAATTCTCTGCCTTTATCTCCAGAGGGTTAGATAACAGGTGTACCTCTCCATACCCAGTTTTAGGTGCTGCTGGAAGTGAAGCCCCAGGGCTTTGTGCATGCTAGGTAAGTATTCTACCTACTGAGCTACAAGACCAGCCTGTAAAATAAATTTTTGTTGTGTTTCTGTTTTGTTTTGTTTTCCAGAGACAGGGTCTCTCTATGTAGTCCTGGCTGTCTTGGAACTTACTCTGTAGACCAGGCTGGCCTCCAACAAGAGGCCTCACAGAGATCTGCCTGCCTTTGCCTTCCAAGTGCTGGGATTAAAGGCGTGCCCCACCACCGCCCGGCAAAATAAACTTCCTTATAACTTTCAGTAAGTGTTTGATTTGAGTATCTATTTTAAGCTTATTTTGTTTGGTTGGTTTTTGAGATAGGGTTTTCCTGTGTAGACCAGGCTGTCCATCAACTCAAGAGATTGGCCTGCCCCTGCCTTTCACCTGCTGGCATCACAGATGTGTGCCATAACACCCAGCTGCCATTTTACACCTATGTACCTAGAGATAGTCACGTGGAAAATTCCACTGGAAACATTTAAGAAGCCTGGCTGTGTGTGATGTGTTTTATGTGACTTTGATAAGAAACTGGCTTTTATATCAGGGCATTTGGTCATATGATGAAAATTAAAATGGATAAAATATTTTGTTTGAAAAGGAAGGGGCTGGCTAGATGGCTCAGTGGGGTAAGAGCACCAACTGCTCTTCTGAAGGTCCTGAGTTCAAATCTCAGCAATCAGTTGGTGGCTCACAGCCACCGGTAATGAGATCTGACGCCATTTTCTGGCATGTCTGAAGTCAGCTACAGTGTACTTATGTATGATAATAAATAAATCTTTGGGCCGGAGCAAGCAGAGTTGACTGGAGCAAGCAGAGGTCCTAGAAATTCAATTCCCAGCAATCACATGAAGGCTCACAACCATCTTCAGCTACAGTGTACTTACATACATAAAATAAATAAATAAATCTTAAAAAAAAAAGGAAAGAAAAGTTTCTCTTGGTAGTTCCAAGTTGTTTGTGCAAAATGTGTTGCAGCACTGCTTGTGATAGTAAAAAATTGGCAATAACCAAAGTACTAATCAATAAAGAACCTGGTCACTACAGCTTACAGCTCAGCCGTGTTACGTAGGCAGCCTCTACAAAGAACAAAGTTGACCTGGATGTACTGATGTAGAAAACTACTGTAGAGACACATTGTTAAGGAAAACAGTTCTATCTCTCTCTCTCTCTCTCTCTCTCTCAAACACACTCACACATGATTGTTATCCAGTTGTTGATAGTGGCTTTTTCTCTAGGTCAGAACAGATTTTCAGGGATCTTTTCCATTATTAAACACTCATCTCTGGGTAATGCGAGTAATTGCAGGAGGAGGAGGAGGATGATGAGAAGGCGGAGGGAAAGGACGAGGAAGAATAAGCAACATGTCTTCTTTAGCGCTGTGGGGCACTTTTAGAGTCCCAGGTACCGAAAAGGCTGAGACAGGAGGGTCACAAGTTGGAGGCTAAGCTGAACAACGCTGAGATTCTGTCTCAAACAAACACCCCAAAAACATCAATAGAAGAAAGGTTTTCTAACCCTGGGATTACCTGAACCCCTTCTCCTACCCTAAGTCCCCTCCATGTTAATTTTGTGTCAGGTCTTCAATATCTCTTGAGCTAAGGACCTCTTTCTCTGGGTCTTTAAATAATGTTTATTTTATTGTTGTTATTTGCTGTCGTGTGCTGGGAAAAGAACCGAGGTCCTCTGAAAGAGTGCCAAGCACTCTTAACTACTGAGTCATCTTGGCAATACACACACACACACACACACACACACACACACACACACACAGTGTCAGAGGCATCAGACCCCCCTGGAGCTCAAGGCAGGCTGACGTGGGTACTGGGAACTGTAATTGGGCATCTGGAGACAGAAGTGCCTCACAGTGCCATCTCTGCTCCTAACCACAGTGCCATCTCTGCAGCCCAATCCACCCGGGCCCTTACAAGGTGGCCTGTACTTAATGACTTCTGAGTGTCTTTCTGATATGAATTCAGGAGAGTTGATAGTTCTGGTTTCTTCATTACCAAAGTCTGTGGTTAGCAGTGGGGAAGATTTGGTAATTTCATTCTCATCTCATGAAAGTGGTTGAGGAGAGCCAGTTTTTGTCTCTTGTGATATTTGCACTAGAAGGAAAGATAGCTTGCCAGTTTGGGCTTTAAACCAAGAAGGAATCCGACAGTCGTGCAGTTTTCATGTGTGTACACTTAGAACTGGGTAAGGGATACCTTGGGAGCAGAGGGAGGGATGAGCTGACAGTTTTATGGTTGCATCTTTAGAAATGCAACAAGAGTTAAGTAGGGTGGTTGCTGTGGCTCACCATGGGTGCTGGAGAGGAAACGTAGGCCCCGTGAGGGATGCAATCTACTCAGGTTCTCAGTCTGACCTTGATTGCCTTGCTTAACCCGGTGCTTTGAGGTCTCAGGGTGTAAGAACAAGAACATGATCCGGACGGGGAGCACATATTAAAGATTTACAGGAGCACTGATAATCTCCAAGCGCTCGGGAAGAGGTTGCTCTAGGGAAGCAAGTTTACTCGTTTAAAGCTGAGGTCCAGAGCAAAGATAGATTGCAACTTCACAGTGGCCGAGGTGTAGGGCTGTGGAAAAACACGCACGGACTGGGCTGACTTTTCTTGGAAAAATACTCCTATCTCTATCATGTATTAGTTGACTAAAAGGTAAGAACGGGGGTGTAGACCCCAAGACTGCTCAGTAGTAATGTCACTTAAGCCTGGTGACTTGAGTTTGATGGGGGTGGGGGTTCCCACATGTTGGAAGGAGCTGGTCATCCTCTGGTTTGCACCATGTATTCTGTGGCACTGAACCCATTTCTCCCAGCAAAATAAGCAAACGTTAACTTTTGAAAGGTGAGACTAAGACATAGCTCAGTGGTTAAGAGAACTTAGTGTTTTTCCAGAGGACCTGAGCTCAATTCTAAACATCCACAACCAAGAGGTTCACAACTGCCTGTAACTTCAACTCCAGGGGCTTTGTAGGGCCGCTGCACACTCAAAACACACACGCACACACACACACACAAATCTTTTTTTTTTTTTTTTTTGGTTTTTCGAGACAGGGTTTCTCTGTATAGCCCTGGCTCTCCTGGAACTCACTTTGTAGACTAGGCTGGCCTAACTCAGAAATCCGCCTGCCTCTGCCTCCTGAGTGCTGGGATTAAAGGCGTGCGCCACCACGCCCGGCCACACACACAAATAATGATGTGAAATGATGGTAATACTTCCCATCCTATGGGTAGTATTAAACTTAATATCTCTACAATGCCTGGAGTATTGGCGGCACATGCCATGAATTAATCCCTGAACTTGGGAGACAGAAGCAGGTGGTTCTTTGTGAATTATGGTCCAGTCAAGGCTACAGCATGGAAACTGTTTCAAACTAGCATGGAATCATGGTGCACACATTCAGTCCCAGCACTCAAGAGGCAGAGGCAGGCAGATCACTGAAGGTTTAAGTCCATTCTGGTCTACATAGCGAGTTTCAGGACAGCCAGAACTACATAGTGAAACTGTCTCAAACAACAACTACAACAACCAAACATCCCAAATTAATCCATATATAAAATGTTTAGAGTAACAGGACCTTGACATTCAGTAAGTTTTTAATAAGAGTTAGTTGCGAACTACTACTTCCGAGTCCTTTGTGGGTGTAGAGAGACTAGCTGATCCCAACAGTTCTAGCTTCAGTTATTAATAAATCTTTGACATTTTCCTGTTGCCAAATAGGGAAGCATCAGAGAATGCCATGAGTTGAATCCAAGAGGACAGATATCAGCGCGGGGTCTATTGCTGGTTCTCAGGACCTTCGTGGACAGATCAGCCTCAGTTGCCCTATCTTTAAGACAAAACGGAGTCTGAGCCTCATGTCTTAAGTTTTCCCCCTCTTCCCCAGTTCTTTTTTTTTTTTTTTTAGGTTTTTCGAGACAGGGTTTCTCTGTATAGCCCTGGCTGTCCTGGAACTCACTTTGTAGACCAGGCTGGCCTCGAACTCAGAAATCCGCCTGCCTCTGCCTCCCGAGCTCTTCCCCAGTTCTTAAAACCATTTTTCTTCTCTAGCGGAGATCCAGTTACACCTGGCCGCAGAAATGGGCACCTTGATTGCAGACTGCCCAGGGAACGGAGGACGCACGTGTACTGTCCGCCCCATCCGGTGCGATGCCGGTTCCAGCCGAAGATTTCCAGCTCCAACTGGCACCAGGACCACGAATTTTGTCGCCTAGAATCTACAGCTCCTCTCCCTCCCCGCCACGGGGTGTGCGTCTGACTCCCGGGCCCCAAGGCTTCCTGTACCCGCTGATCGGCAGGGCGGGGGTGGGGGAGAGCCGGTTCTGCAGAGGACTGAAACCAGCGCCCTGCCCCCTCTTCTTCACCCCAGTGAAAGAGGGCTGTAAAATTCCGGAAGAGAGATTAGAGGCAGGGGATGGGTGGGGCGGTGAATCAGTACATTCCTTCCAACCCCTGCCTCCTC
Organism: Mus caroli; assembly: GCF_978045245.1. Lineage (NCBI taxonomy): Eukaryota > Metazoa > Chordata > Mammalia > Rodentia > Muridae > Mus > Mus caroli. The sequence goes on along the minus strand of NW_028227261.1, from coordinate 27,842,610 downwards.
CTCTTGGGTTATCACTCTTTGGAGGGTAGGGCCATTTTCTCATAGCTTTTTCTGTTAACTGCTTCACTGGCTGCATCCGGACATACTGAGCAAACCTACGCGGGAATTTCCCATGTTCGTCTGAACTTTGTGGAGCCTCCTTAGCTTAATTTGCAGCTCGTGACCTATTTAGTTTGGGGCCGAAGAGTTTCAGCTGTGGCTTCCAACTTGGCCCTTCCTGTAAGTCTGTGGGTGCATTTACAGTAGCAGCCCATAGCGCGATGTCAAATTGCTCTTGGGTTCCTATAAACACATATTTAGTGTTAGAGGCAGGGACATCTGGGCTCAGAGAGAATAGGTAACTTCCACCTGGTCGCACGGTGGATGACCTGGGATAACCTCGGCTTGGTTGGTTGCATGAATTTCCCACCACACCCTGTTACTTCCTTTACTTAAGGTCACTGAAAGACAAAGTGTGCTTGTAAAAGGGGTAGAGAAGTAACAAAAGACAGACCACTGCCGCAGAGCCAGATTCGCTAAATATGGTGTCTTTATTTCTAGCGTTTCCACAACTAGAGTGGAATAGATGTGACCACCGTGCTCTGTATAGACGAGAAGCTTTAGCAGTCGGGAATTTTACGATTCAAGGGCTAAAATCTTTCTATGTACAGTTACAGTATGACGTCTCTGTAGCTGGTCCTTTGCTACTTTGGGGGACGGGGTTCTTCCTTCCACCTTTCTCCACTCTTTTAACCCCCAACAGTAGATCAGAGAGAAAAAAAAAAGGATAGAGAGGAAAAGAAAGAGATCCCTGGATAAAATGAGGGGTCCGAAAAGGGGTGACATTATCGTTAGACTACTTCCTGCTGATTAGGGCCATTGTCTTGGGGGCAAATTTGATCATCACTGTCAGATATCTAATTTCTTCTTATTTCTTCTTTGCATGACCAACAGCAAACAACAACCCCACCAACTTCTTGGGGCCCTAGCATTTATATACCCTCTGAGAAGTACCCAAAATTCCAAACATCATGCAATCATAGAAATTTTCTACAGCTGGCAAAACTCCATGCCCCGCCAGAGCACGAGGCAGATCACAGTCAGCTGTTGTGGGCGATCTCCAAAATTCTCACCGTATGTCTGTCCTCTTTTTGAAACCATAGGAGTAAGACAAAATCTCACACTGTAGCCCAGGCTGTGCTAGAGCTCACTATGTAGCTTAGGCTGGCTTCAAACTTTGGCTATATATATATATATATATATATATATATATATATAGCCAAAGTTTATATATGTATATGTATACATATTTTTAATTTTTAACTTTTTTCCTATGTTGCTGGAAACTGAACCCAGGGACTTGTGCATGCTAGGCAAGTGCTTTAATGTTGAGCTGTATCCCCAACCCTGTTTAATTGGTTTAGTGATGGAGTGTCACTATGTTAACCAGGTTGAGTTGTATCCCCAACCCTGTTTAATTGGTTTAGTGATGGAGTGTCACTATGTTAACCAGGTTGGTCTGAAACTTCTGGTCTCAAGGATCTTCCAGAGTCAGCCACCCAAGCAGATGAAACTAGCAGTCCTTGAATTTTACGATTCAAGGACTAAAATCTTTTTATGTACAGTTACAAATATTTCTGCCCAATAGATCCTATTGGGTATCTTCCTTAGTTACCCTCCATCTTATTTTTTGAGAGAGGATCTCTCACCAATCTGGAGCCCACTGATTTGGCTAAACTAGCTGGCCAGAAAGTCCAAGCAGTTCTGTCTCTGCCCTTGAAGTGCTGGGGTTACTTACCTTGCTGCTGCATCCATGAGAGTGCTTCTGATTCTAACCCAGGTTCTTTTTTTTTTTTAAGATTTATTTATTTATTATATGTAAGTACAGTGTAGCTGTCCTCAGACACTCCAGAAGAGGGCGCCAGATCTCGTTACGGATGGTTGTGAGCCACCATGTGGTTGCTGGGATTTGAACTCTGGACCTTCGGAAGAGCAGTCGGGTGCTCTAACCCACTGAGCCATCTCACCAGCCCCTAACCCAGGTTCTTAATCTCGGTGGCAAGCACTTTACCAACTGAGTTGATGCTTCAGCCATGTTTGACACAGACTCTCCATAGCCCTGGATATGTGAAAGCAGATTGGTACCCCGCCCCCTCTCTGAGACAGGGTCTATTTGTGTAGCCTTGGCTGTAGACCAGGCTGGCCTTGAACTCAGAAATCTGCCTGCCTCTGACTTCCAAGTGCTAAGATTAAAGGTGTGCACTACCACTGCCCGGTATGAAAGCTTTTAATTTCTCAAATGTGATTTTGTCTCTGAGACTTAACTACTGAATAAGCTCACCATTTCTAGCTCTTTTGGAACTCTGGCTGGCTGATTCAACTCAGCCATTTAGGCTCAAACTCCTCTCCGTGATGACTGATTCAAACTGGATTCTCTTGACTTCTGACTGAATTGCCCTGCTTGTCCTCACACTAACTCTGGCAATCTGCTCTACTCTCCTGGCTCCTCATTCTCTGCTTCATTCTGTCTTCACCCATCTTTGTAAAACTGTCCAAGTAAAAAATAAAAAAAAAAAAACTGCCTTCTCTCTCTCTCTCTCTCTCTCTTGCTTTCCTGCTTTCTTCCTGTCTGTTCTATTCTCATGAGAATTGGGCATATCCTATTTCTGACTCAATATGTCAAATCTTTCTCTGATTTGTCACTTTGCCCCTCAATTAGACATCACTTTCCAACATGGCTGCTTCCTTCTACAAACTAACCTTACCTGCATTGTTTGGTATTACAGGTGCATGCTAAGGACATGTCTGTATTGCAGCCACACAATACCGTCACCCAGAGCATGAGCACTCATATCTTTGGCTGTGATCCTTTGCCAGAACAGCCATGTTGCCAGATTAATTTTTTTTCTACTGGGTGACCTGGAATTTGGTATATTGACCAGGCCAATCTCAAACTTGTAGCAATTCCTGTTGTAAATTTGGCACTCTGTTAGTCTGCCTTTCAGTGACTGCATGGCAGCAGTTTGTGTCATCACCCGATGATGTCAGGTGTGGTATATTTCCATTGTTAATTGAAGTTGTGTGTCAACACTCACCCCTTTAAAACACCCCAGATTGTTCTGTCTTGTTCATTCTGTTTCCTGGTCTGTCTTGTCTGTCTGTCTGATGTCCCCACTCCCAGATGGTCTTTCACTCCTCCCCTTCCCCCAATAAACCTATTGTGCTAGATCTGTTGTGTGGCATGATCTCTTTAGCAGTGCACCTTGCCCCAACCCCTGCCACTTTATCTTAACAACCCTCCCAAATGTTCTTAGTGTTGAGGTTGCAAGTGAATGAAAATAAGACATAAAAAAGGAAAGGACATGACTGCTTGTAGGTATGGTGGAGGAGAAGGTCTATTGTAGATATGTGGGAGAGTATAACCAGAGGCAGACACATTTGGGAGAGTCCAGAGTGAACACGACCGTGAGCCAGGCTATGTGAGGAAAAGTGGGAGGGAAAGGGAGGAAAGGACCAACTGACCAAAAATGGGTCGCCTGGGTCAAGAGACTGGCCAAGGGTAGAAAATCTTACCCACAAAAAGGGTAGACCAGACCAAAAAGTCAAAAGGGACCAGTATAGCAAAATGGCTGGATTATATGGGAAAGGGCAGCCTAGCCCTTGGGCTGGAAACGTTTAGGGTAGGGGATGAGGTATGCTGGCCTAGCGGGCCCTGTAACAATCCCTGTAGTAGGGACTGGGTTATGCTCGGAGAACCTAGTGGCAAGTGTCCACTCTGACACACTAGTAGACACTTCAGTTACACCCTAACAGGCAAATGTCACCATACCTAGCTTAAGAGCCTGTATTTATTTTTGTCTGTCTGTTTTTGAGACAGGGTTTCTCTGTGTAGCCCTGGCTGTCCTGGAGCTCACTCTGTAGACCAGGCTGACTTCATATTCCCAGAGATCTGCCTGTTTCTGCCCAGTGGGCTGGGATTAAAGATGTGTGCCACCACTACCAGGTCCTGAGAGCTTATAATTTTAAATTAAACTCTATAATGCCAGTAGTATCAAAGTTTATTCCGTGTTACTCTATAGTGCTAAGTACCATTCTAACAATTATATTAATTACCACTTATTAAACACTTACCAGGAGTCCAGTAGAGTGTTACATGAGATATATACAGTAATGTCTTCCATGCTCAAAAAAGCTTCTTTTTAAAGCATCATGGCCCCTTTCTAATTTTCACCTATTTTTCCCCCTCCTATGGGGGGGGGGATATAAACCAAGGATTTATGCATGCTAGGAAGAGCTTTACTATTGAGCTATAACCCCAATCCTATTTAATTATTAATAATGGCATGTCACTAAATGAAAAGTTATTTCCCTTTTTCCTTTTTTTTTTTTTTTTTTTTTTGGAGACAGGGTTTCTCTGTGTAGCCCTGGCTGTCCTGGAACTCACTCTATAGATCGGGCTGGCCTTGAATTCAGAGATCCCCCCTGCCTCTGCCTCCGGAGTGCTGGGATTAAAGGCGTGCGCCACCACACCCATCTGGAGAAAAGTTACCTTTTCCTTTTGTGTGTGTGCTAGTGAGCATAGAGACCAGAGGGCAACCTCGGATGTCCTTCTTAAGAGCCACCCACCGTGTCTTGGTGGTGTGTGTTGAAGACAGGGTTTCACTAGCTTTGCCTGGCCTGGAACTCACTCTGTAGACCAGGCTGGCCTCCAACTCACAGAGATCTGCCTGTCTCTACCTCCCAAGTGCTGGGATTTAAAGGTGTAGCCACCATACCTGGGTACCTTATCTTTTTTGAGTCAGGGTCTCTCACTGGCCTGGAGCTCTTAGTGGCTCCTCAGGGAGCCCCAGGGACACAGGTGTCTCCACTTCCCCAGTGCTCAGATTTCAGGTGCTCATCAGCACACCTGGTTTTTGTGTTTGTTTTTTGTTTTTCACATGAGTTTTGGGACTTGAACTCAGGCCCTCAACTTGAGGCAAGTGCTTTATACTTTACCGACTAGCTGCTTAGCACCACCCTTTCACTTGATAGAAGGGGTACCTGAGACTCTGAAACTTGAAATAAGGTTCTAAGGGGTCTTAGTTTGCCTGCTATTGTTGTGATAGATACTGTGTCCAAACGGAACCTCGCAAGGAAGAGGGTTCATTTTACCTTTCAATTTATAACCCATCTCAAAGGAAAGGCTGGGCAGGAATGCCAGGCAGGAACCTGGAGGCTGGAACTGAAGAGGAGGGTATAGAAGTTACTTACTGGCTTGCTTGAAGGGACTCTAGCCAGCCCAAGCATGGCAAACACCGCTCTGGCAGGCCTTGCCTTTCTTTCTCATTAAAAACCATTAGATTATATTCCTAAAGCTAGACACCAAGGTCTATTCTCTTATTTCTTATTTATCCACTTCTCCTTCCAAGGCTGACTGCATAGGTCCAGCCATCAAAGTATTGAAGTCCAGCAATCAAAAGCCCCTTTTGGCTCCTCTAACTAACATGTCAATTAAACACCTTATCCTATCCTGGAGTTTCCCCTGGACCTTTATGAACTGCAATTGGCCAATGGCTATGTCTGTTTCTTCTCTATTCAGAGGCAGTTCTTGGTCATGTTGTTTCATATCCCGTGTTCCCTGACACCACACACACACACACACACACACACACACACAAATACACGTTCATCCTCTATCTCCTGTCTTTGTCTCTATTCCCCGACCCTTGTTTCCCTGGGGCAAGTGAATCTTCTTGGTGCTGAGAACTTGGTCTTGAGGTGTCCTGAGCCCATATTGATCCCTTTTGTTGCTGCTCGTGGCTTGCTCAACATGTTATCTTACATATCTTAGGACCATCTGTCCAGGGGTTGGCGCCACTCATAGTGGTCCAGGCCCTCCCACATCAATCATTAATGAAGAAACTGCCCTACAGACTTGCTAATGGTAGCATCTTCTCAACTAAAGCTCTCTCTTCCCAAATGACTCTGGCCTGTTCCAAGTTGAAAAGGAAAAAAAAAAAAAAAAAAAAAAAAAAAAAAAAAAAAAAAAAAAACAACTCTAATTAGGACACAAGGTTACATAGCAACTTTATGGCCACACAATGAGGCCAAGTAAGAGAGCATAAACTCACAGAATGGGAACCAGGGACCTGGGCTGTGTCCCAACCCTAGCACCGCAGTTTCTTTGCCATACCCCCTCCCCCCATTTCTTCTTTAGTACTGCTGTGTATGGCAGGCCCACACAGCTTCTGCTTCCAAGGAGATCATGCACTGGAAAATGAGCCAGGAATACCGCCAGCTTAGCCTCACAGGGGGGCTGGGAGGATTAATAAGCTAATGGCACTTGGAGTGCTTCAGCAATGGCCCTGGATAAACTCAGGGTACTTATGTGTGAAGCTCACTGCCAAGGTGGTTTGCCTTTAATAAGGCACCCGCAGCCCGGTTCCCGATCTGTTTATGGTGGGAGGAAGTAAAACTGCCTTGTAACCCTCTTGGGAAAAACTAGGTCTGGGAGGCTTGTATGCCTCTTCACTGGCCTCCGGGTAAGGCACAGTGATGGTGACCCTGTGGTCTCCTATAGGTGGGCGCCCGAGGTCTCGGTAGGCTTTCCAGCGCACTCTGAGGGACACCAATTAGTGACGGAAGTCAGAGACTAACACGATTATCTGGGCCCCAGAGGCAGACAAACCCGGGCCAAGTTCTGCTTCTGACGTTTCATTTCTCTAAGCCTCCATTCTCTTTTAAAATGAGTTAATAATACCTTCTTCACAGGGTTATTTAGAAACATAAGTCTGGTAATTTATTTAAAAGCACCTTGCCCAGAGCTTGGAATAGAGTAGGTGCTTTTAAAAATGGCCATTAGTGTAGGTGTTGCTGTTAGCCTCATGTTATGTTATTTACTGATATTTTAGGGCCCGGCTGAGAGCCAGGCGGTGGGAAATTCATTCCTTCAGCTATCTACTCGTTTGCCCTAGTAGACCGGTCCAGCAGAGGAGAATCATGAAAACAGGCACTTATAGCATGTTGTACATACTATGGTAGGATGTGCATAATAAGGTGTTTTGAAGCCATACAGGAAGCATCCGTAACCAGGAAATGCAGCCAAAGTTCTGCCGGGTGGTTAGTTCTTCCTCTCCAGTCTGTCCTTGGAGAGACGCTGCCTGACTGGGAGAATAATGCAGGCAACCCTTGCGCGAGCGTTCACACCCTCTGCCAGGGGCCTTGATTCTAATCTGTAGACTCTCTTGCTCCTCAAGGCCTTTTAACTCCCACACAGCAAGGCCACACAGACTTGCCCTAAAATACCCGATCCTCCTGAGTTCTGCGCTGTGGCTGTGGGAGGCTGAGTCATTAGATCTTTCTTTTTAAAACTAAGTTCTAAAGGGCAGCTTCTGGTGAGGAGCGATGCTCCAGGACTGCCTTGTGGGAAAGGGCTAATGACCACTGACCACTGCATTTCCTCACAGCGCAAGGGCAGGATGAACGCACTGGGGAGCGATAGCTCCAGGAGCATTCTCATTTCCTTGTAAGTGTCGATCCTGGGTGGGAGAGAGTTCCATGCGGGATAGTGAGTATACACTTTTCTGCCCACTCCCATCTTGGGGAAATCTAACCCACTTCTCCGGCCAGCCTCCAGAGCCTTTTCCTGTTCCATTTGGCAACAGCCCAAACCAGCCTCCCAACTCACCGGGTAACCACATTTTCCAAACAAGAAATCAAGATGCGTGAACTGGCTTATAACTTCTGGCCAGGTTCCAAATGCAAAAGACAAACAAAATAAAACAACACAAAAACACACACACACACAAACCCCTCCTTCCATTAGAGAATCTCTAAGATAATCTTCAAAACTGTTAAAATGGGCACCGATCAGACAATCTTGTAATCCAACTCAAACTTTTTTTTTTTTGAGGCTCCAAGAATTGAATTTAGGGTCTCACATGCAAGGCAAGCTTTTCCCCAGAGTTATATTCCCAGTTCCAATTCTAGAGGTGCTTTCTTTCTGTAGACCAGGCTGGCCTTGAACTTCTAGGGCTGGGATTAAAGGCGTAGGCCACCACCAACAGACTTTAAAAAAATTTTTTTTAATCACGCCCATTCTTCATACCTTATATAGGTACTGAAGAGTATCTGTGCTGTGAAGACAGTATTCCGCTTAATAGTTGAGAATACCTAGGAAAAAACTTTTTCCTTAATTCTGCATTTCCGTATGTAAAGGGTCTGTGTGTTGCTAGCCCGGTAGAGGTCTGGGGAGCAGGGCAGAGAGACTCTTCGCAGAGATGTACACGCCGTTCGAGGCCTCCAGGAAGGCCAGCCAAGTATAAGGTACTCGGTTCCCCACTTCTGAGCTGGAAATCCCCGAGCTCAGGCCCCGGTGGCCGCCCCAGTCCCAGTCCCAGACCCAGCGGGATCTGGCTCAAGGCGCCTCCCGGGATCCGGAATCCGCCCGCGACCTTGCGGGTCACTGGGTGGCCAGAGGCGCTAACTTAGACCCAGGTGCGGATGGGCGAGTCGCGGCGTGGGCGGGCGCTTCCCTCAGCCACGTTCGTCACCCCGCTATCCCCACCCCGCGCCGGTCACATGTATACTCCTTCCGTCGCCCCCAGTGAGGAGCGCAGCGAGCCACGCGGAGGCGGAGCGCGGGAGGCGCCCAGGGCAGTGGGTCAAAGCTCTGTAGGCAGGGTGGGCGGGGCCAACCGCCGCGAGCCGCCGGTAGCCAATCATCGGTTCCGAGGGGCGTGGCCGCGCCGCGCGCGCCGCGCCCCGCAGCGCCCCCTGAGGGGCGGCGGCGGGAGCTGGTCGGGCTGCGCGCGCAGCGGTGGTGGCGGCGGCGCGATCGGCCGGGCTGTAACCGTCGTCCGTCCGGGAGCGGCTGGAGTGGCAGCAGCGGCCGGGCACGGCGTGAGGCGACGCCAGCGGGCAGCGGCGGTAGCGGGGGGCAGCGGCGGCAGCGGGGGGGGGAACACAGCGGCGGTCGCAGCAGCAACAGCAGCAGCAGCAAGACGGACTCGTGGACACGCGCCGCCGCCGCCGCCGCCGCCGGGCCGGGCCGGGTGTCGCGCGCCGAGGCTGGGGGGGAGTCGTCGCCGCCGCCGCCGCCGCTCCCGCCGCCGCCGCCGCCGCCGAGGTGACTGAGGAGAGAGGCGCCTCCTCGCTCCCGCCTCCGCCGGCCTTCAATGCCCAGTCCCCAGCTCGCCAGCGTGAGTGCGCCCCTCCCGGGCGGCCCCGCGCGGCGCCCGGGCCTCGGGCAGGGGAGGGCGGGAGGCGCCGCTGCCATTAGAGCAGGCCCGAGACACGTCCCCGGAAGGAGGGCCGGGCCGGGCTGGGCCAGGGGCGGGGAGCGCGGCTCGAGGTGGGGTGAGCGAGCGAGCGAGCGAGGGAGCGTAGAAGAATGCGGGAGAAGGTGCGTGTGCGGGCCGCATGTGTCCTTGTGGGGGCGAAGGTGTGGCGAGAGCGAGTGGGGACGAGGAGGAGCGTGGTGGACGAGGAGGTGTGCAGGGGTGCGCCTGCGTTTGTCCGGCGCGTGAGCACAGGCATCCTGGAGGCCCCTTGGTCTTTGTGTTGATAGGGAACCCTTCGCGTCCAGGGGCTTAACTCACTCAAGCGTGGGATCCCTGAGTTGCAGTCAAGTAAGAGAAAAGGGTCTGAGTCTCCCGTGACGCTGATCTCTGGCGTTCTTTCCCCTTTTCGTAAAAATGTATTGTAAATTTATGAATTTCCAGAGATGTCTTTGCCATCCTCCCCACCCCCATTTCCCAAGCTTGACTCTTATCCCCGAGCCTGAGTTTTTGCCGGTAAAGTATTCGGAAGCGTAAACTTTTTTTTTTTTTTTTGACCAATGCTCAGTGTTGAGGTCAAGGATATTTAATGAGGTAAGCCGCGGTATCTTTTATCTGTGACTCTCTCGAATCCTTCTGCAGAAAGGCGCCTAAGAAACGGTCATAAATATCGATAAAGTGCCATAGTTTAGTTTCTGTCCTTGGATTTGTCACGAAGTATAAAGTGACTAATCTAGCGTCATTGTAGGTATTCAGCAAATGTTTCAGTTTGGAGTCGCTATTGCTGGATTAGTATATGGTATTTACTTGCTTCCCTGCTCTGTGTTACTGAGCTGTTTCAGACAGGAAGTGAGAGAAGTTGAGCCTTGTTAGTGCGCAGGAGGAAACTAAGACTATAGAAGAACTCACATTATCAGAGCTTCGTTTTCTGATCCTGACACTCTTAGTTTTGGATCGGATGATCGGAAAGAATTGTTAATGGACTTTTTCTATGGGGGATGCAGAAGAAATTCTTTTGTTTCATTTGTTTTATTGGACTTTTAGACGTTCCAAATAGGTTCTTGATTTGGTATCGTCTCAAACTCTTCGTAACAGGTTGGCTTTGAACTCTGATCTTCCTGCCTCAAGTCTCTTCCAAGTGTTAAAGGAATAGGTATATAAGTAGGCTGAGTTGGGGATTTGAGATGAAGAACTGTTGATAAAGATTTTCTGTTTAATGATGTAATCATAGAAGGTAATTGGAAATAAGTGAGCAAAGCTGAGCCTGGTGGCAGAGGTCTGTGGTCTCAGCTCTCGGACGTCAGAGGCCAGAGGATGGAAGGTCTCAGGGGCAGTTTGTGAAACTTTGTGAGGCCTAAATCTCAAAATAGTTAAAAAAAAAAAAAAAAAGGGAGGGAGTGTTCAAAATAGTAAAAGGGGTCTGAGGATAGCTCAGAGTAGAGCACTGCCTCATACAAAGAAGAACTCAGTTTAATGCCTAGTGACACTACTACAAAAAATGTTGGGAATAAGGAAAGTTAAAAAAAAAAAAAGGTGGTCCTTTGTGATAGTGGGTATAGAATTACAACAAAATTCAATATGAAGTTATCTATCTTAGTTCTTTTGAGGCCAGGTCTCATCCTGTAGCCTGGCCTGAAACTTAACTGCTGGCCTGACATTTGTGGTATTCTTGCTGCAGCTTTCCAGCTGCTAGCATGGCAGGCATGACCCCACTAAGCTTGGGTAGAAATGAATGGTGTGTTCTTAGTGTGTCCTTCTCAGAAACTGGCATCCCCTGCTTGAGAGGCAGACCTGTCTTTTCCTGGGAGGTGGAGTGATTAGTAGTAAGTGCCGCTGTCAGCCACGAAGGGGAGGATATCCTTGTTGGCATTTGTTTGGCAGGCTTTTTGAAATGCTTCTGTTTGTTTGCTAGGCACTGGGGGGTTGGTGATGTGCCCCCTGGACTTCTTAGTGAGATAAGAGACTCATGGGCAGCAGGCACTTTGTTCACTAGCTTGTCCTAGGTCACACAGATGATAAGAATTGGATTAAAAATGTTTAAGGTCATTTTTCCAGAATACCAAACCATTCTCTCAGTAGCATATCTGATTGTGAAATTTCTCATCCTTAGAATGACCTAGCAGTTTGCACACAGGAGAGCTGGGGAAGCCAATGGAGAGGGCAAGTGCCTTTGAGGCAAGAGGATGATTGGAGGAGATGCTGACTTGAGGTGTTTGGGGTCCTAAGCTAGGCTTTTATGTGGGAGGAGGAGAGTCTGCCTTGAAACTGTCTTGGGGCCCCAGGGTGTGTGCTTTGAGACAGTTTTTATGAGGCACCTGGGATGTGCTGGGAGGAAAGTCTGATTAAAGAAATGTAGCAGACCTTTATGCTTGGGAATTTTGTTTGTTATTGGGGGGGAATTTATTGGAGCAGAGGAGTCAACTGAAGTTACCACTTTTTAAAAAGTTTTTCTCTTGGGATGTGCAGATAATTAAGTCAAGAGATTGCAAATCACATGTAAGAAAATTCACTTGAAAGTACTTCGTTAATTCTAAGTTGAACTTCAGAAGCAAAAGTATTACTAAGACAACATGTTACATTTCGTATCTAGATTAAGCTGTCATTTCAGAACACCTTTACCAGTGGAAAATAGTTCCGAACGGCTGAACTGGGTATTTTCTGACTCAGAACAGAAGTCAGACCACTCCCTCCATGAGTCAGTCAAGTAATATTTAATTTGAACCAAGTTTATAGCAGAAACCATTTACAACATCACTGAACTTTGGTGGCATAAAGGAAGGAAGAGTAAACGAATGCTTCTGCAAGTGTTGCTTAAAGTCAAAGGGCCACGTATAGTAGTTGGAAATTGTGAGCAGTTACGGTGTATTTCCCTCCCTCTTCTTTCTCTTCTCTTTCTTTACTTCTTTACCTTTCAGTTAGGTCCACCTCCCACTCTACCTCTTTTGAACCCAGGGCCGCCTCCTGTCACCCTCCTATAGAGCTGCACCCTAAGTCCTTTGAGGACAGTTTTGACAGTGTTGAAATTCAATAGGGTCTTACATTACAGTTCTACCTTTTATTGGAATCAGGGGTTGGAGTTCAGGAAAAGCTCTGGAGAAAGCATTCTCAAAGAAAACTTCAGGGAAATGACACACAACTTTTTCCAAGTTCAATCTGGAGACTGAAACTTCATTTATGCCTAAATAGAAGTTGGGGATTGTTAAGTAAGATTTTGAGTGAGTAGCAATCTGGACCGAGTTTAATGTGGTAGAGTAATAGAGCAAATTAGCACGAGGGTAATGGTAGAGTGGTTTTAGGTGCTTGTAAAAATACGTTAAAGTTTGGTGTTCTTGGTTACAGCACTAAAAATAGTGTTTCCTTTTTAGAGGACTGTATGTGTCTGATCACAAAGTATAACCTTTATATCCATCGAGGTGATGGTTCCACGGGGAAAGGTGCTTGTGTCATCCTTGGTTGGGGCTCTCATGGTAGGAGGAGGGAACCAACTGCAGGTTGTGCTATGACTTCCACACAAATGCACATATACAAACATGGGCAAAATAAATGCAAACAATAATTCATCATATTTATTAATCTTAATCTCATAGCGGTACTTTTTCATCTTTACAAGTAAGGAAATCGGATTATAGAATAAATGTTGAGTTCCGTGTATTGAGGTCTAAGCTGAGACGATAGTAAGTACACAGTGGTGAGTGGGAAATTGTTTTTCTTTTAGAATTATAAAGCACTTACATCCCTGCTGAAGCAGTGGATGTTACTAATCAGAATTGCGTTGGGAAATTGCGATTTGAGTTTAATCTATTGAATACATGGAAGAGTTGTCCCCCGTTTTCAATTTCAAAACTGTTATACATAGATGTCTGGTATCACCATGACCTACATGGTTGTCCATGAACTGTGTTTTCTAGTTAACTGGACTCACTGGACTGCCTCTTGGGCCTTCATGCCTTATAGGAAGGAGTGCCCACTATAGAGCTGAAGTGGGTGATGTACATAAATCTCCTGCCCTTTGGAATTGTAGAGGCCATTGTTACAAATTGCCATTTTCCCTGCACCTCCATGAAGAAAAGCTGCTTAGAAACTGTAGGCTCTGTTTTTTTTTTTTTTTTGGTTTTTCGAGACAGGGTTTCTCTGTGTAGCCCTGGCTGTCCTGGCACTCACTTTGTAGACCAGGCTGGCCTCGAACTCAGAAATCCGCCTGCCTCTGCCTCCCGAGTGCTGGGATTAAAGGCGTGCGCCACCACGCCCGGCGAAACTGTAGGCTCTGTTCACTTTCCACAAGTCCTCATGAAGTTCTCAGGGCTTGAGTGAGAAAATGACCTTTCTATACTGTGCTACACCTTTTAAAGGTATTTCCTTGCTCTGTGTATGTTCTCTCTCTCCCATCTCCTACCTCTCCCCATCTCTTTCCTTCCCACTTCCTTTCTGTCTGAGAAAGGGTGTCTCTAACTCTTATCTGGCTGTTCTAGAACTCATGTAGTCCAGGCTGGCCTAGAACTCTCAGTTCCTCCAGCCACTGCTTTCCAGTGTTGGAATTGAAGGCGTTCACTATGGTCACACCTGGCCTCCCTATGTTTTCCATCATTGTAGATTTATAAAAGATCAAAATCTTTCCAAGAAAGGTTATTTTGAAAAGTAGACTAGTTATACAAGTTTTTTTGTGACTTGATTACCTCTTTCTTGTTAGTAATTCTTTTTGACACACAGTTTAAGTCTAGAGGCTGAGGATATAAATTCAATGTCACCTTGAGCTTTGGGGTCACCCTGGGCTACAGTGAGGCTATGTCTCAAGCACTCCGCCCGGCAACTCTTAAGTTTATTAGAGAATTTAAAGATGAGGCTTTAGTGTGCCCCTTTGCTAGTTGAGCTTGGTCTGAAACAACACACTTAAACAGTCTCCTTTGGAGAAGTGGTGTTTAATTCCTTTCATAGTATTTTTGGGTTGAAATTTCATTCTCAGAGTTAATTCTTTTGGCATAAAATGCACCCTTGATACATTTGTTTTAGCAGTTCTGATAAATTATATTTTTATTTCGGCAGTGGTGAAAAATGTTGGCTCTAAGTCATGTATCATTTGATAGACTTCAGAATCAGATCTTCTTTCTTCTAGTTTGTCTTGAGATTTGGACATCCTTTTCCCCCTCGTTGTCTTACAGGAAGGCTGTTCTAGCTTGTGCCATCATTATATTTATATATGCAGTTTTTATGCATGCTTTATGTGTATTGTTTTTAGTAGTAGGATGCATATTCTATTTTGCATTATGGTGAAAAGCTTGTTGTGCAACATGGGTGCTTACAAACAAGCTTTTGTTTGGTGAGTAGTAAATATGAGAACCCTTCAAGTGTTGAGTCAGTATGCGCATGTGGTGTGTATTCTATAGTCCATAGGAAGCTAACCCAGAGCCTTGGTTATGTAAGGTGAGGTATATCCTCAGACCTGACTGTCTTTTGACAGGATGTTGCTTCATGACCGAGGACCCAAAACTGCCAGTGACCAGTTTGCTCTTGTGACAGTTTCTGAGACCTGGAATTTATGCTCCACAGTGCCTGTCGAACCTGGCTTGACTATATTCTGTTTTGCATTTCTGACGAGATGTGTTCTTTAAAGTCATTTCTGTTTCTGGGGGTAAACAGTGATTAAGTGGGATTAATGAGTATAGAGAAGATTTTTATTGTGGAGTTTGTCTGTGTTTTAGAGGAGGAGGAACCACAGTCTGAAGGTATTACAACATTCTTAAGACCACTACTCCATTTTGGAATTTCTGAGAATCTTTAGTGGGTTTGAACTGGCCTGAAATTATCCATATGGTCAACGCTGTCTTCAGTGTTAGTCTGGTTAATCAGGGCTAATCTTTCTCAAGTCTCGTTATCTTGTCCTTTATGATTTCTCCTGAGTTCTTCCAGTTCCCGTCCGTTTCATACTTTTCCTTAAGTTTTTATTTTTTTTACACGCTCACTTGTATGTGTCACTCAGCACAGTTTAGTAGGGGTTGCTTCTCAGTTGAGCTCTGGAGCCCATCTTTATGCTTGGCACCTTGACTTGCTGAGACATTTTGCTGGCTCTTTGAAGTCTTGATCCTCTTCCCTTCTTTTCACACTTTCTCTAACATATCTAGTGTTAACAGGAAAGCTTAATTCCTGTCAAGTATTTTCACCCGTATTGATTTTGTAGGAGCTTGATCCTTAGCAGGGTGTGTGTGAATGGTGTGCTGCATTTTAGTACCATTTAGAGGTGAATGGGGTATTACAAATGAAGGAAGCATTTGGAAGAAGAGGACAAGGGAAAATTTGATTTTATGTTTGTAAATCAGAGCGCATGTCACACAAGGTTAGTGGCAACAGAAGACTCTTGAAATGACGTTAGGGATCTCACCGGTTTATTTTACATTCACACATACACACCTTTCATTTTCATTGTGAGTCATATCTTTAAATTGGGAATATTTCTTTGTTTAGTGAAAAAAGCATCGTACCAGTATTGGACAATTGGTGATTAGATAATATGAGACCTACAGACACAGATGACTGAAACATGATTCATAAAAAACAAGCATAGAGGAAGTGAAGTCAGAACTAGTTTTCTTTGAAACGTAGACAAAAATGTTCTAACAGCAGAATGTTTTATGGGGACTTTTGCTGACAAGATGGGTTTTGGAATGTCTTATTTGTTATCCTAATCAAAGAGAAGAGACCCCCCCCCCCGGGTGGATATTGGACAAATTGTAGTTTTGTCAATGTACTTGACAAACTGAGAAAGGAAAGTGTTAAGTTGACCTATGCATAGCCTGGAAGTTTGAAAGCACTGTATTATCTAGATGCTAAAACGGGCCTTCGGGTGTTGCTTTGCATGCTGCTCCTGGGCTGTGGGTTATTTTGAAAGGTGATTCAAATAACCTTTTCCAATGTCTGTTTTGCAACCTCAGGGAACTTGCAGCTGCTACAGTCATTTCAGCTGTCCCGATGCAGGATAGGGAGCATTTCAGAATGGTGTTGACAGGCAGAAGCCAGGTGGCCTTTGGGGTTTTGCTTCTGAATTTGCTTTATTGAAACTATTAAAGTTGAAGTTTGGTGGATTGTTTGGTTTGGTTTAGATTTTTGGTTCTGGGGATTGAACCTAAGGCCTTGAGCACACTTTACTACAAACACTCTACCACAGAACAATAACCCCAAGTCCTCAAGTGTATCCCTTAATAAATAATCAATTCATTAAGCGGGTTTTGAATTAATGTGTGGTGAAGTTGAAAAGTGAATTAAAATGATTTAAGATTTAAATTGTTTTCCAGGAAAACTACTTAGTCTGGTGAGATTTAAAAAAAGAAAAATCAAGAAAAACATTTGACTTAATTTTTAGGCAAAGCACAAATTGGAGGTAGTTTTTACTGCATAAGAAGGTTCCCACAGTTTAGAAAAAGAACAAGCTTAACTTTATTTTTATTTTATTTATTTATTTTAGTTTTTCGAGACAGGGTCCCTCTGTAGACCAGGCTGGCCTTGAACTCAGAAATCCACCTGCCTCTGCCTCCCAAGTGCTGGGATTAAAGGTGTGCACCATCACCACCTGGCCTTAACTTTATTTTTTAAATTTTTTTTTCCCCAATGATTTATTCATTATTATACATAAGTACACTGTAGCTGTCGTCAGATGTGTCAAAAGAGGGCGTCAAATCTCATTATGAGTGGTTTGAGCCACCGTGTGGTTGCTGGGATTTGAACTCAGGACCTTTGGGAGAGCAGTCAGTGAGTGCTCTTACCCACTGAGCCATCTCGCCAGCCCCAGCTTTATTTTTTTATTTTTTATTTATTTTTTTAAAAATTTATTTATTGATTATATGTAAGTACACTGTAGCTATCTTCAGGCACACCAGAAAGAGGGGGTCAGATCTCGTTACGGATGGTTGTGAACCACCATGTGGTTGCTGGGATTTGAACTCCAGACCTTCGGAAGAGCAGTCGGGTGCTCTTACCCACTGAGCCATCTCACCAGCCCCTATTTTTTTTATTTTTTAAAAGATTTATTTATTTACTTTATGTGAGCACACTGTAGCTGTCTAAAGACAACACCAGAAGAGGGCATCCTATCCCATTACAGATGGTTGTGAGCTGCCATGTGGTTGCTGAGAATTGAACTCAGGACCTCTGGAAGAGCAGACAGTGCTCTTACTTGCTGAGCCATCTCTCCAGCCCCTAAGCTTAACTTTATAATAAAAGATGCTTGGGTATCTTCAAGTGCTATTAACTAGTCTCTAAATGTTAAAGTACAAATGAAATGACAGTATGGATGAGTAGAATCAATTTAACATGGTTTATTTTTTTGGTTGAGCCTGGTTTCTCTGTGTAGCTTTTGCATCTGGGAACTCACTTTATAGACCGGGCTGCCCTCAAATTCAGAGATCTGCCTGCCTCTGCTTCCCTGTGTGCCACTACTGCCCACCCCATCTGTTTTACTTTTTAAAGATTAAACAGTTAGATCAGCACCCAGTGTTAGGATTACAACAGGTCTTTTCATGTTATTAACCGGTATAATTAATATGTTTTCAAATATGAGTTGAAAATACTTCAGTACTTGTCTTAAAGCTATTTGTAGAGAGAGATTACTAAAAAGGCATTTGAAAACCATTCCCTTTGATTTGGGTGGAAACAGGGCCTACTGGACAGAGTTAGCAGCTGTGTCTCAGAAGCAGGTGTGCTTGTTGGCTAATTGCTTTCCTTTCCTTTTTGAGTGGCAGGCCATGTGTCTTTGCTGATTCTGAAATGTTAAGCCATTTCCTACCATCAAGGTCATCGCTTTTTATAGAAAGGATTATTGATTTCTGTACTGGAACTTCATTCTCAAGTTCCCTTCTTAAAGGAGGAAGTGCAGGAGTGAGAATAACCAAGGAGCAGCTCTGAAACTCGTGAGAGTTGTGTTCTCTAGCCAGTTAGAGAAGCTGTCCTGCTGCTGGTCATCTATTACAGATACTGTGGTTCCTAGTATAAAATACACGGGATACTTTATTTACTGTCTAGGATCAAAGTTGATGGAAGGAGGAAAATTAATATAACTTCTAAATTTCAACAAGTCAGTGCACCAGTTTTTGTTTGATAAATGTAGCATTAAAGGATAAAGCGAGGTAAATAACCAGGCTGGAGAGAGCAGTTGTCTCAGCAGTAGTCAGCAGAGTTAGGGTAAGTCAAGAAAGTGAACAATTTCAGTTTGAGACTAGTTAACTAAATGAGAAGTGTTTAGTTGGTAAATACAAGTTCTCTTCAGATTGCATGCCTTCAGAGCATTCTCAGAAGCTCAGACAGAGTGCAGTGCTTCAGGAGCTGTTGATGCTCAGAATGATTTTCCTCTATAGTCTGAGCAGGTGCCGATGAATGTCATGGTCACTTAGGGTCTTGGCTTTCACCTTCAATATCCAGTCTGTGGACACAGCCTTCTGGGTTCTACTTTAGAGTGTATCTGAAAACTGACTTTTTCTCATCCTCTGGATTGTTACTGTCTTGGTCTCAGTGGTGTTATCTCCTCGATTATAGCAACAGGCCCCTGCCCCATCTTTTTGCTTCCACCCATATCATTTTTTTCCAGTCTATCTTTATAAAGCAGCTGGAGTGATCTCTTTAAAACATAAATTGTTGCCAGGCAGTGGTGGTGCACACCTTTAATCCCAGCACTTGGGAGGCAGAGGCAGGCGGATTTCTGAGTTCAAGGCCAGCCTGGTCTACAGAGTGAGTTCCAGGACAGCCAGGGCTACACAGAGAAAAAACCCTGTCTTGAAAAACCACCCCCCCAAAAAAAAACCCCATAAATTGCCATTCACGAATAAAACCCTTAATTGGCTTCATTTGAGGGTCGTTGTTCTCTGAATGAAATCGAAAAACCTCATGGAGCCTAAAAAGTTCTCACTTCTGACTCTGAATGTCTTTGCCCTCTATTCCAGTAGCGTTGGCCCTCCTGTTTTTCCTGGAACGCCCAGAGTATGTCCTTACTTTATAATTGTAATCACAGCCTATCTATTTGTCTAAAATGTTCTCTGAATATCTATTTGGTTCACACCTTCTGGACATGGTTAAAATGTCACTTTTCTAGCAAGTTCTTGCTGATGGGCTTTTTAAAAAAAATTGGAATCCTGGCTTCTTCTGGAACTGCAGATTGTTTTACTTTGCATTTTTCTCAAAGGAGTGGCATTATATTTATCTCTGTTTTGCCCACTAAAATATAAAATTCATCCTAGTAATTTTTTCACCCCCTCCCCCAGTAGTAATTTTTAAAATTGCTTTGCCTTAAGAGGTATGTGACATATATCCAGTAGATATTTAAATTAATATGTTCTTAACAAGACATATACAAAGAAATTTTAGCACGTTTGGGTAAATTTCCAAATCAGTTGGATTTATTTCAATGGGAAATGCAGATGTTTTTGTTCCTGTAAAATGGATTTGTTTTGGGGGATATATTACAA
Organism: Mus caroli; assembly: GCF_978045245.1. Lineage (NCBI taxonomy): Eukaryota > Metazoa > Chordata > Mammalia > Rodentia > Muridae > Mus > Mus caroli. The sequence continues at coordinate 27,822,932 of NW_028227261.1, read as the reverse complement.
GGTTTTGGCTGTGTATACTGTGCGTGTACATTTTGGCTTTATGTTGCTTGAGCATAGAGGCTAATCAGACTCACATGGCTTCCCATAGAATTTCTGATGAGTAAAATAACAGTAAATACACTTGTTTTAGGCTTTGCGGTTTAGGATCTATTTTCTTCTGTCTAGAATTCTTTTATTGTGCATTTGTATTCTAATGTGCTGCTTTAATTTGGTGAATACTGGTATAGGTCATCACATTAGGGCTTATATGACTTAATTTAGAGTTAAAAGGTGGAACGCTTGATGGGAATGGATTGATGTAAGTAAGATTGGATCAAATTAAATAGGACTGATCTCTCTTGCCGCTGAATAGCTGTATTCACATTTAAACGGGACTGTAGTTGCTGTGGCACGAAGTCCTGAAGTTTGCTGAGTATTTAACAAATATGAAAACTGTCTTCCTGGTACTGTATTAACTGGCTTGCTCAAGGCAGAGGGACTAGCCCTCTGGAGGCCATTACTAATAATATTGTTTGGAACCTAAATTTTAAGCCATTAGAGGTTCTTGATCATCTTAGAATTTTTTATGATACATGGAGTAGCTAAAACCACTTGAAAGGTGTGTGTTAAGAATAGCAAATTAGGGGGCTGGCGAGATGGCTCAGTGGGTAAGAACACCCGACTGCTCTTCCGAAGGCCCAGAGTTCAAATCCCAGCAACCACATGGTGGCTCACAACCATCTGTAACAAGATCTGGCGCCCTCTTCTGGAGTGTCTGAAGACATCTACAGTGTACTTACATATAATAAATAAATAAATCTTTTAAAAAAAAAAAGAATAGCAAATTAATGCTTCTGTCCTTCAGCCTCCCCTCCCCTCTTCTCTACTTCCGGGAAACCTTACCCTTATCTTTGTAACCTTTCAGATAGCCCTTGGGTTTGGAAGTACCCACAAATACATTTTTTAAATCACACCATTTATTCTGCCATCCATCTTTAAAGTTTGTTTGCTCAGTAGTGTCTTTCATCTATCTTTACCTGCTTATTATAGATCTATTTTTTTTTCTGTTTGTTTTTCGAGACAGGGTTTCTCTGTAGCCCTGGCTGTCCAGGAACTCACTCCGTAGACCAGGCTGGCCTCAGAAATCCGTCTGCCTCTGCCACGCCCGGCAGATCTATTTTTTTAAGCTTTGCCTAGTTCTCCATTTTAAGAATATACCCTGTATCCAGGAGGTGCACAAAATGTCTTTAATCCCAGTACTCAGGAGGCAGAGGCAAGAAAATCTCTTGCGTTTTTTGAGGCCAGCCTGGCCTACAGAGTGAGTTCAGGACAGTCAGGACAAAACAACAAAGAAGAATATACCCTGATTAAAGAAAGGATGGGTACTGGACCATATTATACATATTGGCTGTATATTCTCATTTAGGTAGATACAAATGGTAAAATACTGATACCAGGATTTCAGCTGTTCTAAACCCCCAGAGTGGTTTTTTGTTTTGTTGTTGTTTTTGTTTTGTTTTTAATAATTAACTTATTGGTGTTTTGTGGGTATGTGTGCTAGATTCCTTGGAACTGGAGTTATAGATAGTTGTGAACTGCTGTGTGGGTGTTGGGAATTGAGTATAGGTCTGGAAAAGCAATATGTCTCCCTTTATCCACCGTGCCATCTCTCCAGCCCCCTGCCCTCAGAGTTTTACATAGTTCGTATGCCATTGACTGGCAGTACACTGTCAGCTAGTTAGGACTCTGCTTGCTTGCCTAGTCTTCTAATCTCCTACATCTTTTCCCCCTGCACTCCATCCCTGCTATCTTAGATTGGAGGGCTTTCTGTCATGCTTTTCAATTCTTCTGTGAAAATACTTTTGCTGAAATTAAAATATTACAAAGAAACAGAAATGTATTTACCATACTTTTTTTAATGTATGGACTTGTCTGTGGAGGTGTATGTGAGTAAGGGTGGTGCTCTTGGTGTTCTGACCACCTGACGTGCTGGGAACTGAGTCCACGGAGCCATTTCTTTACACCCCTCCCCCCCCCCCCCCCAAAATGTAACCTTTGTAAAATTAGGCTCTATAAAAGGTAGGCTAGGCCGGGCGGTGGTGGCGCACGCCTTTAATCCCAGCACTTGGGAGGCAGAGACAGGCGGATTTCTGAGTTCGAGGCCAGCCTGGTCTACAAAGTGAGTTCCAGGACAGCCAGGGCTATACAGAGAAACCCTGTCTTGAAAAACCAAAAAAAAAAAAAAAAAAAAGGTAGGCTATTTTGTGCTTAATACTATGTTGTTATTTGTCAAGTATAATGTATCTTGTTGCTGGTAAGTTTTTTGACATAGGGTCTTGAACTCCCTCTCTAGGTGAGGATGCCTTGAGGTTTTGAGGCCTTATGCCTCCACCTCCCAAGCTGCCAAATAGGACTCCACTTTTAAAAATCAAGTGCGGGATTTTGGGTTTGCCAAGAACGTGTTCTCCCACTGAGCTACTTTCCCAGGTCAATAATGATTTTTCTTTTTTAAAGTAAGTGGAGTAGAATTGATGCTAGACAGTTTAGAAAAAAAATTTCCCCTGTATGGGACATAAGAGCAGTGTGTATGTAAATACAGGATTCTGCAACTTTTGAGCATTCTAGCTGTGGTAGGTTATGGTGGAGATTATGATTTGTTTTTAAAACAGGTTTCGCTGGACAGTGGTGGCGCACGCCTTTAATCCCAGCACTCGGGAGGCAGAGGCAGGCGGATCTCTGAGTTCGAGGCCAGCCTGGTCTACAAAGTGAGTTCCAGGGCAGCCAGGGCTACACAGAGAAACCCTGTCTCAAAAAACCAAAAAACAAACAAACAAACAAAAAAACAGGTTTCCTTTGCATTAAGTGTCAACTGTAGTTAACATTAGTTCAGCTGAAGTGACAGGTGCAAAACTTGTACTATCAATGTGTATGTAGCTGGACTCTTGGGAGAAGAGGTGGGACAAAAACTTGCTTTTATCATGTCTGTTAATTTTGATAGAGCATACTGTTTTGTTTTTTTTTAAGATGTATTTATTATATGTAAGTACACTGTAGCTGACTTCAGACACTCCAGAAAAGGGGGTCAGATCTTGGATGGTTGTGAGCCATCATATGGTTGCTGGGATTTGAACTCATGACCTTCGGAAGAGCAGTCAGTGCTCTTACCCGCTGAGCCATCTCACCAGCCCAAACATACTGTTTCTTTTGGCAGAAATTCTGTTGTTGGAACTCTTCAGTATTAAGAATTGAAAATCTAATAAAAAGTTATCATTATCCCTGGAAATGGTTCTTCCAGAGTGAACCGGGAGGAATAAGAAGGCATAAAGCATGTTTTGTTTGTTCCACAGACAAATACTGGCGAATAGGTAAAAAGTGTAACGCTAGGACTGAAAGCTTTTAAGTCTGGCTGCCACTACAATGCGATCCTTCTAGTGCCTCTACTCATCTGATACACAGTAGCTGTGATAAGCTTGAACCAGAAGATCCAAATGTGGGTTAGGGTTTCCTTGTGTTTTCCTGTGCTCTGCATGCAAGCCATTGTTCTGAGTAGCTTTTAAATGCTCCTTTCCTCAGAGAAGTCATCAGTTGCAGTTACTTGAAAAGTTAGACTTGCATGGAGAGAATGGAACTTGAAGAATATGTGGGTGCATCCAAAATCGCGGGGAAAAAGTAACCAAGGAGTCAGGAGATCTAGGCTCTTGTCAGTGATTTATTTAGTTAACAGTGTTGGCTTAAAAACAGTTTTATCTACTTGAACAAGATCTTTTAGTTTTTAAAGGTTAGGATAGAATAGTGTATCTTTGCATTTCTCTTAGCTCTAAAGCTCTTTGAATGTACCAGGACTGTTGTAAAATGTCATGTGTAACCCCAGGTACCTGTGTTTGAGGTTGCAGTTACAATTGAGAATTACAAGAGTAGTCATAATTTGGACAGGGCCTCTAGCCCTGTTTGTCCTGGAACTTGCTATATAGACCTGGCTGGACTTACAGAGATCTGTATGTAGCCTAGGGTGGTTTCAAGTTTCTATGTATCCAAGGATGACCATGAACTTGTGATTATACACCCCACCTTCACCCTCAGTTTCAATGTATAGCCCTGGCTGTTCCGGAACTCTCTCTGTAGACCAGGCTGCCCTCCAACTGAAGAGATCCACCTGCCTTTGCCTCCCAAGTGCTGGGGTTAAAGGTGTGCACCATTATTGATGCAGCCCCTCCCCACCCCTGACTGGCCAGGAATTTGCATGGTAGAGCAGGCTGGCCTTGAACTTTGAGATCTGGTTGCCTCTGCCTCCTATGTGCTGGTTCTGAAGGCACCTCCAGAGCTGGGCAATACTTTAGAAATGTTTTGGTTTTTGTGTTCATGGTTATATCGAGCACACCATTTATAAAATAAGAATATTTGTAAGGAATAAAAATTGAGACTAGAAGATGTTTGAAAGTTTGTAGGCCCAGGTTCTGTATTTCACTTTCTTCCCCAAATGACTTACACCAATATATATCTTTCATAATCTTTTCTATCTGCTTACATAGAGCCTTTATTTTTATTTTTCTTTCAGTACTGGGAACGGAACCTGAGGCCTGTGCCTGCTGGGCAAGCCCTCTATTACTGAAGTACATCCAGCACAAATGTTTTTATTGTTACAAATTTAATACGGTTTTTGAGACAAGGTCTAATAATGTAACCCTGGCTTGGCCTGGAACTTGGATTCTTCTGCTTTTGTTTCCCAAGAGCTGGGATTTATAGGTCTGTGCCAGTGTTCCAAACCTTTTAAATTATTATTTTAATTTTTACAGTGTTGGGGCATCAATCCCAGGGTTTTATGCATATTAGGCAAGCATGGACTATATTTTTAGTCTTGAAACTTCAAATAAGTGTTTAGTTATTGGTGACTTATAGAAGAGGCAAGAGACAAATTTTAGACCATTTTCCTGTTTCCGGAGGCACTTGGGTTATATAGACACCATCTGACTGAGCCAGTTTGTAATGAAACATTAAATTGTTTGAAAGCACCAGGCCTAAACTGATATCATAGAAGCTGCAACGTCTCTGACTAGTGTTGTTACAGTAATACTTGGAGAGAATGCTGTGGAATCACTGACCTTCGGATAGCTCCTACTTGTTTGCTTTTTTTCTCCCTGGTTGTCCTGTAACTCACTTTGTGGATCAGACTGGCCTCAAACTCAAGAGATTTGCCTGCCTCTCTGCTTTCTGAATGCAGGGATCAAAAGACTACACTGCTGCTGCCAGTGCCACCCAGCTTTTTTTGATGGGGTGTGCCCCACATGCATGCAGAAGAAGCCTGAGAGGTCAAGAAAAGGTCGTTGGATTGTTGGAACTGGAGCTACAGACAGACAGTTAACTGCAATGAGGATGCTGGGAACCAAACCCAGGCCTTTTTTGTTCTTGTTTGTTGTTGTTGATTCTAGGTTTTTTGAGACAGGGTTTCTCTGTATCGTCCTGGAACTCACTCTGTAGACCAGGCTGGCCTCAAACTCAGAAATCCACCTGCCTCTGCCTCCCAAGTGCTGGAACTAAAAGCATGCGCCGCCACTGCCCGGTGAAACCCAGGTCTTTTGCAAAAGCAACAAGTACTCTTAATACTGAGCCATTTCTGTAGCCTCCAGAATTGTTAATTAGTTCTGGAGAGATGTCTCAGTCAGTGCTGGTTAAGTGCACTCACTGCTCTTCCAGAGTGCCCAGATTCCATCCCCAGTACCCACAAAGTAACTCACCTATCACTTTAGGTACATGATGTAAAGACATAATTCAGGCAAAAATACCCACACATAGAACAATTAATATTCAAAGGAAAGAAACAATTATATTTTAAAAGGTTTATTTTATTACTACTTTTAACTCTGTGTACTTGTGTGCTGGCATCCTTGGAAGCCAGAAGTTTTGGATCTCTGGAACTGAAGGCGTAGGGAGTTGTGAGCTGCTCAGTGTGGGTGTTGTAAATTTAAAGTCTTTTGCAAGAGCTGATTACCTTCTCAACCACGAAGTCATCTTTCTAGTCCTAAAATTATGGATTATGTTTATTAGACAGGGGCTTACTTACTATGTAGCTCTGGCTGACCTAGAACTCCCTGTGTAGACTAAGGTGGCCTCAAACATACAGAACTCCATCTGCTTCTCAAGAGCTGAGACTAAAGGTGTATGCCATTGAGTCCAACTTTTTTTTTTTTTTTTTAAGATTTATTTATTGTATGTGAGTACACTGTAGCTGTCTTCAGACACTCCAGAAGAGGGCATTGGATCCCATTACAGATGGTTGTGAGCCACCATGTGGTTGCTGGGAATTGAACTCAGGACCTCTGGAAGAGCAGTCAGTGCTTTTAACCACTGAGCCATCTCTCCAGCCCAGTCCAAGTTTTTTTTTGGAGGAACAAAACTTAAATTATTTTTGATAGAGTTACCTATCTCACTATATAGCTGTGTAGACAAAGTTGGCCTAAGAATTGCCATTTCCCTGTCTCAGCATCATGGGTGCTGAGATCACAGCCATGCCTGGCTGATTTTGTACTCTTGAGGTAGTGATGTGAAAAGTTGCAAAAAGGAAACCTGGACCAGAAGTGAGAGCATGAGTGTATATGTGAGCTGAATCCACAGACAGTGGGGATACAGTAAAAACAACCACGTGGCCCAGTTAATTCACGTGTGACTTGAGGCAAATCCTTTTACTATACCAGCTCTTGTGTGTCTGTGTGTGCATGCTCCAGTGTGTGCTTGCATGTGTGTGCATGTAGACCAGGCTTGTTCTAAACTTAGCAAAGAATGACCTTGAATTCTGATCTTTCTGCTTCTACCATTCAGGTGCTAGGATTACTGGGTATGTGCCATGCACCCAATTTATGAGATGCTGCTGACCAAACTAGGCTTGTAATGTAGGCAAGCACTCTACCAACTGAACTGTATCTCTAGTCCTAAAATAAAAGATTTGACTGTGCTTAATAGATTAATATCATAATTGGGGAGGCAGTTCATAATATTTTTATAAAATCAAATTTTTGAAGTAAAAATTTGTTGATTATCCTTAGCTTATTTACAAATGGATACCCTATTTTAAACAGAATACATGTGAAAGAGCAAGTCACCAAAAGCAGAAAAATACAGTAGTTTTGTGAGCTGGAGAGTTAAAAAAGAGTCCATAGAAGGAAATTTTCTTCAAGTACCTTTAATGTATGATTTGAATGAATTTTTAAGCTCTCAAGACAATGAAGAATGAGTTAGAAGTGATCTAAGACTGGCTGGTGTTATAATAAGATCTTGTTGTGTACTCCATGCCCCTATCTGGATGCTTATTTGTTACATCTTAGCTGCTTTGGTCTCTTAGAGAATCTATTCTTTCTGAAGGCTTCATGTCTATTCCCTTCTGTTACTCACTTTATTTTACCTGTGTTTTTTCCCCAGGTTTTTCGTTGGAATATACGTTGCACATTTATGGCGATTCTGAGCGTGAGGGCAGACTTCTGCCAGGCTCAGCACAGCCTTTCCGCTGACAAGTGAGCTTGGGGTTATACGTGCCATAATTAACATTGCCTTGACGACTCTGGACACCGAGACTGGCCTCAGAAGTAGTAGGCTTTTTTTTTTTTTTTTTTTTTTAATTGCAAGTGTATTCTTTTAATGACTCCAGTAAATTAAGCATCAAGTAAACAAAAGTGGAGAAGAACCTACACTTTTAACTTGTCTCACTAGTGCCTAAATGTAGTGTAAAGGCTGCTTAAAGTTTGTGTGTAGTTGGATTTTTTTTGGAAGCTGAAGGTATCCATCTGCAGACATTGAGGCTCAAGTTGAATTTGGATTCAAGTGGATTCTTAATACTTCTGCCTGTGCTGAAGAGAGAAACTTCCTAAGGAACAAGCAAGTTGAATAGAGAAAATAGTGATCAATAATAGGCATTTTAGTGGTCTTTTTAATGTTTTCTGCTGCAAAACATTTCAAGATTTATTGATTTCCTCCTCCCCCCATTTTTTCCCACCACACTCACACACGCACGCTCACACTTTTTATTTGCCATAATGAACCGTCCAGCCCCTGTGGAGATCTCTTATGAGAACATGCGTTTTCTGATAACTCACAACCCCACCAATGCGACTCTCAACAAGTTCACAGAGGTAAGATTGTAGCCTAGTCTACTTTTGGGATTGATTTTTCTTAACTATGAATGTTTATCCTTACGTTGGGTTGAATTGTTAAAATAGAATTTTTGAAAGAATATGGAATTTGGGGATACTATATATAGATTTGTGTGTTCTTTCTGTGTTTATTACTAGTATTTTTTGTCATCTTCAGTAATAAACTCCACTCTTCTTGACCACAGTATGTACTCAGCCTTGCAGTAAGCACTGAATACTGTTCGTTTTAAGGTCGAGGTACAAATATAAGACCACAGGTCCTATGACTTCCTCCCTCCTAGAGGTCATACCACTCAGCTTCAAAGCTGAGTCATTTGCCCAAAGGCTCATTGTATTTGGTGGAACTAGCACCTTAAGTCTGTCATACACACTAGGACACATGTTAAGGCGTGGGCGAGACGGGTTAAGGAACTTGTCATGTGTGACAACTTGAGTTCTACCCTTGGGACTATGAGAACTGATTCCCTCACATTGTCCTCTGACCTCTGCAGACTGTCATAACATACAGTGTCCCATATGCACTAAATGAAAATGTAATAATTAAATAAACTCATACTTCAACTACAAACTACTTAGTAACAGTAGTTATCACAAATACAGGAATCGGAAGTGGGAAAGGAAGTGGTCAGGAGTAGTAAAACATGGAGCCTCATTTCCCTCCTTTAGGTAATGATGACAGTGTTTACTCTTTAGGGGATATTTAAATGTAAAGTTTTTCATCTTTTATAGGTTATACCATCACATGTGAATTTTGTTGCTGTGTTATGGAGTAGAGAGAGCAGTAGGGGGAATCAGTCATCAGTCATGCTTTATGGGTGGCAAAACTGAAGCCAGATAGTTTTACCATAAAAAATTGTAATGGTTTTCTGTCCTTCCCCCCCGCCCCCCGCCCCCCATTTTTGTGGTGCTGGTGACAGAACACTGTGCAGGCTTGCATGGACTTTACCACTGAGCTACCAACATCCTCAGCACATACACTTTGAAGTCTTTTCTCAACTTGAGTGGCGCTGGAAATGGATGCCAGGAAGCACAGTGCCATCAACTATGTCCCCAGACCTTCTGTGCTTGCTTTTTATTTTGAAGTACTCATTACATTTCTTAGCTTGGCCTTAATTTAATCCTGTAGCTCAGGTGGTCCTGTGGTCCTCTGTTTAGCCATCTAAGTAGGGGAGATGACAGGTCTGTGCCACTAAAAATATTCATTTTTAAAATTTGTAGCTGGGAGCTGGTGAGATGGATGGATCAGTGGGTAAAGGTCCTTACCACCAAACCTGATGACCTAAGCTCAGCCCCCAAACCCATATGGTGGAAGGAGAGAACTGAAACTTGACTATTGTTCACAAGCATAGGCATGAAAATGAACAAATGTAAATCATTGGTTTTAGACGGGATCTCACTATATGGCCCTGTCTGGCCTTAAACTCCAGAGATCTGCCTGCCTTTGTCACTGGAGAACCATTCCTGGCCTGTATTAACTGTTTAAAGGCATAACTAGCTACAATTGTGTACTAGCTCTTTTTTTTTTTTTTTTTTTTTTTAAAGATTTATTTATTTTCATTATATGTAAATACACTATAGCTGTCTTCAGACACTCCAGAAGAGGGCGTCAGATCTCATTACAGATGGTTGTGAGGCACCATGTGGTTGCTGGGATTTGAACTTTGGATCTTCCGAAGAGCAGTTGGGTGCTCTTACCCACTGAGCCATCGCACCAGCCCCCCCCCCCCCTTTTAAAAAAATATTATTTATTTAATATATACAAATACACTGTAGCTGTCTTCAGACATACCAGAAGAGGGCATTAGATCCCATTACAGGTGGTGAGCCACCATGTGGTTGCTGGGAATTGAACTCAGGACCTCTGGAAGAGCAGTCAGTGCTCTTAACTGCTGAGCCATCTCTCCAGCCTCGTGTACTAGCTCTTTTAAAATTAATTTTTTGCCTGGTGGTGGTGGCGCATGCCTTTAATCCCAGCACTTGGGAGGCAGAGGCAGGCGGATTTCTGAGTTCGAGGCCAGCCTGGTCTACAGAGTGAGTTCCAGGATGGGTAGGGATACACAGAGAAACCCTGTCTCAAAAACCAAAAAAAAAAAAAAAAAAAGCAATAGGTGATTATTGCCTAGTGGTGGTGTACACCTTTAATCCCAGCACTGGTGGGGCAGAGGCCCATCTCTGAATTTCGGGCCAGCCTGATCTACAGAGCTAGTTCCAGGGTAGCCAGAGCCACACAAAGAAATACTTTCTGGGGGATAGGGAGAGATACAGAAAGGCAAAAAAAGACCTAGGTGTTAGCCCGACAACTGGGAGTCAGACAGGCAGGTGGATCTCTAAGTTCAAGGAAGCCTGGTCTACAAATCAAATTCCAGGAGAGCCAGGGTGGTTAAACAGAGGCCCTATCTCGAAAATAGACAACAAAAGCAAAATAACAGAAATTAAAAACATTCAATTGTTGTTATATACCTTAGGCTTCTAGATTTTTTTTCCCCTCATGTGTATATTCAGAAATACACATGTGTAAGATCATAACACATATTTAATATGCTTCCCCCAGTCTCTTGTGTTATTTTTGTAGCCATCATAGGACTCACTGTGTGTGTGCCACACGCCTTTTGAGGACAGTAATAAACATTTCTACCTTTAACCATTCTGTTATGTCTATGGTGAAGATGCTGTGTAAGTTGTCCTGGCTTTAATACCTGTTATATGAAGCCCTAAGAATACAGTTTTTAGGTCATTGTGTATATGAACTGTTAAAAAGTGTTTGTGCTGTGCTACTGAATTGTCCTCTAGAAAGATGAGTGTTTCTACAAGGAGTCTGTGTCTGCTGTGTTCACGCAGTGAGGTCAGTTTTGAGCCTTGTCTAAGGACACTCCCTAGTTTCAGTTTCTCATAGCACATTTCTAAAACCCAGGTTTCAGATTCCAAAAGCAAGTTCCCTGATCACTGTTTTTCTTTAAAGGAACTTAAGAAGTACGGAGTGACAACTTTGGTTCGAGTTTGTGATGCTACATATGATAAAGCTCCAGTTGAAAAAGAAGGAATCCACGTTCTAGTGAGTGTCAAGTGTCTGTGTTTGCTTGTTTCTGTGAGATCACTGACATTCCAAACACTGGTGTTTGTGAAGCTCGGAACTCAAAGGCCGAGTTAGTAGGCAGTTTAATAGTAGTCTCCTAACGGTTCTGTGGATCAGTCATGAGCAGCGTTATCCATTGTGTCCTTCCAGTCTACACTTGCAGTGTAGTTTTCAACAAATGAAAGGCAAAGTTGAGTGCACACTTATTTCTAAACTGTGGAAATTGGGGCCTGGGGAGTGCTTGCTGTCAGCTTGAGCACCTGAGGTTGACACGCCGAACCAAGTGAAAAGACCTTGTCTCAAAAAAATCTTAGGGGGAAAGGGGGGTGGGTATGGCAGCACCTACCTTTAATTCCAGCCTTGAGGAGGCACTCTATGATTTCAAGGTCATCTTGGTCTACATAGTGAGTTCCAGACCAGCCAAGGCTGCAACAGTGAGGCCTGTCTCAAGACCCCCTCAGAGACGAAGTGGGCAATAGCTGGGTAGGAACAACATGTTGTTCTCAGACTCCAGCATGCCTAAACACAATGAAATTTTTGGAGATTCATGAAGTTCCACAGAGTTCCCTTCACAGGTACACAGTAATGAAAAGAAAATGTTATAGAAAAACTTAAAGCAATAGCTGCCTTAGTATTTAAGAGCACTTTACTGTGAGCCAGGCAGTCAGTGGTGGTACACACCTTTAATCCTGGCTCTCTGGGCACCTCACCCCCCATCCCAACCCCCCCCCCCCAAATTAATAGCCTGGAGACATAGTTTAGTTGGGAGAGAGCTTGCCTAGCATACAGGATGCCCTGGGTTCAATTCCTGGAAACTGCATAAACCAGACCAAACACACCTGAAACCCCAGCACTGGGAGGTAGAGGACAGAGAATCAATTCAGTCACCCCTCAGCTACAGAGTGAGTTTGAGGTCTGCCTAGAAACATGCGACTGCCTGCCTCAAACAGTCAAATCCCAGGGCTGCATTCGCCACGTCTTTTTTTTTTTTTTTTTTTTTTTGGTTTTTCGAGACAGGGTTTCTCTGTGTAGCCCTGGCTGTCCTGGAACTCACTCTGTAGACCAGGCTGGCCTCGAACTCAGAAATTCTCCTGCCTCCCAAGTGCTGGGATTAAAGGCATGAACCACCACCGCCATGTCTTCTTACAGGATCTCCAGCCCACAGACAGTCTTTTAGAACAGGTATGCAAACCCAATGTTACAATGCCAAGCAATAAAACATTTATTTATTTATTTATGTATGTGAGTACACTAACTGTCTTCAGACACACCAGAGGAAGTCATGGGATCCCGTTATAGGTTGGTTGTGAGCCACCATGAGGTTGCTGGGAATTGAACTCAGGACCTCTGGAAGAGCAGTCAGTGTTCTGAACCATTGAGCTATTTTTCCAGCCCTCAACTATGACAGCTCTTATAAAGGACAACATTTAATTGGGGGCCTGCTTCCAAGTTCAGAGGTTTAGTCTATTATTCACATTGCAGAAGCATGGCAATATGCAGGCAGGCATGGTGCTGGAGAAGGAGCTTAGAGTGCTACATCTTGATCTGCAGGCAGCAGGACTAGTCTGTATTGAGCTTCTAAGACCCCCAAAGCCTGCTTCCACAGTGACCTACTTCCTCCAGCAAGGCCACTCCCTATGGCCAAGAATTCAAACACATGAATCTGTGGGGCCATTCCTAGTCAAACACCACAGTCACCAAGAGGAGTAATCCGTCAGTGCACTAGTGAAGAAGAGACCAGTGAGACTCATTTGGCATACGGGACCGGGTGGGCTGAAAGCATAATAGCAATCCTCCTGCTCTCAGCTTTTAGAGTTATGTCTGGTTGCTACCCTGACCATATAATTATGATTTAGGGCTGGTTAAGGTAGGACTGGGGGGAGGGGCAGTGGTCAGTGGTGGAATACTTACCTAGTGTTATAGATCCCTAGACTCACTTTAAAATATTTGTGTATATGTATTTGTCTTTCTTTAGATGGGTGTGACATAAGATTTCATTTGAGAAGACTTACTTGACAGATTCAGATTTTGGTCTTGGATAGTTTTTCAGCAGTGATCAGGAATTTGTTGAGAATAGATGTACGTGGGCAGTGGTGGTGCACACCTATAATCCCAGCACTTGGGAGGCAGAGGCAGAGGCAGGTGGATTTCTGAGTTCAAGGCCAGCATGGTCTACAGAGTGAGTTCCAGAATGGGTAGGGATACACAGAAAAACCCTGTCTCAAACACACACACACATACACACACACACACACACACACACACACACACACACACACACACACACACACACGTTTAAGTAAGTACCTGGTTGGTGGTGGCCCATGCCTTTAATTCCATCACTTTGGAGACAGGTGGATGGATCTCCCTGATGCAGGGGCGGGGGTGGGGTGGGGGTGGGGGGATTAAAATGGAATAGGTTGTATTCAGCTAACTCTGTCTGCCCTGGCTATTTTCAGCTCATTTTTATTAGGAAGTTTGTAAGCAGTCATTTCTTTTCAGGATTGGCCGTTTGATGATGGAGCTCCACCCCCTAATCAGATAGTAGATGATTGGCTAAACCTGTTAAAAACCAAATTTCGTGAAGAGCCGGGCTGTTGTGTTGCAGTGCATTGTGTTGCAGGATTGGGAAGGTAATTCACTTTTTCTGAATTCACTGTGATATCTAAATAAGCCAACTCAAATTTTCACCTTGGGAGGATTTGCATTTAGTAATTAAATGATACTAAATCACCAGAAAGGAAATGAGGAAATGCCAGTGTAATAAGCTCTAATAAGAGCCCTTTGGGTTGTGTCTGGTTCTACTTCTAATGCCATACTGAATGTAATGAAGGTCAAGAAGAAGAGATTTAGGTCATTAAGCGGGCAACAAAATTAAAATTGTTTTAGAGATTAAATGATCTGTACATGTTTGGGTTTGGATTGAAATGAAACAAAATGAAGTTAGTTAATAGGTAGAAGATTACTTTAAACTCTTGAGCAGAAATGTGTACACAATGAAAATTGTCTGTGTAAAACTTTTCACTGAGCATTGCTTCTGATAGTTTTTTGCACTTTGATCAACAGCAGGCTAAATGCCAATTTATGGTGTGCACTGTGCACTCAGAACATAACTGTGAGATGCTGTTGCCTCAAGGTGGTGGTGACCTGTGTCATTAGTTCTGCTTAGCACTTTAGTATGGCAAGGTTTCTCCATAAAGTTGGATGTTTAAGTTCTCTTGAAGGCTGATGGTGGTGTGAGGCCTTCCTGGGTGGCTTTGTTTCTATTGCCTGTCTCAGTGTAGTTGGAGGCAGTGCTCTAACAATGTGCTTAAGACTAGAGAGTAGGACTTGGTGGGGTTGGCGCACTCCTTTTACCTCTCAGCACTTGGGAAGTAGAAGCAGGTGGGTCTCTGAGTTCAAGGCCAGCCTGGTCTACAAATCCGGGACGGCCAGGGCCGCAGAGAAACCCTGTCTCAGAAAAACAAGAATTGAGAAGCTGGGGGCTGGAGAGATGGCTCAGCGGTTAAGAGCATTTACTGCTCTTCCAAAGGTCCCAAGTTCAATTTCCAGCAACCACATGATCCGATGTCCTCTTCTGTTGTGTCTGAAGACAGCGACAGTATACCCACATACATGGAATAAATAAATAAATCTTTTAAAACAAACAAACACAAGAATTGAGGAGCTGAGTACAGTAGTACTGGGAGGCAGAGGCAAGGACTGTTGTGAGTGTCACACCAGCCTGGTCTACATGGTGAGACCTTGTTTTAGAAGAAAACATTAGGATACCGGGTTGGAGGAGGAAAAGTTTGTTCCTGTCTGTCCTCATGTGCTCTCCCTCCCCCTTTCCCTGTCCCTCTCCCCTTCTCCCCCCTCCCTCTCCCCCTCCTCCTCCCCCTCCCCCACTTCCAAGAGTGAGATATGTTCTCTCTATTGTTGTCCTGACCGATCTAGAACTCATTGTGTAGTCCAGGCTGGCCTTGAACTCAGAGATTTGCATGCCTATCTTCCAAATGCTGGGACTAAAGGCATATATGCACTACATCCAACACAAACTCAAGTTTGTAATGTGTAAGCTTTTGGTTAAAACCTAAAAGTCTCTGATTCTCAAGGCTGTGGGCACTTACAGATGACTTCTATCTGCAGGGCTCCTGTGCTAGTTGCGCTTGCATTGATTGAATGCGGAATGAAGTATGAAGATGCTGTTCAATTCATAAGACAGTGAGTATGAAGCTGTATGTTCAGAAACTTGAAGCGGGACTGTGCGTGCAGAAGGGGTTATGGGAGGAATCATTTGGAAGATGAAAGCTCTGGCTGCTTTGGGCTTAAGACACTGTTTGAAGATCAAAAAAAAAGGGTTAATGCAAGTGATCGGTGCTGCTTTCTTAATAGCACCAATGCATTTCCATGTGACCAGCAGGCAGTATGGAGAAACAGAGTCATCACTTGGTGTTCTCTCTCTCTCTCTCTTTAAAGATTTATTTATTTTATGTATGTGAGTACACTGTAGGTGTACAGATGGTTGTGAGCCTTCATGTGGTTGTTGGGAATTGAATTTTTAAGACCTCTGCTTGCTCTCTGGCCCCACTTGCTTCAGTCAACTCCACTCGCTCAGTCCCTGCTTGCTCCGGCTCAAAATTTACTATTATAGATAAGTACACTGTAGCTGACTTCAGATGCACCAGAAGAGGGCGTCAGATCTCATTAGGGGTGGTTGTGAGCCACCGTGTGGTTGCTGGGATTTGAACTCCGGACCTTTGGCAAGAACAGTCAGTGCTTTTACCCTCTGAGCCATCTCACCAAGCCCCACTTGGTACTCTTGAGTGGCCTGTTTTCATACATAGTTATACTGGTAGTATCTTGACAGTCTGTGCATTGGTCTGAAATAATAGGCCATACTGTTCCTTTCTTAAGTAAAAGTAAAGCATCCCTGTCTGTCCTGAACCTAAACCTGAGGCTTTGTCTTTGTATGTTCTAGTTTTCGTTTTGTTTTTTAAAGCATCGTAATACTTGTCATTCTCATCTGAAGAATCTGCTAATCTAAAAGGAGAGAGCGATCTGGTGTTCAAAACTCTGCTCATTTCTGTTCTACTGCAGCGACAGAGGAAGGAGCAGGGGGCAGAGGCAGGGGCAGGCAGGTTCTCAGTTTGAGCTGTTTACACCGAAAACTCCAGAACAACTATGGCTACACAGAGAAACACTATCTTGGAAAAACAAAAGGAAAAAAAAAGTTCATGTTTCAGCTTTCTAAAGTAATGTGGTATGGAAAATATGTAGGCTTTCAGCTAGGGAGAGCTAACTAGAAGGCATTATTCTAGAAATAGTACATTTCAGTAAGCTCTATAGCTCTTTGCTACATGATAGATAGTCCACTGTTCTTATATTTTCAGAAAAAGAAGAGGAGCATTCAATTCCAAACAGCTGCTTTACTTGGAGAAGTACCGACCTAAGATGCGATTACGCTTCAGAGATACCAATGGGCACTGCTGTGTTCAGTAGAAGTAGAGGAAGGCTGGCTGGATCGTGGCATTAGAGGGAACTCTTGGTACCTGGAAATGTGAATCTGGATTCTTACCTGTGTCATCAGAGTAGTGATGGACTCAGTACTCCTCAACTCCTCATGATTGAGAAGAAGGCAAGCGATAAAGAAATCCCTCTATCACACGAATAAAATGTTTAAGAAAAGAAAAAAAGAAAGGAAAGGGGATTAATTTAGTGAAAGATGATTTTGCTCCTAGTTTTGATTTCTGCCAGGATTGAATTATTTCAAAATCTCCTGTGTTTTTTAAGCTTTTTCAAAATAGATGTCTGAGGAAAACCAGCAGAA
Source organism: Mus caroli (assembly GCF_978045245.1). Taxonomy (NCBI): domain Eukaryota; kingdom Metazoa; phylum Chordata; class Mammalia; order Rodentia; family Muridae; genus Mus; species Mus caroli. The sequence continues at coordinate 27,805,933 of NW_028227261.1, read as the reverse complement.
TATTAACCAGTGTGGAGCCAGTTGTTGGGGAGCACACACTTCCATTATGCTTGGCACATAGGTCTCCTTGTGGTGGGTGGGATCTGGGGGAGGTAGATTTTCCTCATCTCTCTTCCTGCCTCCCTCCCTTCTCCTGATCCACGTAGATGGAATAGAAAGCAGCCTTTGTTGCTGTAGATGTGCGTGTGTCTGGCAGCCTTAAGCCCACCTGGGCACTTTTAGGAAAAACAAAAACAAAAACAAAAAACAAAAACAAAAAAATAAATAAATAAAAATAAAAGCAAAGGCAGTGGCGCATATATTCTGTGGTTCAGGCTGTTTCTAGTCTATTGATGATGGATGCTTATATTAGGTTTTTTTTCCCCCTTGTACCCCTGATCTACCATTAGGGTGTGGGAGGTAGCCAGGAACCTTTGGTTTTATAAATGGTGACGAAATGACATCCTAAACAGAGTCTTTCTCCTGTAATTTAGCTGAGAGAATCCTTTTTCCCAACAGTGAAACAAGTGGGCCTCCTAGAAACTTTATTGCAGAGATGACTGGAGGCCATTGGTGTTTCCAGGAGAGTTAGCATGTTTCTTCAAGTGTAGGACTGTGGATTGTGAATCTGCTATCTAACAATGTCATGGAAAAGTGGTATCTTAAAATTTCAGGACCGATTTCAGAAATAGTCAAACAGAACATTCATAGTATTTTGGTCTTGAGAAATGCCCATAGTTTTCCAAATTATTCTTGTACAGTTTTATTTGTACAGTTCAGTGTAACCACCTATCACCTTGTTAATACTAGATTCTTCTGAGATTCAAAAAGAAAAATCACTGTCAGAGCTAGCCTTGCCTAGTGAGTCTGCGTCCACACGCTGTAACAGGGCGGAAGAGCAACAGTAGGCAGCCCAGGGAGCAGCATACGCTCACGGCATCATGTGGCAGTGGTGTGGGTTCTCTGCTCAGTGTGTTGGTACAGAAAAGCTGTTTTTCCTTGTTTGCGGAAGGCAGTTGACCAGACAAAGCAAATGGAGGCGCACCTCTGTGTACCCTCTTCACCTAAGTGTTTATAACCAGCAGTACCCTGCTACAAGCCTTGAGTGCAGCCACCACTGGATTTTGATTGTCAGTCCAGTAGGATGGATGACATCTCATTGATAGTATCCAGATGGTGGTGGCTTTCTGAGTTGCCTGTTTACTGTTGATGCAATTGTTTTGATTTTTAACTAAATGCAAATACCTTCCTGCCTCATCCCAGAAGATGAAAAATAATGCTTTTGACACTGTTTCTAGAATTTTAAAGTTGAAAAATGATGATATAATCCAGAAATTCTTACTTCAGAGCATGACAATAGATTAACAAAGGCTCAAGATCAAATTTCTTACCTAAAAGTTTAGGTTAACTGTTGACTCCTCAAGGGTTTTGATCAATACCACCGAAACCTTTTCCACTTGACATGCTAGAATTTTGGTGTGTGTGTGTGTGTATTTGTTCACGAGCACAATAGCTCCCATGGGGGTCCGCACATTGCAGGTGTCCACCAGTATAGCCTGCCTGAGATAGTGTCATTCCTGGTTCGGGGGAGAAGGGTGTGTGAAGGAGAATAAAGCAGTTCTTTGTCTTAAAGAAGACTAATGTTAATTGTTCTCAGAACTGGACGTTTTTTCCCCCCTCAAAATTAAACTCTTTTTCTTTTGGATTTAATGAAGTATTGCTAACTGAAGCCAGTTTGACTTGTGAGAGAGGTTAGACTGACAGAAGGTGTGCAGCCTGATTTACAACCAAACCCTGAACCCTTTTGAAGAACAATAAAACATATTTTACATGCTTTTTGTGAGTTTCTTCCCCACTCTAAACAGTTCATGTTTGCTCTCCTTTCTCTGCTTGGCATTCTCAAGGTCTGATTTGTGTCGCAGTATTAATGGATACGTTAGAGCGGTGAAGTGAGAGGTATTTAGTAAGTATGTACTTGGCCAGTCTCATTCTAAGGAATTCATTTTTGTTATAGGTTTGCATAAGGCATTACAGCTTAGATTTAAATAAACCTTTTTGGGGAAGTGGGATGGGGTGGGGAGGGGGCTTTGCAAGACAGGGTTTCTCTGTATAGCCCTTTCTGTCCTGGAACTCACTTTGTAGACCAGGCTGGCCTCCAACTCAGAGATCCATCTCGATTAGCCTCCTGAGTGCTGGGATTAAAGACGTGTGCTAGCACTGCCCAGCTCTCTTTACACTTTTTTTTTCTTTTTTGGTTTATCAAGACAGGGTTTCTCTGTGTAGTCTTTAAAGTGGAGAATTAGCTGCTTTAATGTATCATAGAATTTCTCTTTAGTCACTGGTAAACTAGATAAATTTAAGCAGGACTTCAACCTAAAGAAAACAAAGTTTTAGTGGGTACAGTGAGAATTGTGGTTTCTTTAAGAACAAATGTGTCAGGAATGTTTTAATCCCCTATGTGGGATTTGGAGCTGCTTTAGGTTGTCTGCACAGCTGATGGTGATTTGCTTCATGCTCCAGCAGGGGAGCGATTACACCAGCTGCAGGTGGTTTCTGCATGTGTTTGACATTCGAAGTTCTAGGGACTCTTTGAAAGGATATTTATGGTAGATCCAATCAACCACTTTTGCTATTTGTCAAGTGGTTGTGGGTAAAGAAATGAAAAGAAATTGGATATCCTGACTGGAAGAAACTTGCCCCAAAGAACTTGGTGCCTCAATGCCCTCTTTTCCCTAGTGTTAGGGTCTTGGAAGGTAGAGTTGGGGGTGGAGGGAGAAGGGTGATAAAGAAAGGAACCCACCAGGCAGTGGTGGTGCACGCCTTTAATCCCAGCACTTGGGAGGCAGAGGCAGGTAGATTTCTGAGTTCGAGGCCAGCCAGGGCTACAAAGAGAAACCTGTCTCGAAAAACCAAAAAAAAAAAAAAAAAAAAAAAAAAGGAGCCCATAAAGTAGCCAAATGGCTACAGGTAGAGACTGGGTGTGATGCTAGCCTAAGTACTCTGGTCCTGTCTAGGTTAGACAGGACCAGGGAGTTCAAAGCTACCCTGGGCTTTATGGCAAGAGCCAGTCCATCTTGGTGAGCAGTTACAACAGACAGCTTTGTGCTGTGCTACTTAGGAGCCATGGGTCACATTGCTTGGTGTTAACCTTGTGCCTTGCATTAGCCCTCTTAACTTCTGTGGTTGGTTATGATAATTACTCTTGGCTCTACAGGAAAATGGCATGCTTTGTCTTTTCATTCTGGCTGAACTTGGTTTTGGTTCAGTTCCTCTGATATTGTGCATCTGACCATGCCGATGCATCTAAAGTTTCATGGCCTCGTGTCAACCCTAGTGTTCTTTCCAACTTGCCACATCTGTCTCATTTACTCTTTTTCTTTGGGGGTTCTTACATCTTTAATGCCTTTCCCATCCTTACTTTAGTTCTAATTGGCTTTTAAACCCAGAAACAAGGAACCTGGAAAACAGCTCAGCGGGTAAAAAGGCAAGAGTAATGCTGAGTTTATCCCTGGAGCCCGAGAGAGAGAGAGAGAGAGAGAGAGAGAGAGCTGGATGCTACGGATAGTTGTCATCCCCAGCACTCCTGAGGAGAGAGAGCAGAGCCACAACTGTCTGGAAGCTCCTTGCTTAGCCAGCTTGTGATAGTGCCGGACGGTCTCAACAATGACAGCTGAAAGCTGTCCTCTCACTGTCACAGTGTGCCCTGGCCGGTGTGTCCCAGCGCTCACACCAAAGATTTGAAAGAAGCTTGCCAGGTTACACCTTACCCAGCCATCTCTGGTGGGCATGCATGCCACTGTCTTAGTTACTACTACCAACATACCTAGTGTAAAGGGGCCTATTCTATAGTATTTCTAGGATTTAGAAAAGAAAAATTTGAGTGTGTGTGTGCCACATGTATGCAGGTATCCATGGAAACCAAGAGACAGAATTGGATCCCCTGCAACTACTGCTGAAGAAATGCGGGCCCTCTGCAGAACCTGCAAAAGCACGCACACCACCAACCAACTCTCCAGCCACCTCCCTCTTTTTTTTTTTTTTTTTTTTTTTTTAGTTTTAAGGCAAGCATTTTCATCTTAAATCTCATCCCTTATTTGATTAAAGGTTCAAATTTAAGTGTCTTTCTCTGATACCTTTTTCATTAACTTTTCTAGGTAATTCCCACCAACCTATAAACATTCTATTTCTTGCATGATAAGAGTCAGAACTGGGGCTGTTGAGATGGCTCAGTGGTTAAGAGCACTGACTGCTCTCCCAAAGGTCCCGAGTTCAAATCCCAGCAACCACATGGTGGCTCACAACCATCTCAAATGAAATCTGATGCCCTCTTCTGGAGTGTCTGAAGGCAGCTACAGTGTACTTAGATATAATAAATAAATCTTTAAAAAAAAAAAGTCAGAGCTGGAGTTGGTGGCATAAACCTTTAATCTTGGCATTATTTGGATAGCAGAGTTCGGAAGATCCAAATTTAAGACCACCCTGGTCTGTGAAGTGAGTTCCAGGGTAGCCATGGCTTTGTAGAGCGAGCCTGTCTTTTTTTGGCTTGAGGAGTTGGCAAGATGGCCACCATGCCTGAGTTTGATCCTTGGAACCTGTGCTGTAACACACAAGTGTGCACACATACAAAAGACAAATCTTTCTGATTTCACATTACCTTGTTCTGACACAGAAACACCCTGTACTGGGAATTGGATACTACAATTAAATTTCTCTTTAATTTACAGCAAAACTAAACTTATATTCTCCTTTGAGTCTGTTCCAGCACAGATTTGTTTTGTGGTTTGGGTTTTTTATTTTTGAAACAGGGTCTCTATAGCTGGTCTATAACTTCTTAGACCAGACTGGTCTTATTTGGGATTTTATCCTCCGCCCCCTTTTAAGTGCTGGGTTTCAGGCATGCACTGCCCTCTCACTCCCAGTGAGGATTTTTATTTCACTGGGATTGCTCCTATAAAGACCACCAGAAGTTCTGTTACACTTAGTTTAGTGGTGGGTTTTCCTAGTATTGGATATGTCTACCTGATGGGATCGATGGCACTTTGAAATCCTCATTGAGCTGGGCAGTTGTGGTGCATGCCTTTAATCCCAGCACCCAGAAGACAGAGGCAGGCAGCAGATCTCTGTAAACCAGAGAACAGCCTGGTTTACAGAGGGAGTTCCAGGACAGCTAGGGCCTCAACACAGAAACAAACAAGCATTGTGCCTTAATAATGGTTCCTCAGAGATGCGTGCATCTGAAGTTCCTGGGCCTGACATGATGAGTGGACTTCATGTGAGTAGTGGTGCTGAAATAAGGCATTTCCTAGGTGACCTGCCAGACTGATGGAAGTTCTTCAGAGAGCCTTTCCTGGGTGTGATGAACAGGATTTAATGTTGCTGGCTTTGCAGATGGATGAAGGGCCTCCAAGCTAGCATTGTAGGCAGTATGGGGGACCCACAGAAGGCAAGGAAGGATTGATTCCCCACAGCCAAGAAGGAACAGGTGCCGCAACAACTTATCTCCATGTGGATCTAAGGCACTATGGCCTGGGAACGCCTGACCTGGTGATAACACTGGGACTGCAGGTGTGTGCCACCACACTTTGTCCCCCCTCCCCTTCCTGGTATGTGGTCTCACTGTGTAGCTTGCTCTACTTTGTAGGCAAGGCTAGCCTTGAACTCACAGAGATCCACCTGTTTCTGCCTCCTGAATGCTAGGATTAATGGTGTGTGCCATCACATCTGGCTTTAAACCTTAATTTTTAAAATCACATTTAATATGTGTTTGTGTGTACCCTACAGCATTTGTGTGGAGGTTAGAGAACATCTTGCAGGAATTGTTTCCTCCATTTTTGAGTCCCAGGAAGTGAGGTTGGATTGTAGGCTGATGCCAAGCCACTCTACCTGCTGAACCATCTTGCCAGCTTTTTTTTTTATTATTATTATTATACATAAGTTACACTGTAGTTGACTTCAGACGCACCAGAAGATGCACCAGAAGATAGACCAGAAGAAGGCATCAGATCTCTCTATGGGTGGTTGCTAGGATTCGAACTCAGGACCTTCAGAAGAGGAGTAGTGTTCTTACCTGCTGAGTCATCTCACCCGACCATCTTGGCAGCTCCTAAGTTTTCCTTTTTTTTTTTTCCCCCTAGTTATGTAACCAAAAGAAAACAAAAACCTAGGTTGGCCTAGGACTCCCAGTGGTCCTGCCTCTCCACACCCAACTGTGGGGCTCATGGTGGCACACACTTGTAACTCTAGCATTTGGATGGCTGAAGCAGGAGAATCTTTGGCTTTGACAGCCTAGGCTACAAAGGGAGTCCATGTATCAAAACCCCAAGGGATTAAACGCAGCTTGTTGAGTGCTGTGACAACCTCCTGTGAGTCAGTGTGGTGTGCCTGCTACATGTTTACCCACTATCCTAGCCACTGAGGATACCAGGGGAGGGAGCATGACAAACTGGCAAAAAATTAAGGGATAGGAGAAGAACATTTCAGTTAAACATCAGCACAATAAGAGAACGTGAGGAAGAGCATAGAAATTAGTGATTAATGCAGTTAGACAGAATGGCCACAAGACCGAGGAAGATGAAGGAACCCACTATATGCTGGGATATATGAAGATGGTACCAGTATTTCCCAAGGAGTTGGTGTAAACTTGAAAAACTGCTTGGTTTGGGTTGGCACAGCAGTGCAGATCCTGAATACAGTAAGGAAAGCAAGCAAATTTAGTGAGGTTGGGAAGGTAGGTTGGTGATGTTAAGGCGGGGATCTCAGTAAATGGGCAGTGTACTCTCACAAGGGACAGCCTTAGCCATGCGGTTTGTTCAAGAGATCAATTTCTCAGCACCAGCAATATCTTGTTTTGTCTTTGAGACATCTAGCCCAGGCTGGCTTTGAACTGGCTAAGAATAGTTGAGGATGACCTTGAATCCCTGATCTTCCTCCCACCACCTCCTGAGTGCTGGGGGTGGGGGCGGGGGACACGTTTGTATCACTAGTTTTTGAGACAGGATTATGCCCACTTTGGCCTGGAATTCCCACCACCTGCCTCAGCCTCCAAAGTGCTGGGATCACAGCATCAGCAGAATGACACCCAGCCCACACAAGTCATCTGAGTCAGAACCTCTAACTGCAGATTGCTGCTTTCTGCAGAACAGAGGCACGGAAGGTCAGTGAGTGATCAGCCGTTGCAAGATCAGGTCTTTGTGCAAAAGGTTATGTAAGAATCCTCTTGGGTTAGAGGCTGTATGTTTAAAGTGTGACTGACTCGTACTGTGCATGTGGGATGTGTCATCCAAGTGGAGGAGAATGAACAAGAGAAGGTAGAAGCTGAGGAATCCTAATGGCTAGCGATGGGCTGCCGTGGCGCAGGACAGAAGTTTCAGGCCTTAAGGAAGGGAACGAGACAGACCTCCTTCTGCATCATCATGCAGATCAGTGTGAAAGGTCAGCAGTATTTTCTCAGTCAGCAGTTCCAGGAGATAGCTGGGATGTTTGGCCATGGACCGGGGGTGGGGTGGGGTGGAGTGGTGGTGAGCCCCTCCCACGCCCACCTATCTCTCATCCTCTCCACAGCTCACGCAGACTGAAAGCAATTAGAATACTTCAGGCAGCTTTGCCATCTGCCCTGCAGAAAGCCACTGGCAGGTGTAGCACACAGTAGCACTGGTTAAGTCACTTGTGTCTGCTTGGTTGTTTTGAAGGTAGGGATTCAGAAAGATGGAGTAGCAAGGGGCTAACAGAACCCATATCTGTCTAGTTCCCTTGTGCTCCGGGTTGTACATGCCTGATTAGTCTTCACCGGCCTCACCGCCAGTTCCATTTTTAAATGATAAACTACAGAGTAAACTGACTCTAAAATTGGCCCTTGACTGCCCAGCTTCCTAGGCTGGGAAGATGTTTGTTAATGATTTCTTAGGCATGGCATCACGCAAAGGGGTCCTTGTTAATTGAGCTGTGTCGTTACATTAAATGCAGGGGCAGGAGAAGGGTTAGCATGCAGGTGCATGTGCGTGTGTATAAGTGAGTCTGCCTTGTCAGTGACTTTAACTTGTGTAAACCGTGTGTAATGGGCCTTGCCAGTAACAAAGCAGGGTATCTGAGCCGAGTGGTTTATAGTTTATAATTGGCTTCTTATTACTGTTGGCTGCCTTTCCTACACATTGAGTATTACTCTAGGATTGGTATTTGATTTAAGAAATTTTCAAATTGATTTTATCTCAGTGCATTAATGCGTGGCCTCAATTCCTGCAGAGGCATCAGATAAAACCAGCCTGGATGTGTTTTAGGAATCATAACTGGATCTGAGCTGCCAGTGGCCCAGCTCTCAGTCAGCATAGATAAATCCCTTTGCTGAAAAAAAATTTTTTTTCTAAGTCCATCGGCTTCTTAGGGCATCTCAAATTGAGGCCCCATACAACTGGAAAAATTTCCCCAAATAATGCTAAAACACATAAATGAGAATTTGCTGACATGAATAGATCTAATCACTCTCTTCCTTCAGGGATCCAACACATAAATATTCAAGGAATACCATGGGAATCAGCCTAACTGTCAAGGGGGCCCAATTGTGATGCTTTTCAGAATCCAGAAATGGGAAATATGACCCTAGCAATAAAAATGCTATTACTGCGGATGAGTGCATGGGAAACTGGAGTGTGTTCCGTCAGTAATTTCATGAGGATTAGCATAGGTAAATGTTTGTAGGTTTTATTTTTTTTTCCCATCTCTAAAAGTGCAGAATAGATTGCAGCTGGGTGGAAATACCTATTAATCATTTTCTAATGCTTTTATGCAAATGCTTATATTTGACTTTAATTTAGAGTTGCTATTAACACCTGGAACTCTAAGATTGATAACAGGTAAAAATTTAATGAATGCATAAATTAAATATTTGAGTCATATTTAGGTTAATTTATAGCCTCTTTGTTCCTGGCTCCACAGCCCCCGGTAACTAAAACTCACAGGATTAGGCAGGAAGAGAGCCCTGAGTTTGTCTTATCCTTTTGTTGTTGTTAAGATTTATTTATTTTTATATGTATGCTTTGCTTTGCTGGGGTATGTCTGTGCACCGTGTGTGTTCCAACTGTCCAAGAAGCCAGGAGAGGGCATCGGGTCCACTAGAACAGGACTCACAGATGGCTGTGAGCCACCATGTGGGTGCTAGGAACCAAGCCCCAGTACTCGCAAGAGCAGGTGCTCTTGACCTCTGAGTAATCCTGTAGTCCTCCCAACCCTGACCCCATTGGAAGACAGGATTTCACTGTGTTGCCCTAACTGGGCTAGAACTTGATTTATAGATCACGCTGGCCTTGAACCTACTACAGAGTTCCACCTGCCTCTGCTTCCGTTCTTTGCAAATAAATTAGCTATGCTAGGTATATGAGTAGCAAGAATATTTTTGGTTGTTTTATGTCCTATGAATATAGATACTTTAGATATTTTTGGGGGGTAGGGTGGTGTTTGATACAGGGTTTCTCTGTGTAGCCCTGGCTGTCCTGGAACTCACTTTGTAGACCAGGCTGGCTTTGAACTCAGAAATCCGCCTGCCTCTGCCTCCTGAGTGCTGGGATTAAAGGCGTGCGCCACCACTGCCCGGCTTTAGATCGTTTTTATATTACTTGTTTTATTACATTATTAGTGTTGAGGTAGGTTTTTTCCTTTTTCTCCTCTTCCTCCTCTCCCTCCCCCCCCCCTTCTTTTTTGAGTCAGAGTCTTGCTTTGTAAGCCTGGCTTCCCTCTAACTCACTGTGTGGACCAGTCATTGTGGCCTTTAACCAGCTCTCTGTCTCTTAACCTTTAATCTGTCCTCCTGCCTCTGCCTCCCACGTGTCAAGATACAGGTATGTGCCATCACATATGGGTTTTTTAAATATAAAGTAAAAAATTATGTAGGCATGTGTTTCTGTGTTTCTGTGTAGTGCTCTAGGGGGCCAGAGGTGGGTGTTGGAGGCCCTAGAGCTAGAGTTCAAGCAGATGTGAGCCAATATCTGTGCTGGGAACTGAACCCAGGTCCTCTGTAAGAACAGCCGGTAATCTTCACAGCTGAGCCATCTCTCTAAACCATATCTGGCTTTTAAATGTTTTTTTCTCTTCCTGTAAAGCTAAAAGGTGGTGGTTGTTCTCCCTTTGTTTTGTTTTTCTTTCTCCTTATTTTCTAGCAAGGTATCAGAAGCCTGAAACTTTTTCTTCAGCCTGCCCAGACTGATCTTAAACACAGCGGTCCTTCTGCCTCAGCTTCCGAGATGCTGCAAATCTGAGCCACTACACTCAGCTCAGAAGTCTTTTTCAGAGTGAAAGTTAAAGTAGGTTTATTGTAGAAATTTTGAATTTTGGACTAAGAACTCTGTCCTAGCTTGGGTGTGGTGGCTCAAGCTTTTCATCCCAGCTCTTGGGAGGCAGAAGTAAATAGATCTCTGAGTTCAAGGGCCAGCCTGGTCTACATAGCAAGTTCTAAACTGGCCAGGACTGTACACTGAGACTCTGTCTCAAAAATAAACAAGCAAACAAAATCAACAACAAAAACCTGTCCTGCCACCCAGTGGCCACCATTACTAACATGAAGTTTCCTTCACCTGTTATGTATAATTGTAATTATAGAATTATGTATTCTGTTTTCCCCTTCGTCACAGTAATGCATAGGATGTCATCCTAGGTTAAGTCTAGTGTCTTCTGCGTGGAAGGGGATCATTTCTATTTTACACATTTGGACATGAAAGCTTGGGTTGAGGGTGTCTTGCCTGTCAAGCAGAGCCACCATTGCCACCTGTCTGACAAACACTGATCAAGTAGAGCATGGTGGTACAAGTCTGTAGTCCCAGCTTCAGGAAGCTGAGGCAGGAGGATCACTTGAGGCCAGTCTAGCCTCGACTACATAGTGAAACAGTGTGTCAGACAACCAAAAAGCCAGGCAGAAACATTGTCTGTGCCACCAGATGCAGCCACTTCCCTTGCATTCAATGAGTGGGGACTATGTTAGATTGAAAGCATATTATCCCTTCAACACATTTCTTTCTCTGTAACCTACAAAATGGAGGCTCCTCACTCTCCCGTGACCCCTATACCTACACTAAGGGTCTGTGGAAACTGAGGGGTCAGCACGCCATGGCCATGTTCAGACTTTTTCTATCTTGAATAAAGCTGGTTTGAGCCAGTGCTCTTTAAGCTGTTATTCCACCTCACTTTGTCTCTGGCTTCTGCTTCTCTCCCCATCATTCCATGCAGAGTCCCTGGATCTTTAAATGCCCACCTGAAGCCGTTGTTTCCTCCTGTGAATTGGGTGTCACTCTGTCACTCTTAGCCACTCAGCACGGAAAGCCTTACTCCATTCCGATGATGGGTCCCAAGGGTGAGACTGCGGTGCCTCTTAGAGGGTTAGTAGGCTTACCAGTGTCTAAACTGTTTCAATTTTCCCAGATATAAAGTGGGAATTACAGAATCTCCATTACAGGCACTCTCAAGGAATATTGAGTGGGTCAAAACACTGCAAACAGCCTGCTGAGGAGTGCGACCGACTCAAACACTCGCGGTTGGTGTTTGCTGCACTGATATTTCTGCATCATCTATAAGTGGCTGTGTATTGCTTTCCATGGGCTGCCACAGCTACAGATGAGGTGGTATCAGAGGGCAAACAGTTGTCTGCACATAACACACGTGACCACACATGTACACCTGTACTCACACACTAACTTGGAGTAAGTTTTACTGTTATCATGAGAACAGTGTTATAAAAATAGCATATACAGTATTCCAAATAAGCACTTAGCTCCACAGAATCCTCATGTCCTAGCCAGTATGTGGCTGTGACTGACAAAGCCAACACAAATGCTGATGGCACCAGAAGTAAAACAATATTAGACTGTCATTCATTGGGACTGGAGATATGGCTCAGTGGCTAAAGTGCTAGCTGATATTCCAGAGGTCCTGAGTTCAAATCCCAGAAGCAACATAGTAGCTCACAAACATCTATAATGGAATGTGATTTGCTCTCTGTCATATAAGGATATGTGCAAATAGAGCACTCGTATACATAAAGTTTTTTAAATCCTAAAAAAAAAAAAAAAGAAAAAGAAAGAAAGAAAGAAAGAAAGAAAGAAAGAAAGAAAGAAAGAGAAGAATGATATTCATCTGAGCTGTGTGAGACCTCCTGGGACTGGATGGCAATCTTTAAGTAACAGACACTTCAAGTCTGGGTGCATTATTTTGTGCCTTTCCAGCGTAATTGTTGAGGACACGATGCACTTCTAAATTTCATCTGCACCCGTAATGTTTCTATATTGCTTCACCGAGTCTAGGTAATCAGCAAGGTGAGCTCCCGTTTGTAACACTTGCCGACTTCTGCGGTATGAGTATGCCGTATGCCGTTGATGTCACTGGAGGTCGGCTTGGAGAGCGAGCACATTATTGTAGTGTCTCCATCATGCAAATGTACGCAGTGGAGTAAGTATGAGAACACAGGTGAGGGCTGCAGAGATGGCACAGCAAACAGAGGACCTTGCCACCGAGCCCGGCTACCAGAGTTCCTGATTTTGCTCTCTGGGGACTACATAGTCAAAGGAGAAAACTGAATCCCCAGGTTGTCCCCTGACTGTCATACATGTGTCATATATGGTATGCATACCACCCCCCAATAAATGAATACATGTTTGAAAAAATAGAACATAGAATAGCAAAATAATTAGAAACATGAATTTCAAAAACATTCAAATTTGTTTTTTATTTAGTTTGCATTCACAACTTATCTTTTTTAAAAGACAAGGTCTCACTGTGGAATCCTAGCTGGCCTGGAACTCAGAGATCTGCCTCCCTCTGTCTCCTGAGTGCTGAATTAAAGGTGTGCATCACCACACCTGACCATACAACTTAATTTTGAGCACTGGCTTTATCTAGCCAGCTTGAAACTTTTCTGAAAAGAATGAACAGTGGTGGGAGCCGGTTCCCTTGTCCCCTGCAGCTATGGCCACAGCCCACCCTTCTCCCCAGATTGTGTCCCTCTCAACTGTCGCTTACCCTTTGGACAGTTTCCCATTCACTTCTCTAGCCACCATTTTGTAGTTTCCATGGTAGAATGTGCTAGAAGGTAAAGGCCCCCTTTCCTCCACTTATTGCTGACGTCCAGAGTTCCCTGCGGCTCTTTTTTTTCTGTTTTCCTCTTCCTATGCACTCTGACGCTGCCGTGATTACATCCAAAGCCCTGGAGCTAGGTGTGTTGATGGCTCCCAACCCGGTAATTCTGACCCACACTCCTCTAATGTTCCAGACCCATCTTTTCTAGCAGTATGTTCAGCAACTCACTGTCTCATCTATTCGGACAGCGTCACAGGAGTGTATTCGTGGGGTCTCTTCTCACTGAGTCATCTGACCAGACACCTAATGGTTATTCTCACCTCCTCTCTGCTCTGTTGCCCTCACTTCCTACTCGAGCACCAAACCCAGACTGAAGACAGCCATCCGTGGATCCATTGAACTTCTCGGAGCATTTGTTAGAACCGTCATACAATGTGCAGGGTAGGGGCGGTAGAGCTCAGAGTCAAACCTGCACACATAAGTTTTGTCTCTCATTTAACCAGCTTTTGTAAGCTTGGGGAACTTGCTCAACAACTGTTTTCAGTTTTCCTAAATACAAAGTAGGAACTACAGAATCTCCATTACAGGCAATCTCAGGGAATATTGAGTGGGTCAAAACCGCTGCAAACAGCCTGCTGCCGAGTGCGACTCAAACATGCGCTCTTGGTGTCCGTGCCAATATTTCTGCATCATCTTTTTTTTTTTTTTTTTGGTTTTTCGAGACAGGGTTTCTCTGTATAGCTCTGGCTGTCCTGGAACTCACTTTGTAGACCAGGCTGGCCTCGAACTCAGAAATCCACCTGCCTCTGCCTCCCAAGTGCTGGGATTACAGGCGTGTGCCACCACCACCCGGCTCTCTGCATCATCTTTAAGTGTCAGTGTATTGCTTTCCTAAGGCTGCCCCACAGTGCCACCAATGAGGTGATATTAGAGGACAAATCTATCTCTTACTGTCCTGGAGGCCAGAAATCAAGCTGTCAGCAGGGCTGTGCCCCAACTACAACCTCCAGCAAGTCTCCTGACCTTTCCCTAGCTTCAGGTTATTTATTGAAACTCTTGGCTACTTAAGCATAATCCTGGTCTCAGTCTTTGAGATAGCAAGTGTTCTCCTGGTGTGCGTCAGTCTTCACACGCCTGTTGGAAAAATACAATAATGACTCTGGCTTAAGTTCTGCCCTCCCACAGTGCAACCCCTGGAATTACATCTGTAGCAACGCTGTTTCTACATAAGGTCATCTTTGGAGGCACTGAGGCTTGGGACTTCAATTTAGGAGTTTTGAGGGGTCACACCTACTGTAGTTGAAGTATTTATGCCCTTCCAGTGTACCTGTGTTAGTTCCCAGTGCCTCCCCTCCCCCAGGTACAGTAGCAGGTGGGGTGTTTGGAACTAGAACATTGTAATTAGTCTCCCGAATGAGGGAGCCCCCCAGACAGTGTGAGGACACAAGACAAAGACACTAGAAACAGGAAAAGGGCCAGATCTGGCACTGCACCTGCCTGCTCTGACACTGCACCTGCCTGCTCTGACACTGCACCTGCCTGCTCTGACACTGCACCTGCCTGCTCTGGCACTGCACCTGCCTGGTCTGACATTGCACCTGCCTGCTCTGACACTGCACCTGCCTGCTCTGGCACTGCACCTGCCTGGTCTGACATTGCACCTGCCTGCTCTGACACTGCACCTGCCTGGTCTGACATTGCACCTGCCTGGTCTGGCACTTCACCTGCCTGGTCTGGCACTGCACTTGCCTGGTCTGGCATTGCACCTGCCTGGTCTGACATTGCACCTGCCTGGTCTGGCACTGCACCTGCCTGGTCTGGCATTGCACCTGCCTGGTCTGACATTGCACCTGCCTGGTCTGGCACTGCACCTGCCTGGTCTGACATTGTACCTGCCTGCTCTGACATTGCACCTGCCTAGTCTGACATTGCACCTGCCTGCTCTGACACTGCACCTGCCTGGTCTGACACTGCACCTGCCTGGTCTGACATTGCACCTGCCTAGTCTGGCACTGCACCTGCCTGGTCTGACACTGCACCTGCCTGGTCTGATACTGCATCTACCAGTGCCTTGATCATGGATTTTACAGCCTCTAAAACAACGATGAACTTCTATGGTCTATAGGCAACCTAGTTAATGGTATTTTACTATAGTGGCTCAAATAACCTGAGATATGATCTAACCCAGCACAAACAGAAACTACATAATACAGGGATCATGCATGATTATTGACCAGATGCCAATGTTCCACGGTTGCAGATAATACTACAATGATTACCTTTCTGTTTAAAGTTTTTCACATTTAAGATTATTTAGTCACTCAGCTGGGCAGTGGTGGCGCACGCTTTTAATCCCAGCACTTGGGAGGCAGAGGCAGGCAGATTTCTGAGTTCAAGGCCAGCCTGGTCTACAGAGTGTGTTCCAGGACAGCCAGGACTACACAGAGAAACCCTGTCTGGAAAAACAAACAAACAAACAAACAAAAAACAGAAAAAAGATTATTTAGTTACTCAACAACAAAAGATAATGCAATCTGAAAATGGACAAGACAATTGTTTATTTATTTATTTATTTATTTAAAGATAGGGTATTTATTTTATGTAGCTCTGGCTGTCCTAGAACTTACTATGTATACCAGACTGGTCTCAAACTCACAGAGACCCACGTGCTTCTGCCTCCTGAGTTCTGGGATTAAAGGCATGTGCCACCATGCCCAGTGAGTATTTCTTAAATTATACATAGAATTTCCCTAGCAATTCTATTCCTACATATTTACCCAAAAGAATTGAAAACAAATGTTTCAACAAAAATGAGTACATAGATGCTGTAATAGCACTTTACACAGTCACTGCAAACCAGAAACAATCACCTCATGGGTGGACAATAAACAGTCTGGTATAGCCACACAATGAAATATTACTCAGCCATGAAAAAAAAGAAACAACCCACAATCTATTATCACACTACAGTATGGATGAACCTTGAAAACATTGAGTTAGTGAAAGAAATTAAACACAGAAGATCCCAGTGTATGCTTCCACTTTTATGAGATATTCAGAATAGCTAATACAGACAGAAAACAGACAGGGAGATTGCGGGAGATGGGAGGGGGGAACGAGAGGAAGGAGACATAGGTTTATTTTGTGGTTAAATGTTTGAAGGAGGTTGGTAGGTGTGCAACTTTGTGAGTGTGCTAAGGCTCCTGAAGGTAATGCATTTAAATGTTGGGTTTTATGTCATAGGGGATTCACCCCAGTCCAAAATTAAAGGCAATACAAGGGATGAACCAATAGATAGATGGTAGAATACAGATGAGGCTTGAAAACACACTGAGTTAAGAGAATCCAGTTTTGCCGGGTGGTGGTGGTGCTCATCTTTAGTTCCAGCACTTGGGAGGCAGAGGCAGGAGAATTTCTGAGTTGGAGGCCAGCCTGGTCTACAGAGTGAGTTCCAGGACAGCCAGGGCTACACAGAGAAACCCTGTCTCAGAAAAAGAGAGAGAGAGAGAGAGAGAGAGAGAGAGAGAGAGAGAGAGAGAGAGAGAGAGAGAGAGAGAGAGAATGAATGAATCCAGTTTCGGGCTGGAGAGATGGCTCAGTGGTTAAGAGCACTGACTGCTCTTCCAGAGGTCCTGAGTTCAAATCCCAGCAACCACATGGTGGCCCTCAACCATCTGTAATGGAATCTGATGACCTCCTCTGGTGTGCATGAAGACAGAGCACTCATATACATAAAATAAACAAATAATCTTTAAAAGGGAGTGAGGTAGAGGTGGCTGGAGGGATGGTTCAGTGGTCAAGAGCACTGGCTGCTCTTTCAGAGGTCCTCACACAGATACACATGCAGATAAAACACCAATGCACACAACAACCAATTAATCTTTTTTTCCCCCTTTTTTTAAAGAGAGAAGCCAGTCTCAGGTCAGGTGTGATCCCATTTATAGGAAATGTTCAGAAGAGAAATCGGAGATAGAATAGCTGTTTGCTCTGAGTGGTGGGATGTGGAGGGACTGTTTCAGGAACACAGGAGTTCCTTTTGGACTGGTGGAGTGTCCTGGAAGTGGATAGTGGCTATCCAACATGGCAGGTCCACTGAGCACTGCTGTACTGCACTCATCAAATGGCTAAAATGGTGCTTGACCCTGTACATTTTACCCCACAGGGGAGTATGGCCTCCAGAAACTACCTCTGAGACGGCCGGCGGCAGACATGTAGGCATGCTTTGGGATGCGTTGCTGACCTGTGCTGAGACCGGGTCTTTTCTCCCTTGACTCCCCACCCTGTGTCCTCATTAGACTCCTGCATTGTGGCTAAAGACTGAATAGTAATGTCACGGGATATCACTTAGTTCTCCTCAGGGGAGTCTGAGGGCTTCCCAGGTGATATGAATGCAAAAAGCAGAGAGACCCGGAGAACTTCTGACCACTGAATGGCACCTTCAGGATTCACGGATACCCAGCAACCATCTTGCATTCTACTGGGAGGCTCGCTGGTATGGTAGAACTTGGGAGCCTTCAGACAACATGGGTGCTGGCGAGAACTCTTGGGTTTGAGTTCCCTACCCTGCTGTTTGGGAGCCAGCTGGCTGATCCGGGGCACCGCTCAGTCCCTTTGCCTATGAAATGGGGTTAGTGACATTGTCTACCCAGGCCTGTTTTGGGGTTAGATGAGTGGATATGTCATAAATGTAGAATTACAAGCCTATAAATTTAAGAAAGAAACAAAAATAATAATAAAGTCTTTTGGGCTGGCGAGATGGCTCAGTGGTTAAGAGCGCCGACTGCTCTTCCAAAGGTCCCAAGTTCAAATCCCAGCAACCACATGGTGGTTCACAGCCATCCGTAACGAAATCTGATGCCCTCTTCTGGAGTGTCTGAGGACAGCTACAGTGTACTTACATATAATAAATAAATCTTAAAAAAAAAAAAGAATAAAGTCTTTTTTTTTTTTTGGTTTTTCGAGACAGGGTTTCTCTGTATAGCCCTGGCTGTCCTGGAACTCACTTTGTAGACCAGGCTGGCCTCGAACTCAGAAATCCACCTGCCTCTGCCTCCCGAGTGCTGGGATTAAAGGCGTATGCCACCACGCCCGGCTATCTTTTTTTTTTTTTAATTTTTAATATTTTTATTACATATTTTCCTCAGTTACATTTCCAATGCTATCCCAAAAGTCCCCCATAGCGCCCCCCACTTCCCTACCCACCCATTCCCATTCTTTTGGCCCTGGCATTCCCCTATATTGGGGCATATAAAGTTTGCAAGTCCAATGGGCCTCTCTTTCCAATGATGGCCGACTAGGCCATCTTTCGATACATATGCAGCTAGAGACAAGAGCTCCGGGGTTCTAGTTAGTACATCATGTTGTTCCGACAATAGGGTTGCAGATCCCTTTAGCTCCTTGGGTACTTTCTCTAGCTTCTCCATTGGGAGCCCTGTGATACATCCAATAGCTGACTGTGAACATCCACTCCTGTGTTTGCTAGGCCCCGGCATCGTCTCACAAGAGACAGCTATATTTGGGTCCTTTCAGCAAAATCTTGCTAGTGTATGCAATGTTTTTTTTTTTTAATCATTGTGTTCAGGTGCAAGTGTACACTGGAGGCCAGAGGTCAACCTTGGTCAATTATTCCTAGTGTGTCATCCATCTTTGGGTTTTTTTGTTTTTGTTTTGGTTTTGGTTTTTCAAGACAGGGTTTCTCTGTGTAGCCCTGGCTGTCCTGGAACTCACTCTGTAGACCAGGCTGGCCTCGAACTCAGAAATTCTCCTGCCTCTGCCTCCCAAGTGCTGGGATTATAGGCATGTGCCACCACGCCTGGCTCCCCTGCTGGTTTTGAGACTGGATCTTGCTATGTAGCCCAGGCTGGCCTTGAGTTTGAGATTGTGTCTCAGCCTCGGAAGTGCTGGGGTAACAAGGGTCCCCCACTAAGCTCAGCAGTAAAGCCAGTGCTCTTAGCTGCTGTGTTATCTCTCCTACCATGAAGGCTCATATGCATGTAAACATGTATAGGGTCCCCATTTTTTTCCTGGCTTTTATTTTTTCAGCTCTGTTTAATTTTTTAAATTACTGATGTGGAGCCGGTAAGATGGCTCAGTCGGTAAAAGTTCTCACCATGCAAGCATGAGAACCTGAATCTGATTCTTGGAACCCACAGGTCCACAGTGGCACATGTGCACCCAACCATACGGAGATAAAAAATAAAAATAAAAAAAATTTAAAAAAAGGAAAAATAGGGAAGAGATGGCTCAGTGATCAAGAACATTGGCCAGTAATCCAGAGGGTTCCCAACGCTCATGGTGGCTGAAAACTGTAGCTCTGTTCTAGAGGATCTTACACCCTCTTCTGGCCTCCAAGGGCACTGCAGGCATGTGCACAGACACACACACAGGCAGAACACTCATACAGGAGATGGACAGATGGCCGAATGCCAATTAAGAGTACTTGTTCTAGCTGGGCTTGGTGGCACACGCCTTTAATCCCAGCACTCGGGAGGCAGAGGCAGGCAGATTTCTGAGTTCAAGGCCAGCCTGGTCTACAAAGTGAGTTCCAGGACAGCCAGGGCTACACAGAGAAACCCTGTCTCCAAAAACCAACCAACCAACCAACCAACCAACCAATCAATCAATCAATAAAAGGTTACTTGTTCTGATTACGCATGCTCACCTGCAGATGCTGTCTGTGGAAGAGCTTGGGAAGACATGAGAAGGTGGGTTTGGGCCTGTGCTTGGTCCAACCTGAAGAGAGCAGCGTGGCAACACAAGGATGCTCTCTATAAGACACTGTGAGCCGACTCCGGTAGTGAAGCTCGCTGCTGCAGGTTGCAGACAGCTGCAGCCCCTTTGCTTCTTGGAGGTCTCAAGTACACAGAAAGTGGTCCTTTCAGAAGAGGCTGCTGGGTCTGTCTCCTGTAACCTTGGTTCAGTTTTCACAAGATCGTCTCCTCTATTAGACACTTTAAAGCTCAGCTCTTGCCTTGTAACTTGTTTCTGCTGTGTGCCTTTTCTTTTTTCAGTGTATAGAAAATTACTTTCCTATACATGTACAATCCCTAAGGTCTGGATCCTTCTATTGCCCTAGCTAGTGGGGACCAGCTAACGTATACTAGACGGTGTTCCATAAAACAGGTCAGTTTGCACGTCCAGTTCTGTATAAAGTCAAGTTTAAGTTTGTGTGTGTGAATGTGCACTGCCTCTGTTTTCTCCCTCTCCGACCCAGACCACAGAGCCACCATCTGCCCACCGTGTGCCTCTACTTCCTTGGACTTTTCTTCATCTCTGCCCCATGTGCCTTTCCTGTCACCTCTGAGATGTGCTCCTTAAGGCATACGGATGACTCCTGTCATGGGCACACCGTGTCAGAAACAGATGGGTGTGCCTCTGTGTTTTTCCAGTGTTAGAATTTATTGAATGACAATGAATTTCACAAAGTACAGTGTTTTCACGAAAAAAAAAAAAAAAAAAAAAAAAAAAGACATGTTCTTCCAGAAGTCCCAGGTTCGATTCCCAGCACCAGCATGGTGGCTCACTACCATCCATAACTCCGGTTCCAGAGGATCTGATGCCACCTTCTGGCATCTTTAGGCACCAGGCATACATGTGGTGCACATGCATACATGTAGGCCAACATTTAAACATACAATAATTTTAAAATTCATATACTTAAAATTAAAAGCATTTTTTTTTTTTTTTTTTTTTTTTTTTGGTTTTTCGAGACAGGGTTTCTCTGTGTAGCCCTGGCTGTCCTGGCACTCACTTTGTAGACCAGGCTGGCCTCGAACTCAGAAATCCGCCTGCCTCTGCCTCCCGAGTGCTGGGATTAAAGGCGTGCGCCACCACGCCCGGCTTAAAAGCATTTTTAAATTAAGAAAATAAAAGCAAACCTATCAATGTGGCTATCAATAGTTCCCCCTTTCCACCCCCAACCCCCACCCCCAGATTATTCCATTTGGTGAGCTTAGTTTGTCCACTTCTCTATTTACGCATGCTCGAGTTGCTTCTAGTTTGGGGTTATTCAAAACAACTGATACAAATCTTCATGCTCACATTCCCCCCTCCCTTCCCCCAACCCCCTAGACAAGGTCTCTCTGTGTGGCCCTCGCGTCCTGGAACTTACCCTATAGACCAGGCTGGCCTTGAACTCAGAGATCTGCCTGCCTCTGCCTCCCCAGTGTTGGGATTAAAGGCGTGCGCTGCCACTGCCACCCAGCCATGCTCACATCTTTAGACAGACAGACACAGATTCCCTTTTCTCTTGGCTAGGACCATGTGTTGTTCTTACATTATAATAAATGATAGGTATCTGCCATTTATTAAAACCAAAGTCCCCAGCTGGACTAAGTTCCCTCTGGTCCCCCCAAGCTGCTGGTCCCTTCTGCAGACAGAGCTGGTCCCTTATCTTCCTGCGCACGTTGCTTTGGAGAAGCAGTGTTGACCTCTCACTTTCCAAAGTGGAAAACCATGACATCTTTGCAAATGTCCTCCTGCTGCCTCTGGCCCTGCATGCTAATGTTAGAGCACTTGTCTGTCTGGCTTAGCAGTCTGATTAAAAACTGTTGTGGGTGGACAAGGTCAGGGGCTGATGTGTGGAAAGCTTTAGATCAGCCGTTCTCAACCCATGGGTCGCTCCCTCTCGGGGGTCATGTATCAGATATCCTGCATATCATATTTACATTACCATTCATAACAGTCTCAAAATTAGTTATGAGTAAGCTACAAAAATAACTATGGTTGGGGTCACCCGAGGAACTGTATCAAAGGGTCGCAGCATTAGCAAGGTTGAGAACTAGAACTATGCTGTAGGGACATTCTGTGAGGATTCGCAGAGACAGAGACCTGAGCAGTCAGAGCAGCTCCGGGCAGCACAAGGCATGCGCAGCGGATGGCTCAGAATTCAAAGGCTAGGTGTATAATACTGAGAGAAGAGTTGTCCTTAGTCATTTTCACAGTTACCTGATGTCCTCAGAGGTCACCACAGCTCCTCTCACAACGGTTTCTTGCATATTCTTTCTGAGGTTTGTATATGTAAATACAGAGGTGTATCTGAGGTGTGCTTTCTGCCTTCTTTTCTTTTTATTTTAATTAGGTATTTTCTTCATTTACATTTCTAGTGCTATCCCAAAAGTCCCCCATACCCTCCCCCCTCCACTCCCCTACCCACCCACTCCCACTTCTTGGCCCTGGCGTTCCCCTGTACTGAGGCATACAAAGTTTGCACGACCAATGGGCCTCTCTTTCCACTGATGGCCGACTAGGCCATCTTTCGATACATATGCAGCTAGAGTCAAGAGCTCCAGGGTACTGGTTAGTTCATATTGTTGTTCCACCTATAGGGTTGCAGATCCCATTAGCTCCTTGGGTACTTTCTCTAGCTCCTCCATTAGGGGCCCTGTGATCCATCCAATAGCTGACTGTGAGCATCCACTTCTGTGTTTGCTAGGCCCCGGCATACTCTCACCTGCCTTCTTTTCTTTTTTGTCTATGTAGTCCTGGCTGGCTGGGAGCTTGTTATATAGACCAGGCTGGCCTTGAACTCACAACATGGATTTTTCTTTTTCTTTCTTTCTTTCTTTCTTTCTTTCTTTCTTTCTTTCTTTCTTTCTTTCTTTCTTTTCTTTTCTTTTTTTTTTTAAAACAGAAGTATTAGCAGACTAAACACGCTGTTGAATACTTTTGTTTTTACTATATATCATTTATTTATATTGTTTATGCTTGTGTGTGTGTGTGCGCGTGCCCTGTGTGTGTGCCTCTGTGTGCATGTGGAGGTCAGCGAACAACTTGCAGGAATCTCTCTTCTCCTTCTACCTTGTGATTGTGGAGACGGAATTCTGATCCTGTGGTGTGGTGGCCACATCCGGCCTCTACGCCATATATATATATATATATATTTTTTTTTTTTTTTTTTTTTTTGGTTGTTCGAGACAGGGTTTCTCTTTATAGCTCTGGCTGTCCTGGAGCTCACTTTGTAGACCAGGCTGGCCTCGAACTCAGAAATCCGCCTGCCTCTGCCTCCCGAGTGCTGGGATTAAAGGCATATGCCACCACGCCCGGCTGGGAAGAAACTCTTTATTTGTGTTCTGTATTCCCATGCTGTTCTGCTATACTAACTCAGTAGAGGTGGGATTTGAACACTGGTGTTGGTAGGAGCGGGACCTCTAGGGATAAAGTTAGCTTACAGTAAATAATGGCCAGATGACAGGGGACACATGACAAGCTGAACAGTAATATAGTCTCAACAACAACAGATGAGATGACAGCTTCTATTTCCGGCGCCTGATGGACCTACGGTTCCCTCGGTGTGGTTCCTGGACTCTGGAGAGTGGAAGTGTGGAGTGTGACGTGAGCTGGCCCTCACCTCCCTGCCCAGAAGGCCTTGCTCACTGGAGCCTGAGGTGGTCAGAACTCACGCTTCTAAGACACATGATCCTTTGATTTTTTTTAAATTATTTATTAATTTATTATATGTAAGTAGCTGTTTTCAGACAGAGGGCATCAGATCTCATTATAGATGGTTGTAAGCCATCTCTCCAGCCCCCTTTGATGGTTTTAAAACACTTCTCTGCTGAAAAACAAAACAAAACAAACCCCTCACCTTCCTCTCAGGGAGTAGCCAAGGGGATCGTTAATTCAGATGGGGTAAATAATTTTATTCTTTTGTTTTTACATCTGGGGAGCTTTAACTTTTCTTTTTTTTTTTTTTTTTTTTTTTTTTTGGTTTTTCGAGACAGGGTTTCTCTGTGTAGCCTTGGCTGTCCTGGAACTCACTTTGTAGACCAGGCTGGCCTCGAACTCAGAAATCCGCCTGCCTCTGCCTCCCGAGTGCTGGGATTAAAGGCGTGCGCCACCACGCCCGGCTGAGCTTTAACTTTTCAAGAGCAACCGAGTGCCTGTTCAAGCTGCTGGGTGGGGCAGGCAGCCCCACCCCCACCAGCCAGGCCTTTTCCTTTCTGCCCTCTCTCATTGAGTGTCCTGCCAGTGGTCACCTTTGAGGAAACCAAATCCTTTGCCCCCACTGCAGGGAGAGCCAGCCTAATGGAAGAAGTGGACCTTGTCCCCTGGCAGAGGCAGTGTGGTGGGCTAGAGAAAGCATTCGGGAGTCAATGCCAGACTCCCTGTTCCCTGTGACGATAAACCCGCCTGCTTCCATCTTGGGCTTGAAAGTCATCTTACAGTAAAGACAATCTAGATTCATTCCCGTTTGTGATTAAATTGTGTTTCTCAAGGTCTGGGCTGTGCCCCACCTGTAACCTTAACAAGAAATGGTTCTGGACGGCCTGTTCCAGGAAATGGCAACCGTGCCTTTGTTTCAAAAGTTATTCAGGCCACCTATTCGTCTCACTACCTTGTTATGACCACTTGTTGGCGTGGACACCTTGTTATGACGCGTTACGAGCACTTTGCAGCCACGCCTTTGTTTTAAAGGAGGTTGTTATGTCCGTGTGAAGCTTATGGCCTGCTCCTGTAACTCCACCTATTTATAGCCTGCCCAATTTGAAAACCTCTCCTCCTGAGCTATAAAAATCCATATCTTACCCACATCCAGTGCTGATCTCTTGAACTCCACCGTTAGGGAGAGACAGCCCACATACACAGTTTTTGTTTTTTGTTTTTTTTTTTTTCTTCAAGTTTCTTAATTAATTGCGTTAATTAATTTGGCCATGATTTGAGTCAGTGATCTCTCTCCTCGTTTCTGTGGGATTAACAGTTAACTACTCCTGGCCATCTGTGGCAGGACCCCCCTAACCTCAGGATTTTTACATGTATTATCTCACTTAATCAGTAAGGACTCATTTTATAGAGAGGAAAACTGGGACTGACATGTTTGGTAGTTTGTCTGAGGTAGAGGATAGGTCACTCTGCTAGGAGATGGGACCAAATCTTTGAATGCACTCTTAAAACCATTACATTTTTTTTGTTGTTACTGTTGTTTTGAGACAGGGCTTCTCTGTGTAGTCCTGGCTGTCCTGGAGCTCACTTTGTAGACCAGGCTGGCCTCAAACTCACAGAGATCTGCCTTTCTCTGCCTCCTGAGTGCTGGGATCAAAGGCGTACATCAATCACTGCTGCCTGGCTAAAGCCACTGCTCTTAACATTTTATTTAAAGTGCAAAGCACTTTGTTCCTGAAAATTTGGTAAGGGGATCCCTCCACCACTCTCAGGGGCTGGGCTTCCCTAACATGGTAGAGCTCAGCCTGTGCCTTCCCTAGCCACCCTGTAAGTGCTTCAGGGACACATCTGGGGCCGGTTCTCTGACATCCACACATTCCTTGTCATCCCTGCACAGAGAAGAGCCTCTCTGGGACTGAGCGCCTGCAGTGGGTTTGGGGCAGAAGAACCAGGAAAGGTTAATTTTCCCAAGTGTCGTGATTCATCACTTGTATCTAGTAGGTTAATTTTAGTTTTAATATATGTATTTTCAAAGAAACTTTAGATCTCTTACATGTTCCACAACAATTAGAAAATCCTCCTTAATTTAAATTTTAATGTGTGTGTGTGTGTGTTTAAGTGTGTGAATATATGTATGTATCTGTCCATGTGTCTGGTGTATGTCTAGTGTCCTTGCGAGTATGTCCATGTATGTGACATATTTGTGGTGTGTGCCTGTGTGTCCATGTGTCTGGTGTATGTGGTGTGTGTGTGTGTGTGTGCATATGTGTGTAGTGTATGTATGGTGTGTATGTCCATGTGTGTAGTATATGTGGTGTGGTATGTGTGTGTATGTGTGTGTGGTGTAATAGGAGTCATTTGTTTTGAGCTTAGGGCATCAGATCTTCTTGGCAAGCACCTTGAGTTGCCAGCAGCCCCGACTCATACTTAGAGCTGAGTATCTGGGACTAGGAGTGTTGTTCTGGGAGTAGAGTGTGCTTAGCATTCAGGATCGGTACATCACTGTTCCACGTGTGCGGAGCATGAAGCCAGGAGGCCATCTTATTCTATTTTGAGCCCAGCCCTGTCCTGGACAGGCTCTTCTGCTAGGAGAGTGAGTGTGCGAGAATGCGTGTGCAGAGAATTTGGATTAGAGCCCACTAGCCTGGGCAGACTGCGATGGAAGCAACTAGGAGGTCCTGCGGCTCGAGGTGACTTGCTTCCATGTCTGTATGGCAGTCTCTCTTATCTACTTAATGCAGTGTCCTTGTACATGCAACGTGACTATTGGAGCCTAAGAGCCTCTACAGAATGGGGACTGGAGTGCTTACTCCCTCGGAGGGCTGTTTCTGCAAAGAATTCAAGGTTCTTGGCCTCCATCCTGGGGCTCAGCAGCTTCGGGTATTACTCACTTTTTTGCTTGCTGTGACCAAACACCTGACAAAAGTCGCTTGAGGTAAAGAAGTTTTATCCTGCCCCTTGCTTTGACAGGACACAAGGGATGTTTGTTTGTTCATTTGTTTGAGGCAGGGTTTCTCTTTGTAGTTATGGCTGTCCTCGAACTCACTCTGTAGACCAGGCAGGCCTTGACCTCAGAGATCCGCCTACTGGGAAGGCAGAGCAGTCAGAGCCATGACTGTGGGATCTTGAAACGCCTGGCTCACAGTTTAGCCCATTAGGAAGCAGAGAGCTTGGGCCGGAAGCAGTGCCAGGCTGCAGTGCCCGGAAGCTCTGTGACCCTAAGTTCAGCTAGGCCCTTGTAGCTAAAAGGTTCCACAACCTTCACAAACAGCGCCACCAGTTGGAGACCAAGTGTTCAAACACACAAGCCTGTGGAGGAGGGTCACATTCAAACCATCAGCCTAGCAAACGTTTGTGGGACCTCGGCCCATGGCAGTTACAGAGACTGCCCATGGGCTGCTCGATGACCGTTAGTTCCTGTTAAGCCACTTATATGAGTGGCTGGACTGACTTGGGTTCCCAGTTTCAGGGCTTTCTATCCATCAAGGTGAGAGACACAGCTGAGGAACACTGAACAATGAACATCAGGTCATTGGTCAGCGGGTCGGTAACAGAGGCTGTGCACACGGCTTGGCGACCAGAAAACAGAGTGAGGCCGAAACCAGGGACCAGATTCAACCTTTTACAATGGCTAGCTAGACTCCTCTTCCCAAAGGTTCTATATCCTCCCAAAATAGCTCCACCAGATGGAGGATAAGAGCGCAAGATGAGTCTGTGGGGGACATTTTAGATTCACACTATGACAGTGACCTTTAATTAAAGCTGGATAAAGCATCAGTGTTCATAGCAATGCTGTTCACAGGAGCCAAAGAGCTGGAAACAATCCCAGTGTTCATGAGGGGATGAGGATGCAAAATCAATCAGTCTCTCTCTCTCTCTCTCTCCTTTCTCCCTCTACTATAATGGAATATTAGTTTGCCTTTAAAAAGGAAGAAAAGGGCCAGGGAGATGACTCTGTAGATAAAGTATTTATTGTCAAGCCTGACTACCTGAACTCTGTCCTTGGAACCTACAGAGTGGAAGGAGAGAAGTGACTCCCACAGGTTCTCTGAATTCCATATGCACCTTCTGGTAGCCCAGCACCCCAAATACATAGATACACACACACAGACACACAGACACAGAGAGGGAGAGACACACACACACAGACACAGAGAGGGAGAGACACACACACACATACACACATACACATATACACACAGAGAGGAAGAGACACACACACATATACATAAACAGACACATACACATATAGAGAGACACACACATGCATACAGAGGGAGACACACACACACACATGAAAACATTATTTAAAAAAGAAGACAATTCTTTTTGTGGCTTGGATGACCCTTGAAAACATTAGATTCTCCTCAGGGAACCAAGCCAGGTGAAAAGGCCAGTGCCCAGGGCTGCAGAGATGGCTCAGTGGTTGACAGCACATGCTGCTTTTGCAAAGGACTCAGGTTCAATTTCCAGCACCCACACAGTGGCTCACAACTATCTGTCACCCCAGTTCCAGGGGATCCAACAGGCACGCATGGTGCACATACATGCAGGCAGGCAAAACACTCATACACAGAAAGTAAAAATAAGTCTTAAAACGTTGTGTTTGTTAAAGAAAAGGCAAGTGCCACTTAAACAAGGCACCCAGAGCATCTGGGTCTCCCAGAACATCAAAATGGCGATTGCCAGGAGCTGATGAGGAGGGAGGAGTGTGGGTGTGGGCGTGGGCATGGGTGTGGCATGGGCGTGGCGTGGGTGTGGGCGTGGCGTGGGCGGGCATGGGTGTGGGCGTGGGCACTTGCAGAATTGCAGCTTGAGAAAAGGAAAAGGTTTTAGAGCTGGAGGGTGGCGATGGTCCCATGACGACGTGAACAGACTCAACGTCACTGGACTACACACTCACCAATCATTAAAGCAGCACATTTATATACTCGGTATATCTCACCTCAATGACAAAAGCCAGATAAAACTTCATTTACACTGAAAAAGGAATCAACTCACTTTTTGCCCGCGTCGCCCAGGTCGCTAGCGGCGTCTGCAGCTCCTCCTCTCCCCAACCATGGATTTCATGCTTTTTTTTATTACTCCTTTTTATTTCACGGTCATTCTTTTAAAAAATTAAAATACAGTTAAGCATACGGTAAAGCCTAGGCACGCACTCGTCCTGTAGCAGTAAGTCCTGGTAATGTTCCACCCGTCTCATTCCAAACACTTTCCCAAACACTTTGCATATAATTACACTCGTCTGTGGGCATTTATACCATCTTGCATTCAGGCGGAAAATCAGGTCGTAGTATAAAATAGTGATATGTAACCTACTTTCCCTACAAAATAATAACTATGTGAGCAGCTCCTACATCAGGCGCAAGCATGCATCATCATTTTAACAGCTGCCCGACTTCCCGCTGAGCATGTGGGTGTAACATCCTTATTTAACCGCGTCTCCGTCTGTAGACTCCAAATAGTTCCAGGTTTTGTTGTTATAAACAAGCTATGGTGGACATAGTAATAATGGCCCTGTTTTGTTTTTTTTTGTTTTTTTGTTTTTTTTTTTTGTTTTTTTTTTTGCTATGGCTGGCCTCAAATTTAATAGGTAGTTCAGAGAGTCCTTGAACTCATGACAGTTCTCTTGCCTAGGCCCCCTTCATGCTGAGATTCAAGGCTTATACCATCATGCCCAACCCCCATCTAGTTCTTATGAAATCAAAGTGGACTAAAAACCTCCTAGGCCGCCTGCTCTCTAGTATAATTCCTGAGTCTCTTCAGAGAAGCTCTGCCTGATTTCCCCACCCCCACCCTGCACCAGTCGATGGAGATTAATAGAGATCAACAACCAGTCAAAATACAGAGACTGAGAAATTGTCGAGTGCTTGTCCCTAAGGTGCTCTCTGTGTCACATCCCCTTGCCCTGAGGCTCAGAGAACATCTCTGAAGATGGGGCAGAACAGCCAAAGGAGCAGGAAAAGTGCCCAAGTTATTGTCCCCTGGACTTGACAAGGACGCTGCTCGTGGATCCCAGCCAGCTGTGGTTGCCTGCATGTGACCAAACCAGACAAGATTCCAGCACAGATGGGGAATGGGTTCACCGGCCCCACTTCCAGCGGAGGAGTTAGCAACCTCCAAGGCTGCAAGAACAGGGAGAGTCAGGCTTTCTTCAGGGGGTGGCCCTGGTAGGTGACCCATACCCGAGTAATAGAGAGCCTTCCACATGTGGGCAGCACTCAGTGAACTATAAACTAAAGAAGGCTGGATGTTGTGGTGCACACCCATTCTTGTAACCCCAGCACTTGGGAGGCAGAGTCAGGAGTTGCGCTATGAGTTCAAGGCCAGCCTGGGCTACAGAGTGAGTTCCAGGACAGCCAGGGTTATACAGAGAAACTCTGTCCAAAGAAAAAGAAAGGAAGAGAGAGAGAAAGAAAGAAAGAAAGAAAGAAAGAAAGAAAGAAAGAAAGAAAGAAAGAAAGAAAGAAAAGAAGGAAGGAAGAGGAGGGGAAGGGGAGGGGAAGCAGGAGTTGGGGAGGAGGAGGTTGGAGATGGCTAAGTAGTTTGAGAGCTCTGGTTGGCTGGGTTCCATTCGCAGCACCTACATGGCAGGTCACAACCATCTTGTAATTCCTGTTCCAGGGGATTCTGTCCCCAGTTCTGGTCTCCTCAGGCACTGGGAATGCAGGCGGTGGACGTACATACCTGCAAGCAACTCATTCATCCGCATCAAAATAAATTGGTTTTTAAAAATAAAAAAAGAGAAGGAAGGTTTGAAGTTGTGAGGGGGATGGGAGGATGAGAGAAGCTGAAGAGGGCAGTGAAGGGCCTATATGGTCCCAATACACTGTATTCGCGTATGATATTCTCAATTAATCAAATAATTATGAAGAAGAGTCTTGGCCCATTTTCCTTTAAGAACATTCATGAACTTGCTGGGGGCGTTCCTCTCCTGATGGGTGCTTTCCTGGCCTGAATGAAGCCTAGGCCTCTCCCCAGCACTGTAGAAAACATGATGCTGTATGTGCACAGCCCAGCATTCAGGAGTTTAAAGGCCAGCCTGGACTACATCAACCTTGGGGACTGTAGAGAGGACTGGCTTGGCTCCCGGTGCATATGTCTGCTCACAATTGCCTGTAACTTCAATTCCAAAGAATACAACCACTTCTTCTGGCCTCCATGAGCATCGGGAATACACACGGAGCACATACATACACTCCGGCAAAACACACCGAAGGTAAAAATAAACAACTCTTTAAAAAGAAAAAAAAAAGCAAAATTTGCAGATTTTTTAAACAAAGATACAAGTTCTTCCCCTGGCCACTGTAGCCTTTGATGTGGGTGGTCGCTGCCAGGCAGCAGGCAGGGTCTCCAGGGTCTTCAAGATGCTTAGTCGCAGGCTGGTCTCCCAACCTCTTAGTCCCAAGACAAGCAAGCACACCTCGTGCTCCAGCTTGCATCCCTTAACAGAAGATTGATTGACCCAGGCGAGTGCCTCTGCGAGTGCATGCGCACTGGAGCAGAAGCGGCAAACACAGGCCCTGGAAACTGACAGAGGAGCCATGCGTCTGCTCCTGGAGACGCTGTCTAACATTAACATGCAGGTCTCAGCGGAGAGCAGGAAATGCCAGCGAGTGGGGGGATGGTACAGGGAAGGGTGTGCCCCAAGCTGAGATCCCTGGGACACCCGGGAATCGGTCATAGCCTGTGTCCAAACAAGCCAGATTCGGCCGCACTTCCTTAAGGAGGAAATAAAAAGGAGCCAAGTTAACAGTGAAAAGCGGAGAGAGATTTATTCAATGTGAGCAAACCCGGAAGAGGAACAAAAAGATCCAGTGACTCCCTCCCCCAACTCCAAGTCTATCTTCAGGATCCTGACCTGAGGATAGGGCTTAAACAAAAAGCAAGAGACATACATAATTGAGCAATTCGGTAAATGTGGTCTCCCTGATCGCCACTCTCTCAGCTCCAAGTCCCCCAGGGCGTCTCCGGGTTCCTCTTCCAGCAGGAAACTCTTGGAGAAACTCTTAATTTCTTGGGGTCCATTCTCTCAATAGTCTGATAGCCAAAGGGGGCGGGGGAGGCGGGGCACAAGTGTCTCTTTAGAATGTAGCCATTCTTGCCAGGGAGGTGGTTATGAGAATGTCACAGGGCCACCTGGCTGATTCACCAGGGGGTGGAGGGAAGACTGTATTCGCCCTTTGGTCCCTTACAGGGCAGAGAGACTTCTTGTGTCTTCTGGTAAGGATCAGAGAGCAGAGACAGAGGTAATGAGGTCTGAGGGATGCTGGTGGGGCTATGGACATTGCCCTCGTGTCCTCGGTACCACAGAGGAACTAAATCTTCCCACGCCCAGCCCCAGTTATGGCTGGAAGCCACGTTTTAAATATCCGTGTAGAAGTTTGCATATATTCAAACCTCTTACCTCCTAATTTACATTTTTTTTGCCTGTTTCTTCTGAGATTTGGATTTTCATCTTGTTCTTATTTCCTGATTTGTAAGCTGTCCTCTCTGGTTTTATTCTTCCTGTACCCTGGTAATTCAGCATGCTACCTGACTTATGAAATCTTAAAAATTAATCAATGTCTCATTTTCGCCCCCAGAATGAAAAACTGCCCTAAACACCGTAGCTTCATTAGCCAGCCTCCAGCTATCCACTGGCGAGCCTGTTTTTTTTCTTTCTTTCTTACTTTTTTTTTTTAACTTTACTCTTTTTTTAACCCTCGGAAGACATCGTTATAATTTTCTCTGTAGTCAATGACTAACATGAATTATTTAGAAATATCGTCGTTTCCAAATAATGGAGATTTTTGCAGTTACAGTTTCTTTATTAATTTATAATATAAATGCACTGCGGTCTGAAAACAGTCTGTGTAATTTTAATGCTTTCAAATTTGTTCAAACTGAAGGTCCCACGACACATTTGGCTTTTGGGTTTCCGTGAGGGCTGGCAGGGAACATGGAGGTTGCAGGAAATGCGCGTGCGCAGTAGGTGCCTTCTGGATCAGGCCCGGGAACCTGACCTCTTCTGTGACTGCTTTTTTGTGTTGGTTCCAGCAATTACCTGAGTGTTGGGTTGCAGTCTCCTGCCGTGATGGCGGTTTGTCTGCTACTCTTTGTCATTGTGCGTTCCTCTTTTGACTTCACCTTCTGGAAAGCATGTTATTAGGTACACGCACATTTAAGATTGTTGTATCTTCCTAGAAAATCGAGCCTTTAAACATTATAAAGTGACCTCACATTACTAAAAGTATATCCTTAAAAGCCTATTTTCAGTGGGCTGCTGCTCTTTAGCATTTGTTACGGTTTTGAATGTTTCTCCCCACCCAGAACCCATGTCAGGTGGTAAAAGTGGAACCAATTTTTAAAAGATGTTTTATATTTATTTGTTTATTTCTGTATGGGGAGGAGACTCCTGCCATGGTGCAGATGTAGAAGTCAGAGGATAATTTGAAGAAGTGGGAAGTCTCTTTCCACCACATGGGCCCAAGAGCTGGGCGCCCACCCTCACTAGCTGAAACATCTCAGCCTCCCCGCCTTCCCCCAACTACCCAGTACTGGGAACTGAAGCTGGTCTTCCACCAGTGACAGGCAATTGCTCAGCCCGCCACCGAGCTGTTCTTCTAGCATAGGAGGCACTTGGCCTCTTGAGGGCACAGCCCTCTTAAGTTAGGTAGAGGACAGGGGAAGTTTGTCTGTCTCTCTTGCTCTCTTCTTCTCCTTGCCTTTCTACCTTCCTCCATGTTATGAGAGGACAAAAGCCCTTGCCAATGCTAGCTCTCTGACCTTGGACTGCCTGGCCTTTAGCACTGATCTTTGCAGAATACCCAGTGGCAGACATTCTGTTACAGCAACATAAACAGACTGAGAGAGTTTTGTTTTGTTTTGCCATCGTCGTCGTCTTCTTCTTCCTCTTCTTCTTCTTCTTCTTCTTCTTCTTCTTCTTCTTCTTCTTCTTCTTCTTCTTCTTCTTCTTCTTCTCCTTCTCCTCCTCCTCCTCCTCCTCCTCCTCCTCCTCCTCCTCCTCCTCCTTCTCCTTCTCCTTCTCCTTCTCCTTCTCCTTCTCCTTCTCCTTCTTCTTCTTTTTCTTTTGCATGCTTTTAATCCCAACACTCGGGAGGCAGAGGCAGGTGGATCTCTGAGTTCGAGGTCATCCTGGTCTACACAGAGAGTTCCAGGACAGCCAAGGCTACATGGAGATCTCCTGTCTCAAAAAACTCAATCAGTTAAACAAACAAACAAACAAACAAACAAACAAACAAAACAAGACACACATATTTTTGTAGGTCTAGTTGGAGTCTCATTATCCAGTCTGGTAATCTTTATCACTTGACTCAAATATTTATTTCTGAAACCTCATAGATATTATTATTATTATATATATATATTGTATATTATTATTGTTGTTATCAAGTTTTGTGACTGAAAGATCCTTGGACCACGTGGCTATCTCTAGTACCTATCAGCATATCTTTATTAGCCTACTATTTCTGCCATGTTCTCTCTCTCTCTCTCTCTCTCTCTCCTGTTTTCTATTTTCCTCGTTTGGTCCCCTCTCTGTTGCCCTTCTAGCTTGGTCTCCTTTGCCCCCACTCTCTTCATCTTCATCTCTATCCCCACCCTCCCATGGTCAGGTCCAGTCTGCTGGCCATATTCAGGTTATTTCTCTGCTCTGGATTCTTCCAGATGTCTCTGGCTGTGCTCACCCTCATACCTACACTAGAAACCTTCCCCTAAGCCTCACCTTGGCTCAGTTATGTCCTCCTCAGCCCAGTCTATACACTCAGTACTCACTGAGAACTGCTGCTTGGGATGGTTTCCTAGCTGCCTAAAGTTTTAGAACATTATAGAACATCTGGAATATTCCAGTTTGCTGACAGCCAACGGCTTCAGGCTCCTCCTCTCTCCTTCTTTTCTCTCTATTCTCTCCTCCCCTCTCCTCCTTCTCCTTCCCTTTCCCCCTCCTTCTCTCTTCCCCCTCTTTCTCTGTTGCTTTGAAAGGTGTGTGTGTGTGTGTGTGTGTGTGTGTGAGTGTGTGTGTCTGTCCGTGTGTGTCCGAGGCCTGCAGAAGGATGCTAGGCAAGTGTTCAGCCTCAATCTCATGTTTCAGTTCTCATTTGTGTGAGCTCGTCACCTGCTCAGCTACTTTTATCTCTGCTACTTAATATGCTCAGAGAAAATGAAATTCTACCCCAGCAAAAACATACTCCAGGAATGAAGACTGAGCGAAGCAGAAGACACGGGGCCATTCCACAGGGCTACACAGGGCCATTCCACAGGGCTACACAGGGCCATTCCACAGGGCTCCCTCAACCTTCCCTCACTGCTTACCTGTTCTCTAATAAATCCAGAAATTCAGGCAGGCAAGGAATGGACCCGCCCGATTCATTTTCTTTCCTCTAGCCTCTTTGGGTTTATTTATTTTTGAGATAAGATCTTCTTCTGGCTTTGTTGGATCTTTCTATTAGACCAGGCTGGTCTAGAATTCACAGAGATCTGCCTGAACCTCACCAAACACAGCCCTCAGTCCAGGGCTTACCCCAATTCTGCCTTAGTTCAAACTACTATTGTCCCAGCCGCTCTACAGCAGCAGCTCCTGACTCGTCTCTCTGCTTCCTTTTACTTGTCTTCTGTCTGTCTGTCAGTGTGTCTGTGTGTCTGTCTTCTGTGTACATGTGTCTAAGTACCCTCATACAGATGCCACGTGCGGAGGTCAGAGTAGAGCTCCTAGGGGTGGATTGCTCTCAATCACATCTGCCTTGGGGATTGAACTCAGGCTGTCAAGCTCGGCAGCAAGCCCCCTTACCTGATGAGCCATCTCATCCACCCTCTGTTTCTTTTCTTACCAGCCACATCCTATTTTTGGCCCAGCAGCCATTTTGGGATGTAGGGGAGATATTATTTCTCCGCTCAATCCCTCCAAAGCCTTCCTTACCACAGAAAATGCAAATGCAGGGCCCTGACTTAATTTAATCCTACTTCTCCCTATACGTGTACAAACACACACACACACACACACACACACACACACACACACACACACACACACATACTTCTCCAGCCACACCTGAACCCTGCTGACCCCACACAGGTCGACTCAGGGCCCCAGCTCCACCCCCAACTCTGGCCAACTCCACTCTCCTGCCTGGAATGTCTGCCAGCCTCTGCGCTAGCTGCTTTCTCTTCTTCATCCCCGTTCAAGTGTTCGTTCATCAGGAAGGGCTTCTCCCACCATCTAAAACAGGAGCCCTCCCCACTTCCTAGTCCCTTCTCCACTTCAGTTTTCTCTGTAAATTATGACTGTGTGATGTTAGTGTCTAGATTCTAATGTAAGCTTCCGGAGGCCAAGAACCTTGTCTGGTTCACTTCGTTAGTCCCGGGTGCCTAGAGCACTGCTGTCGAGGAGCAGGGCTCTCAGCACACACCCGTGGAACGAACCTCCGTCCTTTGTGTCTGTTTTATACCGAGAGAAAGCAAGTAAAAAATATATTTTTTTTTTTTTTTGGTTTTTCGAGACAGGGTTTCTCTGTGTAGCCCTGGCTGTCCTGGAACTCACTTTGTAGACCAGGCTGGCCTCGAACTCAGAAATCCGCCTGCCTCTGCCTCCCGAGTGCTGGGATTAAAGGCGTGCGCCACCACGCCCGGCTGTAAAAAATATTTTAATGCAAACATAGCTCAAGTCTCTAACTCCATCAGCGCGTTGCTAGTGAGTAGGGTTTAATTCCCTGCTTGCATTAGCGCCCCGTTTGTGTGCTGACAAGTCCTCAGTTCTCCTTAGAGGCTCCTCAGTTATCTTTGGGACTCCGAGGAGAATGGCTCATGGGAGTGGCCCTGGGCAGGTGAGCAAGAGAGAGCCCCTTGCTAAAGCTGCAGGAATTCTGTGAGCTGCTCGGTACACTGTGGTAGTGTGAAATTGGCCCCGGTGGGAATATTTACATCACGGAAGTAGACAAATGCTGCAAAACAGAGTAGTTTAATTTTTATTTTTAAAAGAAAGAACCAGTTTCCTAACACAAGGATTCCTCAATGAATTAGCAAAGGATGACTGACCCCTAGGTGCCTAGATGCTCCCCCCCCAACCCCCCCCCCCCGGGCTCCTGGAGTCTCACCCCCACTGTCATCCTGAGAAAGGCAAAGTCCCTGCTGCCAAGGCTGCATGCCACATCCTGTCAGCCAGCCAAAGGTAAAGTTCAGGCCCACAGAAAGTCTTTCCCTACAGAAACGGAGCAAGTATCTAAAGTCCCCACCCCCCCACCCCCCGCCCTGTACCCTTTCCTCTGGGACCATTTGAAGACTTAAAAAATGTGCACATGCCTTGGAGAGAGTTCAGATGTGTTAAAGTATGTGCTGCGTAAATGTGAGAATGGGAGTTTGGATGTCCAGGACCCATGAAAGGCCGGGTGGACGTGGTGGCCTGCTGGAAGGCAGAGCAAGCTATCTCCAGAGTAGGCTAGTGCAACCAGCCATATCGGTGAGCTCTGGGTTTGACTGAGAGAGCCTGCCTCAATGAATGAGGCAGAAAAGCAGCGAAGGCAGAACTTCTCGTTTGTTTCCTTTTTCGTTTGTTGTTCTGTTTCGAAACAGGATCTTGAAGCCTGGGCTGTAGTTCAGTGGTAGAGCATTTGCCTGCAGTTGGCTGAGATCCCCTGGATTCTATGGCCAGAGTTTCAAGTTACAGTGAGTGAGGGGGAAGGGAGAGAGATGGGGAGAGAGAGACAGACACACACACCCACCCACAGAGAATTAGAGACAGACAGAGACAGAGAGACAGAGAGAGACAGGGACACAGAGATAGAGAGATAGCAAGTGAGTGTGCTTGCGAGAGAGAGAGAGAGAGAGAGAGAGAGAGAGAGAGAGAGAGAGACAGAGACAGAGACAGAGACAGAGACAGAGACAGAAACACACACACACACACACACACACATACAGAGAGGGAGAGGCTAAAGACTGTGCTGTTCAAGGTGGCCTCAGTCCTGAGTTTAAGTGTTCATCCTGCCTCAGCCTCCTTAAGCTGTAATTTATTTATTGCGGAACAAGTGGAGATTTATTAAAAAGAAGCCAAAGTCTAGCAAATTTGTAGGCTTAAATCTCCCAAACCAGGAAGAGGTGGTGCACGCCTTTCTTTAATCCCAGCACTCATGAGGCAGAGGCAGGCAGATCTCTGAGTTTGAGGCCAGCCTGGTCTATGGAGTTCCAGGACAGTCGAGGCTACACAGAGAAACCTTGTCTCGAACAAACAAACAAATAAACAACAACAACAACAAAGGCCTCCCAGGACAGATGGGAGCTGGAGACCTCATCTGTGGTCGAGCATTCTCAGGATGACACTGTACGTTGTGGGTGGGGCGGCTCCTGAGAAAAGGGAGATGTTAAGCCAGGAGCCGGATGGGAAGGTTAGGATGCAAGAACGGGTAGGAAGTCCCAGGTGTGCGCAGCCGCAGAAGCCAAGAGAAGGGCACTCTGTGACTGATAGGTGACCAGCTTTCATCTGGAGATTAGGCCAGAGCAGTTTGTGTTGAGGGAGAAGTGAGACGCTAGGCTGAGGAGGAGCTAACACTGGCAGGGAAGCAGAGGCTGAAAGTGGCCACAGGCAGGCCGGGAGCCGCAGAGGTAACAAAGACTAATGGACCTGGCTAGGCTGCCACATCTCGCCACTCCTCAGTAGACTAGGATTTAGCCAGTTTTTAAATGCCCCACCAATCTCCATGGAAACCAGAGCCTTGAGCATGCTGGGTAAGCAGTCTGCCACCAAGCAACTACTAGCCCTCTTCCCATATCTGACAAATTAAAGTGGCTGTTTTTTTTTTTAATTTGCATTTATTTGATTATCAGTGAAGATTAGCAAATTTTGTGTGTGGAGGGCTATTTGCTTTTGAGACAGTCTCTGTTTCCTAGGCTGGCTTCCAACTCCTAGATAAAATCCTGCCTCTCCTTACTGGGATGACAGGCTTACACAACAAAGCCCAGTGGTGCTGGGTTGCAGGGCCTTGTGCATAGTAGGTGTGATGGTTGAATATGCTTAGCTCAGGGAGTGGCCCTATTAGGGGGTATGGCCTTGTTGGAGAAGGTGTGTCACTGTGGGCAAGGGCTTTAAAACCCTAACTGCCTGGAAGCCAGTCTTGGGGCGGGTGGGGGGGGGGGAAGTTGTTTTTTGTTTTTTGTTTTGTTTTTTGGTTTTTCCAGACAGGGTTTCTCTGGGTAGTCTTTGCTGTCCTTCCTGGAACTCACTCTGTAGACCAGGCTGACCTCGAACTCAGAAATCCTCCTGCCTCTGCCTCCCAAGTGCTGGGATTAAAGGTGTGCGTCACTACTGCCCGGCTGGAAGCCAGTCTTCTAGCAGCCTTCAGATGAAGATGTAGAACTTTCAGCTCCTCCAGCACCATGCCTATCTGGATGCTGCTATGTTCCTGCCTTGATGATAATGGACCGAACCTCTGAACCTGTAAGCCAGCACCAATTAAATGTTGTTCTTATAAGAGTTGCCTTGGTCATGGTGTCTGCTCACAGCAGTAAACCCTAAAACAATAGGCAAGGACACTACCAGCTGAGCTATGCCATAGTCTTTACTTTGGTATTAAAAAAAATGTTGTATGACTTATTTATTCCTATTATATGTGCATTGATGTTTTGCCTGAATTGATGTTTTGTATGTCTGTGTGAGGATGTTAGATCCCCTGGAGTTATAGACGGTTCTGAAATTGCCATGTGGGTGCTGGGAATTGAACCTGGGTCCTTTGGAAGAATAGTCAGTGCACACACTCTCTCTCTCTCTCTCTCTCTCTCTCTCTCCTTTTAAAAAAATATTTATTTATTTATTTTATGTATGTGAGTACACTGTAGCTATACAGATGGTTGTGAGCCTTCATGTGGTTGCTGGGAATTTTACTCAGGACCTTTTCTTGCTCTGGCCTCGCTAGCTCTGGTCCTAAGACTTATTTATTTATTTATTCATTTATTTATTTATTTATTTATTTATTTATTTATTTATTTTATTTTTTTCGAGACAGAGCTTCTCTGTGTAGTCCCGGCTGTCCTGAAACTCACTCTGTAGACCAGGCTGGCCTCAAACTCAGAAACTCGCCTGCCTCTGCCTCCCAAGTGCTGGAATTAAAGGCATGTGTCAACAAGCCCGGCAGATTTATTTATTATTGTAACTAAGTACACTGTAGCTGACTTCAGACACACCAGAAGAGGGTGTCAGATCTCATTATGGATGGTTGTGAGCCATCATGAGGTTGCTGGGATTTGAACTCAGGACCTTCAGAAGAACAGTCAATGCTCTTAACCACTGAGCCATCTCTCCAGCCCCCAGTTAGTGGGCTTAACCACCGATCCACCTCTCCAGCCCCGTATTTTGATATATTTTTTATTTTTTAATTTTTTTTTTTAAATCTTGGGGTTCTGCCAAATCCAGGAGAAGTTGCCCCTCCCAGGGATAGCTGATTCTTTGCTCCTGAAATTCTCATTTTCCCATGTAAAGCAACCAGTTGGAGGCAGTAGATAATCTAACATCCCCAGAATCCCCAAACTCCCCTGACCCAAATCAGCATAGTGTCTGGGATGGAGAACTTGTGCACCATCCCTGAAGCCCAGCCATCTCTGAAGGTATTCAGACCGTTCAAGCCTACCCTGCTACCTCTGCCCTGCCTTGCCCATTCCTTTCATGGAAACCATAATACAGGCTGGCACTTATGCTCTCCTCTCACCCCTGAACAATCTGCATGACCTGGTGACTTTCCCACGTGGCCTGCATGGTGTGACGGGCTATTTCTTCTCCGCACCTGCGCATTCCACACCCTAGTCAAACACATCTTAGGTCTGTTTAAAACTGCCTCTGCCAGTTCTATGCTGTTTGAATTTCTTTCTTTTTTTTTTTTAA
Organism: Mus caroli; assembly: GCF_978045245.1. Taxonomy (NCBI): domain Eukaryota; kingdom Metazoa; phylum Chordata; class Mammalia; order Rodentia; family Muridae; genus Mus; species Mus caroli. Next base: position 27,765,663 of record NW_028227261.1, on the reverse strand, counting down.
TTTTTTTTATTACATATTTTCCTCAATTACATTTCCAATGCTATCCCAAAAGCCCCCCAACTGTTTGAATTTCTTTTTTTTTTTTTTTTTTTTTTTTTTGGTTTTTCGAGACAGGGTTTCTCTGTGTAGCCCTGGCTGTCCTGGAACTCACTTTGTAGACCAGGCTGGCCTCGAACTCGGAAATCCGCCTGCCTCTGCCTCCCGAGTGCTGGGATTAAAGGCGTGCGCCACCACGCCCGGCTCTGTTTGAATTTCTAAACCTTTGTAATGCACATGGGAAAAGCCTGCTTGCTCTGATGACAGACTCTGTGGCACAAGCATGTGTCTATGTGTGTGTGTGCCATGTGTGTGTCATGTGTGTGCAGATGCCAACCAAGACCAAAAGAGTGTGGGAACCCTGGAGCTGGAGTTGTGAGGAACTCTTTATGGGTGCTGAGATTTGAACCCAGGATATTCAGGAAGAGCAGCAGGAACTCTTAACTGCTGAGCCGTCTCTCCAGTTCCCTTAGCTTTTATTTCTACAGCTTTATTGTTCAAATTCTCTTTAGAATCACTTTGCCAGGTTCTATGATAAGGCCTTTGGGGATTCTGAATATGATTTTTACATTCGTTTGAAGGAGGTATGTTATGATTCTGGGCTTTTTTGTTTTTTTCTAGACAAGGTCTTGCCTGGCTGGTCTGGAACTCACTCTGTATGCCAGGATATCCTTGAACTCACAGAGATCTGCCTGCCTGCTATTAAAGTTGTATACCACCATGCCAATTTTTTTGTTGTTGTTATTGTTGTTTTGTTTTTTGTTTTTTGAGACAGGGTTTCTCTGTATAGCCCTGGCTTTCCTGGAACTCACTTTGTAGACCAGACTGGCCTTGAGCTCAGAAATCTGTCTGCCTCTGCCTCCCAAGTGCTGGGTTAAAGACATGTGCTACCACTGCCTGGCTATGTTTTGTTTTTGACACAAGGTCTCAAGTAGCCCAGATTGGCCTCAAACCCATTCCATGACCAAGGATGACCTTGAATTTCTAATCCCACCTCTACCCGTGAAGTGCTGAGATTACAGGTCTGTGCCCTGTGTGCCATATGTGGTGCCCCGGGGATTGAACCCAGGGTTTTGTGTTTCTTAAGCAAACACTCCGCCAACTGAGTACTTGCTGGGGTGTAAGCACCGAGTGTCTCTTGTTCAAGTGTCCATGCCCCTCCTCAGCATGTTTCCCTATGAATGCTTTGCACATGGTAGTAAGTTCGTTTCTTTTTTTAAAAATACATTTTTTTATTCGCTTATTTTTATAGGTGCTATGTATAGGTATTTGACCTACAGGTATATCTGTGCATCACATATATGCCCGAGGGGGTCAGAAGAGGGGATGAGATCCCCTGGTACTAGAGTTTCAGAGGTCGGGTGTTGCCACTCGGATGCTGAGAATCAAACCAGGATCCCCTAGAAGAGCAACCAGTGTTTTTAACAGCTGAGGCATCTCACAGTCTAGTTTATTTCTACTTCCTTTAAGATGCTGTTAATAGAATCATTCCGTGTCATATTTATTAAGTACCTTTTATTGTGTGATTGGAATGCCTTTGACTTTTGTATATTTATTTTCTAATTGGCCAAGTTCCTGGACCCAGTTAATATATTTAATCGATTTCTGGGAGGGATTTCTAGATATTTAATCATGAGAACTTTAAATAATCATTACTTTGCCTCCCCTTTCCTCATCTTTATCTCACTTTTCATGAATTCCTCTAATTAAACAACCAGGACTTTGGGAGCAGTGTTAATCAAGAGCTGCAGTGGGAGACGGCAGGGAGTCATATGCGTGAGGTCAGTCTAGACGGTGAAATGAGATTCTCGTTTCTCAAAAAGCTACTGCGGGCATTCTTGACGGTTCTTTACATAGAAGAGCTATTTATGCAGTCTCATTGGGATGCGGATGCTCACAGCTGCCTTGGGACATCAGAACATGCCTGCAAGCCATGCACCTGGGATGTGGGAAGCTCAGAGGTTAAAGGTCATCCTCTACACAGTGAGTTCTAGACCAGCCTGAACTAGAGACCCTGACTCAAAAAACAAATGGAGTCAGTGAGGGCAGGTGACATCTTGGTGAGACAGATGCCAGCTGTCAAGCCTGAAGGCCTTAATTTGGTCCCCAGGATTTACATGATAGAGAACTGACCCCCACACTTGTCCTCTGATGTCCACATATGCATGTATACACATACTAAATACATACATACATACATACATACATACATACACTAATTAAAGTAGGTCTGGCAAGAGGTTTTCAGTGGGTACTGTGCTTGGTGACCTAAGTTTGATCCCTGGGACTGACCAGGTGGAAGAGAAAACTGATTTCTGCAAGTCATGCTTTCATCCCCACTTGCATGCTAGAACAAGTGCGTACCACTAAACAAATGTCAAAACATTTGACCGTATAATAATAAAAGTATCGGCCGGGCGTGGTGGCGCACGCCTTTAATCCCAGCACTCGGGAGGCAGAGGCAGGCGGATTTCTGAGTTCGAGGCCAGCCTGGTCTACAAAGTGAGTTCCAGGACAGCCAGAGCTATACAGAGAAACCCTGTCTCGAAACCCCCCCCCCCCAAAAAAAGAAAAGTATCATTTTAATTTTGGTAAGATGTTAGAAACTTAGGGATATTATATTTATCAAATATATTTTCATTAGCTTTATGTAATGGTTTTCTTTTTCAAATTATAATTCAACTAAATCATATCAATAGATTTTCTACTATTGATCTATGTTTTTATTCTTGTAATGAGTGCCACTTGGCCTTGGTATATTTTTCTCTTAAGCCATTAGTGTAGTCTACTTTCTAGAATAAATTCTATTAATCGATTTATTAACATTGAACCATCCTATAAGCAACACCTCTTAATCTGAGACATTTCTCATCTAATACACTGAGGCTTTCCTGGTAACATTTTGTAAAGGGTATGAATGTGTTCTTTGAAATCATTTGTGTGAGAAACATCACATTCCGCTGTGGTTTTATTAGTTGTAAACTAATATAAGACAGGGAGTTTGGTCTGGTTTTGTCTCCACCCTGTCCCCCGCCCCCTTTTACTGCACTGTTCTTTTCAAGTTTGAGAGATGGAGACAGGACAGCTTTCTTCTTTTTCCGTGTTCTGGTGTCGTTGTCCCCGATAACTGGTGTAACTGTCCAAAACGTAAGATGCATTATTCCCATCGACCATTTCAACATTAACATTGATGAGAGACACACTTAACAGCATGGGGCTGGGAGGTGAGCTGTTAACGAGGGGCAAGGCAGCTGGGTGCTCGCCTTAGTCGGTCTCTGCTGTGAGATCACTGTGCTTGCCAGGAGTAGCGCTGCGCACCAGCAAGCCCAGCACGTGGGAGGCTGAGGAAAGAGAGCCTGGAGTTCAAGGACAGCCTGGCCTCCATGAGATCCTGTTTCAAAACCTAAACCCAAGACTGGGTAACTTATGAGCAAAAGAAACATATCTTTGGAGGTTGGAGACCAGCAGCCTTGGGTGTATAGGGACGCCGGCTCCATAGCGTCAGCTTGCTCCATTGATGGTGCCTTTGCTTTTTCTTTTGGGTGTGCCGGGAGGGCGTTCGAGACAGGGTTTCTCTGCGTAGCCCTGGCTGTCCTGGAACTCACTTTGTAGACCAGACTGGCCTCGAACTCAGAAATCTGCCTGCCTCTGCCTCCTGAGTGCTAGGATTGAAGTTGTGCGCCACCACTGACTTTTTCTAAACTGCATTCACACAGGGCGGGGGGGAGTGGGGGCGGGGGGGGCCGGGGGGGAGGGGCCTGAAGCGGCCGCTGGTTCATGAGACACCGAACCTGTTCAAGAGTGCAGAGACAGCGTCCTCGACTCATCCTTCAGCCTCACCTCTTCAAACCATTACCTTGTGGATTCAATTCACACACAGGAATTCTGAAGGAACCCTTCAGGTATTTATTTATTTATTTATTTATTTATTTATTTATTTATTTATTTATTTATTAGAGAAGGCCATTAATAAGGTTTCTATTGGGTTTTAAAAATGGAGTCAGGGCCGGGCGGTGGTGGAGCACACCTTTAATCCCAGCACTTGGGAGGCAGAGGCAGGCGGATTTCTGAGTTCGAGGCCAGCCTGGTCTACAAGAGTGAGTTCCAGGACAGCCAGGGCTACACAGAGAAACCCTGTCTCGGAAAAAAAACCGAAAAAAAAAAATTAAAAACCTCATTTCTTTCTCAGGCCTTTGCATTCAGCTTATGAATCTTATTATCCTATTTATAACTTTAACAAATGTTAACAATAATTTTTAAGGACACCCCAAATAATGCTTGATCCAACTTACAAACTTATTTCTTCATCATTCTAAAATGGCAATGATAAATTTAAAAATACTTGACTTTTTAAAAGTATTTAGCTGCGTAGCATTGGCACAAACCTTTAACACCAGCAGGTGGGAGGCAGAGACAGGCAGATCTCTATGAATTTAAGGCCAGCCTAATCTACGAGCTAGTACCAGAATAGCCAGGACTACAACAGAGAAACCCTGTCTCAAAAACAACAGCAACAAAAGTATTTAAATGTTCTTACTCAACAAACCAAACCTAAGAAAAAATAGTTTTTAATCAATCTAGAAAATTCAACTAATAAATATATTGAGCCTAAAGTCCATATGTTTCAATACCTTGTTACTTTAGTGGGATTTCAACCTGAAATCATAATACTTAATCAATTGCTCCATCATAAACATAATTGGATTATGAGCTGTCATTCCAATGGGTCAAATACTTTCAACCATAATAAATATATAAAATACCAAGTATGAGATTTCTTTAAAAAATTTTTTTTTCTTTTGGAAAATTAGTTACAGTTTACATTTCTTTACCCATTGTGTGTGTACCCGAGAGCACTCATGGAGCGCAGAGGATAACTTATGGGAGTCGGGGGCAGCACCTCATCCCAAGACCTTTTGTAATGAAACACAGAATCACCATGTAGTTTTGGCTGGCCTTGAACTCGTAATGATCTGCCTGCCTCCGCCTCTGGAGTGCTAGGAGTAAAAGCGTGTGCCACCACGCTTGGCTAAAACAACTTATTATTATAAAATTATTAATACAATGGTTTGGATTGCCTCAGCCCTTCAGCAAAGCATTCTCTGTGAGCCTGATTGCAGCTAAGTGCTTTTCAGTACTATGTAGCATGGTGTTTCATCTGCAGAATTCTGATTTTTTTTTATTATTATTTTTTATGTGCAGGGCTGTTTTGTCTCCGTGCATGTGTGCATGCCGCGTACATTCCTGCTGCTACAGAGAATAAAAGAGAGTGTCAGATCTCCTGGAACTGCAGTTACAGATGCCACTGTATGGGTGCAAGGTATCAAATCAGCTCCTCTGTAAGACTAGCAAATGCTCTTAACCACTGAGCCATTTCCCCAGCCCCATCCAGAAGATCAGTGGCCCTGAAGGTTGCCAGGCAATCACACTGAGAGCTGCAGATCTTAACATTCATGACTATCGTGACTATCTCCACCTCCTGCGATCTCCTGGGAGGGACCCTTCCCCAGGCTAGCACCCATTCCTCTTACAGTTGCCACTCACTGTTCCTGCTGCCCACCAAAAGACAAATGAGTGTTTTCAAAAATCTACCTTTGGAGGGCTAGAGATGGCTCAGTAGTTAAGAGCACTGACTGATCTTCCTGAGTTCAATTCCCAGCAGCCACATGGTGGCTCACAGCCATCTGTTATGAAATCCGATGTCCTCTACTGGTGTGTCTGAAGACAGCTACAGTGCACTCACATACATAAATAAATAAATCTTAAAAAAAAAAATCTAGGGGCTGGAGAGATGGCTCAGTGGTTAAGAGCACTGACTGCTCTTCCAGAGGTCCTGCGTTCAATTCCCAGCAACCACATGGTGGCTCATAGCCATCTGTAATGGGATCTGCTGCCCTCTTCAGCTGGTGTGTCTAAAGAAAACACAGTGTACTCATATACATAAAATAAATAAATAATCCTAAAAAAAATCTAGCTTTGGTCAGGGTACGGTGATGGGCAGCAGAGGCAGGCAGATCTCTGAGTTTGAGGCCAGCCCCATGTCCATAGTGAGATGTAGGTCGCTTAAGACTAAGTAGAGACCCTGTCTCTACAAACCAAACCAAACCAAAACAAAACAAAGCAAAACTACGTTGGCAGCAAACTTCATCTCAGTAAGGCTGCTCCTTATACCTGCCATCCGTCTGTCCCCTGTGAGGTCTCAGGCAGTTCGTATATCTAGCTCAAGCTGAGCTGCTGAAGGATTTCTAGATAAAAGCCAGCGTTCCTGAGGAACTTGTAAAACAGGTTCTCATCCCCCAAAGGGAGCTACTTCCCTTGCCTCTGGCAGAAGGGAAGAGTGGCTTTCCTTTGACCCGTACCTGTGGTTGCCTATCAGAGCCCATGCTGGCCTCTAGCTCCTGCAGTCCCTGAGCTAAGCATCCTGGCCCCTTTCACCTCCTCCCTGACCTAAAACTGCCAGACATGCTCTAGCTCACAAAACTTGTTCTGGGTTGACATACTTCAGTTAATAAGAACAGTTAGCCAGAAGTGGAACTACAGAAGACAAAAAGCAGGGCTAGTCCATTTAGAGACTTTCCCAGAACTATGGACTTGGGTGGATGAGGTCTTTGTTTTCATGTTTGCCAGGTGGTGCTGTCTGTGTGTAGTGTTTTGTGGCCCAAATGTCATTTCCATCATAGACTTATTTGTACTAAGGTCTGGGACCCTGTGGCAAAATTAAAGGTTTATTTATTTGGGAATGAATGCTGAGTCCTCATATGGCAGAAGGATAGAAGAGAAGAGGGTCCTAGGGGCTATCCCCTGACACTGACCCAAGAGCAAGAATGACTGAGCCATCTCCAGAGGGCTTTGCTTCCTAATGCTGCCATTTGGGACTTTGGTTCCTACCATACCGAATCTGAGGGAACGTATGCATGATAACCATAGCAGGAACTTTGTGTGACCTGAGAGAGTGGAGCCAACAGTGCTAATAAAGACTGAGGGATAGAGAGAGAAAGGGTGGAGAGTCAAAGTGGGGAAGAGGGAGAGGGAGGTGGGGCATCCTTGCGTTGATGGTTTCCTATGTTCTTAAGCCTTCTCTCTGGCTGGTCTCTTTAGGTTCTCTGTTTCTTTCACTTATGTTTTGGATGATAGTCTGGCTTCTCATGAGCTTGCACATCACTATCTTTTCATCTCTTCATCCCTCTAGTGATGTCTGGAACACAGCCTTATACTGGTTCCATGTCCACTTGACACAAGCTAGAGTCATTCGAGAGGAAGGAGCCTCCTTTGAGGAAATGCCTCCATGAGATCCATCTATAAAGCATTTTCTCAATTAGCAATCAATGCGGGAGGACCCAGCCCACTGTGGGTGGTGTCATCCCTGGGCTGGTGGTCCTGGATTCTATAAGAAAGCAAGCTGAGTAAGCTAGGGGAAGCAAGCCAGTCAGCAGCCCCGCTCCATGGCCTCTGCATCAGCTCCTGTTTCCAGGTGCCTACCCTGAGTGAGTTCCTGTCCTGACGTCCACTGATGATGCACAGCCATGTGGAAGTGTGAGCCGAGTAGACCCTTTCCTGCCCAACTACCACACTGTTTTGTTGCAGCTACAGAAATCCTAACTAAGACAAGCTGTATCTCCGCATATGTTCATCCCTTCTATGCCTTTCCCCCCTCTTTTGCTTATTTAAGCTTGCTTGTAATTGCATACATTAAAAGTATGATTAGAAAAAATCCCGAAATTTAAATTTTCTCCTAAATTTTTCACACATTTCTTTCTTTCTTTTTTTTTTTTTAAGAATTATTTATTCATCTTATGTATATGAGTACACTGTTGCTGTCTTCAGACACACCAGAAGAGGGCGTCAGATCCCATTACAGATGGTTGTGAGTCACCATGTGGTTGCTGGGAATTGAACTCAGGACCTCTGGAAGAGCAGTCAGTGCTCTTAACCACTGAGCCATCTCTCCAGCCCCTTTTCACACATTTCTTATTCATCCTTACTCATGTCTTTTACTCTTTTTTAGTTTATCTTAGTCTTTTTCTAGGTTCTTCAAAAAATATTATTATTAGTTTTTTAAGACAGGGTTTCTCTCTATAGCCCTGGCTGTCCTGGAACTCACTCTGTAAACCAGGCTGGCCTTGAACTCAGAGATCTGCCTGCCTCTGCCTCCCCAGTGCTGGGATTAAAGGCGTGCGCCACCACCACTTAGCTATTTTTGTTATTTAATTTTATGTGTACACGTGTGTATCTATGTGTGGATTTGTGTGGCTGTCAGTGGAGGCCTGAAGAGTGTGTCAGAACTCCAGGAACTAGAGTTACAGGAAGTTGTAAACTGTCTGATGTGTGGGTGTTAGGAAACCAACCTTGTGTCCTGTGCAAGAGCAGCCAAGAGGTTTTAACCTCTGAGTCATCTTTCCAGCCTTTTTCCTAATTTCTTTTTGTTTTTGTTTTGTTTTTTGGTTGTTTTGGGGGACAGGGCAGGGTCTCCCTATGTTGCTCTCACTGACCTGGAACTGGCTATGTAGACCTGGCTGGCCTCAAATTCAGTCAGACCTGACTGCCTCTACTGGGATTAAAGGCACTATCATACCCATCTGTGGCGGTTAGAATAGAAATAGCCCCCATAGATTCATGTGCTTGAAGGAGTGGGGCTATTAGGAGGTGTGGCCGTATTGGAGGAAGTGTGTCACTGTGGAGCAGTCTTTGAGATCTCCTATGCCCAAGCTATGCCCAGTGTAGAATCCAGTCTTCTCCTGGGTGCCTTCGGATCAATATGTAGAACTCTCCGCTCCTCTATTACCATGTCTGCCTGCCTGCTGCCGTACTCCCACCATAACAATGGACTAAACCTCTGAAACAGTAAGCCAGTCCCAATTAAGTGTTTTCCTTATAAAAGTTGCTGTGGCCATGGTGTCTCTTCCCAGCAATGGAAGTACTAAGACACCACATTTTTTTCCCCTAAGTTCTTAAGTAACAAATTTAGTTCATTTATTTTCAGCATTTTCTTTACAGTGAAATAATTTGAAGATGTAAATTAACTTCTGAATAGTGATCACTGTATAGATTCTATAGGTTTTATATTATAAAGCATTTCCATTTGAATTAATGTGACTATTTAAATTTCTGATTTGTTTTTCTTTTAAAAAAAATTATGTTTCTCTTTAAAAACTTCTGAAGACAGTTCTCCACTACCACAAAGTATGCATTTAAATTTCCTACAGCTGAAGAAATTCAAGGGGTCAGCACATTTCGAGTACAATAGAACAGCCTCATCTTGGGAGAGCCACCTTCTTTTTTTTTTTTTTTTTTTTTAGATTTATTTACTTTATTATATGTAAGTACACTGTAGCTGTCTTCAGACACTCCAGAAGAGGGAGTCAGATCTCGTTACGGATGGTTGTGAGCCACCATGTGGTTGCTGGGATTTGAACTCCAGACCTTTGGAAGAGCAGTCGGGTGCTCTTACCCACTGAGCCATCTCACCAGCCCGAGAGCCACCTTCTTGATAGTGGTGTCTCCTTTGCTGCGGCAGTAGGCTGGGCCCTCCTACCTTAGCTAACAATGAAGACAATCTCCTTCAGGCGTGCCCATTGGGCAGTTTGGACTGGGTAACTCCTGGGTTGGGACTCGCTTCTCAGACGACTCTAGGCTGTGACAAGTTGACAGCTGAAACTCCCCAGGACACGGAGCTTAGCCTCAGACATCTGGTTTACCTGCCTCCACATCCCACGTGCTGGGACAACAGGCATGTACCACTGTGCCTAGCTCCTCACTGTGAACTCTTGCAGAGTTGACACTTCTTCTTAATGAGTATGTGACTGCGTGTGTGAATATCTATTCACTCCAATTTCCTCCTCACATTGTGAGTTATCAAATGGAAGTATCCCATCTGTCCTTTCTATTATTGTGCCTCCTGGGAATAAATGACTGCCTGGCACTTGGTAGGTACATGGTGTGTGTTTATCGAACGAGTGGTTTAAAAACACTTGCTGGTGGAGATGTAAACTAGTGCATCTTGTGTGTGTGTTTCGAGAAAGGGTTTCTCCGTGTAGCTCTGGCTGTCCTGGAACTCATTCTGTAGACCAGGCTGACCTTGAACTCAGAAATCCGCCTGCCTCTGCCTCCCAAGTGCTGGGATTAAAGGCATGCACCACCACCGCCTGGCTACTAGTGCATCTTATTTGGAGAAAAACTTAAAATTTTCTACAGGAGAGAGGCAGGGCTGTTTATACATTTATCCTTTGGTCCCACAACCCTACCTCCAGGTTCTCAACTGAAGGGTCATTGGGAAAACAAAACTAAAATGACTTCCACATGAGGTTGCTTGTTCTGCATTGTTTGAAACAGCAAAGCACTGTAAACAATCTAAATGCCCATCATTAGGACATTACTGAATAAATGGTAGTATAGTCACGCAACCGAATACATAGGCAAGGAACATGGAGGGTGCCAAGCAGTGGCTGCCAGGGTGTGTCCTAAAGCAGGAAGCACCAAGTACAGGGGTTGAATGCATAGTGCAGAGCACACCGTCCTTAGATAACGAAGGGAAGAAGAATACCAGCTTCCCAACTCCTGCAGCAAAAAGCTTAAAGGAAGAGGAAGGTCCCTTTGGCTCACAAATCAGAGATTTCAGTCCATTGTCTCTTGGTCCTGATGCTTAGAGCCTGTGATGAGGCAGAATCTCACAGGAGATGATGTATGTGGAGCCTACAGTTGCCTGCTTCATGGGCGCCTGTAAGCTGAGAGAAGGAAGGACCAGGGTTCCAGTATCCCCAATAACTGTCCCCCACACCCCGTGCCATCAGCTGGGGACTGAGCCTTTGAGAAACATTTGAGATCAGGGCAGAGGAGTTTAAGTGCGTACACAAATGGTTTATATTTGCAAGAAAAAAGCACTGTCAGGATAAACAGCCGAGCAGAAAGCAATAAAAATGATTGCTTCCGAGGGAAGGGACAGGGCAGCGGGAGAATGATGGAAATGGAACTCTCCAGATACTTTTATGTGGTTTTGACTTTGGAATCATATAAATATTTAATAGATTCAAAATAACATTAAATCAAAAGGGAAGGAGGGGGAAGCGCTCGCTGTCGTCTGAAGACACTGAAATGGCAGGCCTCGAATGTTCAGCGAGCCAGTGATGTAATCACTCCGCAGAAATAACTAGCTCAAGCGGCTTTACCTCAGAGCCCGTGGACCATACGTCCTGAAAGAAATGTTTTCTGAAGAGAAAAAGAGCTTCAAAGGAATCTTAAAACTTCGTTTGAAATTCTCACTGTTAGAATAAAAAAAAACCAATTTATTGTCACTATTTTTGAAACTTTTATATATAAAAAATCACAGGGTAATATAAATAAGTAATTATGCAAATGCTGAAATCTAAGATCATCAGCATGTGAGAAGAGAGATCTGGGGAAAAGATCAAAGAGACTAAATAAAACCTCGAAGTGTTATATTCGACTTGGAGAGATCAGCAGGCAGGCACCATTCTTTTGGTTTTTTTCTGTTCGAAGGTATGGAATTGCTGACTCCATCCACCAACAACCTTCAGAAGCAGCGAAAATCCAGATTCACTGAGCACAGTCCTGGTCACCTGGACCCCAGGAGCCAGGACTCCTCTGAGGAATGGCTGAGTCCAGGCCTGGGCCAGGAAGTAGGTTATGGAAGCTTGAGATAGCTCATTGGGCCAGAAAGCGAGGACCCTGGCCAAGGCTGACAGAGGGCCTGAGGGAAGGGGTGCCCGATGGGGCAGATGAAAGAGTGACTGAGTGCACTGACATGCATAGAACATATAAATACCCATCTGTTCATGTGTGTGCTAGTTTCTTCTGAGTTGTGTGACAAAATACCAGTCAGGAACAATTTATGAAAGGAAAGATTTATTTTGGTTCATTGAGTTAGAAGGTTACAGTTCATCCTAGTGGCAAAGGCATGGAGGAATAGCTGGGCTGTGGTGGCAGGAACCTGTGTTCACATCCCTGTTCACAGTGTTGCTGACCAAGGAGCACAGTAGGTCAGAGCCAAGGTTGCTTTCTAACCTATAAAGGCCTGGTTCTAGTGACCTCCTCTTTCTAAGTGTATTCATTATCATTAACATCAGCATCACCACCATCACCATCATCATCATCATCATCATCCTGTCTGTGATGTGTCTTCGGGTATGTGTTTGAAGGTCAGAGGACAATTCCGTGGGCTCAGTTATCCTCTTCTGCCTTCACTTGGTTTGTAGGTTAGCTTTGTAAACTTCACACAGAGTCATATGAGAGGAGGGGACCTCAACTGAGGAGTGGTCTCCATCACACTGGCCCGTAGACAAGTAAGTCTGTGGGACATTTTCCTGGTTAGTGATTGATGTGAAGGGGTCCAGCCCACAATGGGTGGAGCCACACCCAGGGAGGTGGTCTTGGATTGTATAAGAAAGCAGACTGAGCAAGTCATGGAGAGCAAGCCAGTCAGCATCATTCCTGTATGGCGTGCTCTGACTTCTCTCAGTGATCGACTGTGATTGGGACATGTGAGCCAAGCATTTCTTCCCCAAGCTGCTTTTGATCATGCAAACGAGGTCATGCGGTGGTGGTTCACACCTTTAGTCCCAGAAATCAGGTGGATTTCTGAGTTCGAGGCCAGCCTGGTCTTCAGAGTGAGTTCTAGGACAGCCAGGGCTACATAGAGAAACCCTGTCTTGAGTGAGTGAACTAATAATGAAATGATCAAATAAATAGCAAACTTGGGTCCCTGGGACTGAACTCAGGTTGTCAGGTTTGCCTGGCAAGTGCTCTATGATGTAAGCTGTGCTGCCCCTGCTCCTTTTCCTTCTCTTTTTCTCCCTCCTCCTCCTCTTGTGAGTTCATATGTGAGAAGGTTCATGGGGTGGAGTCTACATGATGTGTGTGCACATAAAGCCACGTGCTGATGCTTGGAAGCCATCCAGTTTGGTCCCCACCACCACCACCACCACCACCACCACCACCGGGACAGGGTTTCTCTATGTAGCCCTAGCTGTCCTGGACTCTCTCTTTGTAGCCCAGGCTGGTCTCAAACTCCCAGAGATCTGCCTGCTTTTGCCTCCTGAGTGCTGGGATTAAAGGCGTGCACCTCCACACCCGGACTGCTTGGTTTTTGAGACAAGTTCTTTCACTGACCTGGAGCCTGAGGATTATTCTAGGCTGGTTAGACAGCAGAGTCTACCTGCCTCTGCTTCCTCAGCTGGGGTTACATGTGGGCACCACAGTCCCAGACTTCTGTCTGTGGGTTCTAGGAACTGGACTTGGGTCTTTGTGCTTCCAAGACAAGCGCTTTATGGACGGAGCCAGCTTCTTAGGGCTCCAGAGACCCAGTTCTATCAGCCCGGCCTGACCTCCTAAAGACTCCACTGCCTCTCAGAGTTGAGCTACCAGCCAGGAGACACGCACTCAGAGCCACAAACCCATCAAGTGTCATTAAATACCATTGGAAGTATCTAGGGCACAATTCCTCATCCTGAGAGTCAGCAATGAGGGAGGAAAGAATCAGGCCCTTAGCCTGGTCTCTACCACTTCACCTCAACCTGAAAGTCCTGCCTTATGAGGAAAGCTATATATATATATATATCCCAGATTAGAAGGATTGATAGGATTTGGAAGCCACTTTCTTTTTATATCCCTTAATAAAATAATTGATTCAGGCAATAATCACTGATGGATGGAACAATTAATCACAGGAGGTTGATAACGAATGTTCTAATGGGAAGCAGGTCATTACCTCTGATGGCACCAACACTTGAGAACTTCATGTGTCCCCTGCGATGCTGTGACACACACAACTCAGCTTGTGAGTTGTTTCCCAAACATGAGACCCTAGAAAAAGGATTTGGGTCCAAGTAATTTACCTCGGAAATGATCGTAGGCATAAAGGAGAGGGGTGGTGATGCTGGGGAGGAAGAAAGTCAGTAACAGAAGGAAGGATCCGAGCTGCAGAGATGACTACACAAGCGTGAAGACCTGGATTCATATCTCCAGCACCCGTGTACCACCTGGCGGCATGGGGTGTGCCTCTGATCACACCACAGGGGAGGTGAAGCCTGGGGGGGCCCCAGGACCTCACTGGCAGTCAGTCTAGCTATATGGGTGGGCTCTAGGGTATGGTGAAAGACTCTGTCTTGGAAAAATAAGGTGGAGAGCAAATGAGGAAGCCATCCAAGATTGGCCCTTGGTTCTACATGCACCCACATGTTCACACTCATCTACACACACACACAAAAGATTAAAAATGAACTGATGTGGGGGTGACACTCAAGCAATGGAAGCTCAAGGCTACAGAACATTCCAGAAGCCTCCCCTAGAGAAAAAGAAGGCTGGCCATTTAGCCTCTGGTTCCCATTCTGTTCTTACTAAGCGTCTTCCAGGGATGCTAAGCTCCCAGTAATTCTCAGGACCAGAGAATTCCCATGCGTGGCTGGTTCAGAACAGGTGGAGTATACTAATGACCTCCAGGACTGGTCAAGGATATGTGGCCAGGCACTGCCAGCACTGCTGTGGATCCTTGCCAGAGGACCGAACCTCAGGTTGACCTCTAGTTATTGGAAATACAGGGCAGGGAGGAGTAAAAGAGGGTTATGAAGAAGAATCCAGTAGATGCGCTCTGACAGGGAGCATCCTACAGGACATAGGGTCCTCCAACAGGGTGATTTCTGAGCTGCTTCCCACTGTGAGTAGCTGGACATGACCTTGGTGGGACTTATCTGAGGAGTGTAAAGGCAAGCCCTCACGAGGTCCAGAAGCTGAGGCATCCCTCCAGGACTCTAGTCTGGGCCTCTGCTTTCTGGATTTCCCAAGCTGTGCTGCTCAGGATGGAGTGGCTTCTTGGTTAAGCCCTAATACAGACAAGCTGAGGAGAACTGTGGGCGTGGTCAAAGTGGGTCTCAGACAAGCAATGGTTTCCCCAGCATCTGCAGCATCTTGACAGATCCTCACAGGAGCTTGAAACTCAGTTATTGCTGCCAGGTGCAATACCTGCCCTCTGTCTCTCTGCCCCCACCCCCTCAGCCAGGCCCCTGCCTGCACACCCTAGGCAGGTGTCTCTGGTCCTCACTAAGCACAAGCATTTCTTTAGGACTAGGCTTCTGGCTGTGGCAGGTGTGTGTATGTGTGTGTGCAGGTGTGTGTGTGTGTGCAGGTGTGTATGTGGTAGGTGTGTGTGTAGGTGTATAGGTGTGCAGGTATGTGTGTGTGTGTAGATGTGTGTGTGTGTGTGTGCAGGTATGTGTGTGGTAGGTGTGTGTGTGTGTGTGTGTGTGTGTGTGTGTGCAGGTGTGTAGCAGGCATGTGCTTTGAGAGTTCTGGGGAGCCCTGCTTTGCTCTCAGGACAACCCAGTACTTCTTGGGCCGGATCCACTTCCCCCTCACAGACTTGGGCTCTCTGTGAATATACAGATTTGCCCTGGTCATCTGAGCAAATAATCTGGGTTTGTTCAAGGTCATCTGAGCAGCCACCAGTGGTCTCTGAGCATCCTGGCTCTGAAGCACTGGGTTGAGGCTGAGGGTGGCTTGTTAATGTAGTTGCCTGGCTCAAGTCTGTGAAGTCAATGCAAATGTCAAGTGGCTGATATGGTTTCATGGTACTGAGCCTCTCCACAGGTCAGGCAGGGTCCAGTGTTTGCCCTGGCTCTGTCAGGTGTCAGGACCTCCCATCCTTCTGTCTAGGGCTCCTCTGACTCACATTCCCTCATCTCTGCCAGTGTCCACCCCCCACCCCCAGTCTTTATACTGTTTTGTTTACCCTTGGGGACATTTCTGCCTGTCTCAGCCTCTGGCCTCTTTTTTTCTAACTCTCAGTTGCTCGATGTTCTTTCTCCCCCCGAATGCAATCTGTGACCCAGTTCCTCATAGCAACAATGCAAGGTAGCGTCACAAGCATGGTGGGCGGGCAGAGGCACCATTGGCCACCTTCTCAGCCGTCTTCGGCTGGCTGTGTTGGTAGATGTGGGACTGTCCAGTTTAAAGGCAGGCGTATTTACAGTCAACAGAATTGCCAAACCATCCTTGATAAAGACCTCCTTAACCGTATAACGTATTTTTTTAACCTTGTAATCACTCTTTGTTTATTCTGATCCATGTACCCTAATCCCATTCATCTCTTTATCTCTTTGTGTCTGCCCTCTGCCCTTGCAACCCCTCCCCAGATAAACTTAAAAAACAAAAACAAAAACAAGGCAAAGCAGAACAAAACAAAAGGCATCTTATTACGGGAGCTGCAGGCTCAGCTGTCCCACAGCGTGGCCCTGGGTCCACACATCTTCACTTGCAAACGTTCATTGCAATGACTCCTTGGTCTGGTCTGAGTCCTCTGGCTTCTGCTACTCTATCAATACTGCATCCTCACCTGGACTCCTTTCAGATATCCCTGAGTTATGGCGGTTCTGCTGCTTTCAATCAGCAGGCCTGGCCCCTTTACGAGCACCGGCAGTTCCTAGATGGGGTGGATGTTGGGGTGGGCCCACTCAAAGCCCTGGATCTGGGCCTGGGTGGGAGCCGAGTTGGTCAGCACCCCCAGCTCTCCCACACCCACGCCACTAGAGTGAGCTCTCCAGCACTGCCTTGGCTAGTTCACCCAATGCCCTGCAAGGGGCAGGGTCAACTCTCTTACTCTCATGCCCTCGGGCTGGCTCACCTATCTCCATGCCGCCAGGGTCAGTTCTAGTGTGCTACCCAGGCAAGATGCAGGGCCTGCTCTCTTGAGTGCTGCAGATGTTGAGGGGCGGGGCTGGCTCTCCTGCTCTACAGACCTCTGGCCAGCTCTCTGACTTAACACAGGCAGGTTTGAGGAAGGAAGGGCATCTCTCCTGTGACCACTCCACCTCTTGGCAGATGATGGGTGGATCTACCTCCCCACACACCCATGAGCCCTTCACTTGGTTCCCCCAACCCCATGGCCAGCTCTATTGTGCTACCCAGAGGAGGTGCAAGGCCCGCTCTTCTGATTGCCCCAGTGAGGAGCAGGACCAGGTCTGCACAACCCTTGTTCCCAGGCAGCAGCCCAGACTAGGGATCTCTGCATGGCCTTTGGTGGTAATATGAGCTGTAAGCATGGACACAGACCTCTGCTGCTGCTCTCCTGGGGACCCAGACATTGCCGTCAGTGTAATGTGGGCTAGAAGTTAGGTCCCCATGGCCTCAGGTAGCAGGGCAGACTGCCCATATCAGGCAGTTCCTTTCTACCCTTTCTCTACCACACACTCGCACATTGCACAATGTCGTGGCTCCTGTGGTGGGTGGTGTCTTTGCTGAGCTGCCTCACTGGCCCTTATTGTGGGGTTTTGAGACAGGGTCTCCAAATGTAGTTCAAGTCAGCCTTGAACTTGCAATCCTGCTTTAGTGGCCCAAGTGCTAGGATTCCAGGTGTGACTTTCTACTATGTTCCTTTAATATCAAGTTTTCATTTTTTTTTATCTTTTGTTCATTTTTCTATTGGGTTTGGGATCTTTTCATTGATTAGGTGGGGCCTTTTCTGAATTGTAGAACTATTTAGCCAGGGTAGACTTTTACCCTGATCTACCCTCTTTTACCCAGGTTCAGGTTGCAGGGAGATACTCACTTCCATACTATGGCTTCTCCCATGGATGTCAACAATCCTGCTCTCTGATAAGTGAGTGGGGAGAGGGTTTATATGCCTGTGGGACTCCCCAGAAAAGCCTGAGCTGTGGGTGGGTGGGTATCACTACAGCTGAGCACCTCAGGCCCCTGTCTCTGGAGGTCCACAGCAGATAGTGAAGAGCTGAGTGACTCCTGTTGCCCTCCAGCCAAGGTGGCCTGTTGCAGACACTTGAGAAGCTACAGAGAGGATCAGCCAGATGTGGGAAGTGGGTGGCCTGGATCCTAGCAGTTCCAGATGTTTGGGTGGGTGGGGTGCCGGGGGAGGTAGGCGACCTTATAAGCACTGACTACCCCACTTTGAAGTCCTGCAGCGACAATTTTCTCCTCCCACATCCCGTGACCTCTGCCAAGGTCACGGCTCAGTCCCACTTGCCTGCCCAGTGCCCGACACACTTCCTCAGGGGCACACAGTCCGGGTCTTCTCAAGTCATGTTCGATATCTAGTTAAGGGGTACATTTATCTCCAGCGTTCCCCGGGACCTTCCCTTTTGATTTTCAAGAACATTTTCTTCCCTCTGCCAGAGCAGTCCTTTCGAATCAAAGGCTCGGCTTTTCCAAAGTGTAGTTTCTGATGTGGGCTTCAGTGGACTGGCTGCGAAGTTCCTGAGACAATGAGAGGGAATGCTGGCTGCCTCTTTCTCTTTATCTTCTCGCAGTAAAGCTCCAGTTCTCCTCGAGGTAAAGTGGAGCCTCTGATTGACGCGAGGACGCGGGGAAAATGAAAGCCAAATTATTATTATTTCAAGTTGTGTTCTTGCGGCGTTCCCAGATGTCTGTGGTACGTCTGTGTTCCTTGTGTGTTTGTCATCTTTTAACTTTATTCACAGAGTCTTCTGTCACTTGCAAGTTAA
Organism: Mus caroli; assembly: GCF_978045245.1. Taxonomy (NCBI): domain Eukaryota; kingdom Metazoa; phylum Chordata; class Mammalia; order Rodentia; family Muridae; genus Mus; species Mus caroli. Next base: position 27,747,166 of record NW_028227261.1, on the reverse strand, counting down.
CTGTTTTTAGTCAAATTTAGATGTTTTTTATTTTTCTTCTAGTGCTGTTCTGGGGTTTGCTTTTTACATATAGTTCTTACAATCAAAGGGACTTCATTCGTACGGTGTTGAGTGCGCCCGAGGTGGAGTTCCAATTTTGTACTTTTTCTAATTGTATTTATTAAATAAATTCTTCATCCAGTGGTCAGAATCCTTCACTTCTGGTACATAGATGGATAGATGGAATTCATCTTGTTTTGTAAGATATTTTTACTTATGGTTTGATCAGTCCCTCATTTTTCCATGTGTGTGCGTGTGCCTGTGCTTGCACGTGTGTGTGTGTGTGTGTGTGTGTGTGTGTGTGTGTGTGTGTGTGTGTTTGGAGGCCAGAGGAGGAGGTCAGATGTCCTCTATAACTCTCTGCCTTGTTTCACTTTTTTTTTAAAAAAAAGATTTATTTACTTATTTATTATATAAGTACACTGTGGTTGTCTTCAGACACTCCAGAGGAGGGCGTCAGATCTCATTATGGGTGGTTGTGAGCCACCATGTGGTTGCTGGGATTTGAACTCAGGACCTCTGGAAGAGCAGTCAGTGCTCTTAACCGCTGAGCCATCTCTCCAGCCCCTTGTTTCACTTTTTAAATTTTTTTATTTTAATTCTAGTAAGGCTAGCTAGACACTTCCAGCTATCCTCCTGTCTCTGACACTTGCAGCCACTGGGGTTATAGGCACATGTGGCCAATCCCACTTTTTTGTGTATGTGTTTGAGATTCAGACTCTTATCTTCAGACCTGTATAGTGAATGCTCTCACCTACTGGCCCATCTCTCCATCCCTGACTTCCCTCATTTTCACTAGGAAAAAACAATGTTTTTTGAGACACGGTCTCTCTAAATAACCTTGGATGACTTGGAATTCACTACATAGACCAGGATGATCCGGGACTCACAGGGATCCCCCTGCCTCTGCCTCCTGAGGGCTTCACTCAGTGTTTTCCTTCATTGGACATGGTGGCACGTGCCTGTAATCCTAGCGCTCTGGAGGCTGGAGTAGGAGATTGCTGAAGACTTTGAGTCAGGCTTATATACAGAGGGCAACATAGTGAGCCTGAGGCCAGCCTGGACTACGTAGCAAACCCTACCTCAAAACACAAAAATAGGGCTGGGGAGATAGCTTAGTGGGTAAAAAGCTGGTCTCTCCCACACCAATCACTATCAAGAAAATGTCCCTCAAGCCGGGCGTGGTGGCGCACTCCTTTAAACCCAGCACTTGGGAGGCAGAGGCAGGTGGATTTCTGAGTTCAAGGCTAACCTGGTCTGTAACCTCCCCTCCTCAGCCTGAAACCTGGCTGAACAAGTTTCACTGTTAGCAGGAATAGAGCATCAGGGGTGGAGTCTGCCACCCTATCGTTCTGCCACTCCCACTGCTACTGCCTGCCGCCTTGCTGTTCCTGAGCTATCACGTGGTCACCTGAAACTGGACTCCAAGGATTATTTGGCAGGAATGGGCCCCTTCCCCTTCTTCCTAACCCAGTGTCTGGGAATCGTAAAATTAAACCTTGAACAGACTAGTTGTCTTGGTTTCATTCTCTCTCTGGTCGCCTAGCTCCCTCTTCTCTTCCAGATTCCAGGATGCCTCCCAGACTAGAACCCAGACATGTAAGCCACTGGCCGGCCGCAACACTGGTCTACAAAGTGAGTTCCAGGACAGCTAAGGCTACACAGAGAAACCCTGTCTCGAAAAACCAAACAAAAACAAAAACAAATGCCCCTCAGATATGCCCAGAGACAAACTGGTAGAAGTAATTCTTCGATTTCAGTTCCCTTTACTCAGGTGACCCTCGTTTGTGTGAAGTCAACACAACTGACCAGCACACCATCTGAATGCTACAGCGGGATGGAGATGGGAGGCGAAGCCTTGGAAGCTGCAGGGTGAATAGCTGGTGTGCACAACCCCCTAGCAACGGGCAAACAAGGCAGGTCATCTCCCAGCGACCTTGCGTGTGCACTCACACACAAGAGTGCATACAGACATACGCGAACATACATCAGATACACAAAGATAAACAAAGCACGTTTTTTTCCCCTTTCTTGCAGGACTCCGGAGTGTGGAATGGGAGTCAGGGCTTAATGGGCACAAAGTTTCCATTTGGTTGTAGAGACGATGGTGCTGATGGCTAGAAGGCGTCTTGAATGTGCCGAATGCCACCAAACTGCACAATTGAAACAGATAAGATGGTGAATGTTGTGTGTGTTTTCCTGCCACCGAATACTGTATTCTTTTTTTTTTTTCCTGGTATGTTTTATTCTTGTGTAATCAGCTTTGTGGGGTTTTTTTTTCCCCTTCCAGATTAACTGGAGAATCAACTTGTCACATTCTATTAAAAGTCCCTTTGATATTTTTACTGCAGTTACATCAAGTTTATGGATTGCCTTGGGGAGAAGTGACATTTTTATGGCCCTGATCTTTCCCCCAGGTGGAGGCCTTCTCATTGACTGGGATCTCTTTATGTCTTTCAGTAAAGTTGTATAATTCCGTTTCTATCAACGTGTTCTTAGCTATGTGACAGTTTGAGTTGCTGCTGTGAATGGAATCTTGGGTACAGCACAGGAGCTCTGGCTCGAGTGACTCTAGCCCATCCCTGGGCTACATGGCTGGCCTGCAGGGACCTAGGACAGGAAGCACACACTTTGGGAGTCATTTCACCAAGAACCCTGTGAAGGCAGCACGTGGGTCTGCCCAAGGTTTCAGAGCAAAAGGGAGAGGAGGGTGGAGCTCAGCTGAAGGGGCTGGCAAGGTCAAGAGGAGGAGGGACTTTCTGGAAGGTTCTTCTAGATCAGAGGAACCTGAACTTGTCACCAAAGGGACCTCAGCTGAGATGGGAGCCTTTGCTTGTGTGTGACTCTTGAGGATGTAGTTCAAGCTGCAGCGCGGAGAGATCCTGATGTGCTCATTTCCTTCCTTTCTCTGAAGCCTGCTGACCTCACCAGCAAATAAGGGTGAATTCTAAGAGTTGGCTTCACTCTCTCCGCTGGGCTGCAGGTGGCAGGAACTGTGCAAGCTGAGTTCATTCTTGGGCAGAGTTCCTGCTGGCCCCCAGGGGACACAGATGCCTTTGGGCCCACAGCTTGGCAAATGTCGGGGCAGGGGCTGTGCCCCCATTGACTCTTGGGCCAGGTTCCTACCCTGGGCACAGTGTGCACCCCACGTTGAGCACAGGGTGGTGTGTGGTCAGTGTGCAGGGAAGATGACTGAGAGATGCGGGGCTTTGAGAGATGAACGAGGTTTTCTACCCCTTCCCCAAGGGTCTTAACTTGTGCCCCAAAGGAAATCCTTTTGTAGAACGCCATGGAGTCCTTCGAGCATCTCCTTTCATTTATTTTCTTTCTTTCTTTTCTTATTATAAAGGCTCTTCTGTAGCCCAGGCTGGTCTCCCAACTCACCACTTAGCCAAGGGGGACCCTGAGCTTCTGAGCTTGGCAGTTTATGTGGTGCAAGGGGTCATTCATACCCAGGACTTCAAGCATGCTAGGTAAGTCGTCTACAGAATGAGCTACACCCCCAAACCTATTAAGTGTATTTCTGCAGAGGTCTGGTAGGATGGGTGTTCCCACACACACTAGACATGGAAGCATTCACAGAGTATCCACCCTAGGTGAGGTGGGACTTCCATGTGGTAACAAAGCCTTGGACAGTCTGGGAAGACAGTCATAAAGAACACTTGGGGAAGGAAAATTTATGAGAAGGATACAGGCCTCCAGGCATGGAGGTCCACACCTTTCATCTCAGCACTGGAGAGGCAGAGGCAAGCTATCTCTCTGATTTAAAGGCTAGCCTGGTCTACACAGTGAGTTCCAGGACAACCAGGATTATTTAGAGAGACAAAATAAATAGATAAATAAGAAATAAATGAGAATGTGAAAGAAAGTCACAGCTGAAGGGGGCGGCACGCTGAGAAGAGCTGAGAAGATTCTGGGTTAGGGGACAGACTCGCAAAAGACCTGAGGCTGGATGGAGAGCTGAACAGTAGCCAGAGTGGCTGCCCCCACCCCCCCATAGCTGGGATTTCTGTAATAGTGAGTTGGAAGAACTGATACATGCCCACCAGGTTTCTGCTTCTGCTTCCCCCTCCCCAGTGCACGTCATCGTCACCTTTCCGTAGGTAGGTGACAGGGTCATCCCACAAGTCAGGTAAGAACAGACCTGTGTTGCCTGAGGATTCTGTCAGCCACCCAACAGCAGCCGCCTCCAGCTGTAAAATGGAAGGAAGACTGGCTGGTGAGTTGTTGGAATTTTCTGCTCTGAGTGAGGCAGGGGCAGAAGACCTTGCTCAGTTAGGTGCTGGCTGTCATCTGTGAGGACCTAAGGCACTGGCCGTCACTCAGGATTATCCTCAGCCCTACAGAAAAAGCTGGGCCTGGTGGTGCACACAGGGGAGGCAGAGTCAGGACGGTCCTTAGGGCTTGCAGCCCAGTGGCTGAGCCTAATCAGAGAACTCCAGTCCCAGTGAGAGACCCTGACTCCAGAAACAAGCTGCATGATTTCAGAAGAACAAGGCCTGAGGTTGACCTCTGGCCTCCATGTGCCTAAGCATGTGAATACACACACACACACACACACACACACACTCATTAAATACATTTAAAAAAGCATCTATCTGACACCTCCTTCCCTCTATTTGTCTGATGACCTCCTGGCCTGGCCACCCTCTTCCCATCTCTTTTCCCTCTGTCACCAGCCAGCTCACCCTCAACTTTGTAGCATTTAGGAAAGAACTCATTTATAGTCTTGGACACGGGGCCCAGCACCCACTCATGCCTTCAACCAAGTCTAGGGAAAGACCTTAGACTAAGACTTAAGGTCACTGTAAAGAAGAAACTGGGCTCTTCCATCAAAGCCTTGACATGTTGTTCCTCCAGACTTCCGGCATACCTCAGACATTTTTCCTTTGCTTTTTTTATACTCAACAGTTTGGCTGAAAATTAAGTGCTTGAGTCACACACACACACTACACACACACACACACACACACACACACACGCACGCACGCACGCACACGCACATGCACACATACACAGGCATACACACACACATGCACACACATGCATACACACAGGCATACACACATGCACACGAGTGCACACGAACACACACACGCACACACACATGCACACACATACGCACACGCACACGAGCACACACTCACAGAGGCACACACACGCTCATGTTCACGCACATGGCTTTGTAGGTGCTGCTCTATGTTTTTTCCCATCTGATGCAGTTTGTTCCACTCTGTGTGGCACCCAAAGGATTATTTATCAGCATCACAACCTAATCATTTTTTTAACAACCTATTTTTCTGGGTCTCATTAACTTTTCAATACATCTCCCTTTTTTTCCTAGAACATTTCTTTATGTCTTAAAATATTTATTTTATGTTATCTTAGTTGATTTCTTCAAAGACTTCTTATGCATATACGATCCATGTTAGCTCTTTGTCTCTGTAATAAAATACCCAAGGCAGGCTACTTTATAGTGCAAAGAGGTTCACTGATTTCACAATTCTGAGCTGCATGGCACAGACTCTGGTGAGGGTCCTCCTGAAATAGCTCATGAAAGAAACATCGATCCATCTCTGTTTCTGTGTCCTGTCTTCCCCTCCTGTTGTGAAACTACTCAGAGCCAGTCATATAAATATCCATAGGTCACACCTTGTAGTCAGCCTGAGTTTCCACCCTCTTAATATCATTAACCTGTCACACTGAGGCTTAAAAACTCCTGCATTAGCTCATGGTCCCTGATTGTTGTTACCTTTGTGCTGCTGTAACAAAATACCTAAATCTGAGTACTTTATAAAGAAAAGAAGTTGGTTTTTTTTACTCATCTTCTAAAGAACCAAGGGCATAGCACTGGTCTGCTGGCTCTGGTGACAGCTTCATGGTAGATGACATCTCAGTTGCTGAGTGGCCATCTACAGCCCAGCACCTGCGCAGTTTGAGTCCTGGGACCTTGACTAGAGCCATCAAAGGAATGAGAAGAGTACACACACACAAACAGAAAGGCTCAGAGGGTTCCGCTGCTGCTACACTAGCACCCTCAATCCTCAGAGGTCTCTGTGGCTGAGCAGTCTGGGGCAGTAAACGTCGGGGAGGAAGAAGCTGTGGTTGCTAGTGAAGTGACCTCTATGTGTTCAGAGCCCCCCAAGACCAAGTTCTCAGCACAAAGAGATTTATTTGCAGCAGAGAAACAGAGGGCAGGGAATAAGAGACAATGACAGGAGACAGAGGATGAAGGAGAGGAAGGGAACAAAGGGAGAGAGGGCAGGGATATTTGTCCCTAGGGGGGGGGGTGGCAGGGTGATGGTGGTGGTGGTGTGGGGGTTGGGGTGGGGACAAAGGACTGCCTCTGGATAGAGAGGAGACAGATGTGGCCTATAGGCAAATGACAGATTATAAAGGGGAACGGGAAACTGAAGTGTTAGGATGAGTTGGTTTGTTTCGATTGGGAATATTAATTAGGGTAGCCAAAGGGGGCTTTTGATTGCTGAACTTCAATACTTGGATAGCTGGACCTTGGTATTAGCCTCAGGAGGAGGAAGTGGCCAAATAAGGAGACAGACCTTGGTGGCTAGCTTTAGGAATGTAATCTAATGTTTTTTAGCAAGGCAGAGGGAATTGGGGAGAAGGGCAAGGCCTGCCAGAGTCATGTTTGCTGTGCTTGGGCTGGCCAGAGTCCCTACAGCCAGCCTATGCACACTATAAACTCTTAGACTCCAGAGGAAAGCTTTGCCATCCGCTAAGCCCCACCTCTTAGAAGTGCCAGCACCCAGCAGTGTTACCCTGGGGGCTAGCTTCTAGCAGCTGTGCCACATACGCAAAGCTCCCCCAACCACAGCAGTCATTTTTTTTTTCTCTAATCAATTAAATGTAAAGCGGTTCACCTTCCTTCCCCGCCCCCCCCCGGGGGGGGCTAGGATTGAACTCACAGCCTCACCCCTGTTCTGCAAGCCCTCCACCTCTGCACTCTACACTCAGCCCGTTCCTGCTCCGGGGCTGCCCACCCCACCCCCCAGCCCCCTTTCCTGTTTTCCCCCTTTCCTTTACGCTTGTGTTTTGGTGGAGTGTTATTTTGTGCTATGTTCACGCTGACTGACTTCTATTCTGCAGTCTCTGCCATCTTCCTTCCACCTTTTCCGGAGCCCTGAGCCCTTCTGTTATCTTGTTATTATCTCCCCAGCTCTCCTATCAAGCACTTTATCTAGGCATTTGGTTTGTTTCTGCTCGGGTGTCCTGTGTTTATTTGACTGCTTGGTTCCTCTTTTCATCTCCTTGCTTGTCCTTGCCCTCCTCGGCTCCTGTATCTGTGTTCAGATCTAGAGGAGGTTCACTGTTGCTAGTATTTGATTCATGTGAACTTTCTCTTGACAAACATTGGCAAGAGGTCAAGGTGGGGAGGAGCCAGGGCTGTTTCGGGGTAGCAGAATTTTCCTTTATTGTATGAGTTCTTTGCGCCTTTGTTTCCCCACAGGTAAAGACCGTCCTCAGCTGCCTGGGTGGGGTTTTTTTTTTCTATTGTTTTAAGATTAAACAAATTTAAACTCTGTGTGTGTGTGTGTGTCCGGGTGTGGGTTTGCATGAGAGTGGAGAGCCCATGAAGGGTATTGGATCCTCTGGAGTTACAGGTGATTGCATGGCAATGGGGTCTGGAAACCAAACTTGGTTCCTCTGTAAGATCAGTATGTGCTCTTAACTCCTGAGCCATCGCTCTCTCTAGATCATGTTTCTTTAAGCAGATGTAGATTGTGTTATGCACACATGTGTATGTGCACAAGTGTGTATGTGCACATGTGTGTGCATGTGAGTATGGAGGACAACCTTGGGTGACTTTCCCAGGAATATTGTGCCTCTCTTCTTTTTTTCTTCCTGTCTTCCTTCCTTCCTCTATTCCTTCCTTCCTTCCTTCCTTCCTTCCTTCCTTCCTTCCTTCCTTCCTTCCTTCCTTCTTTCCTTCCTCTCTCTCTCTCTCTCTCTCCCTCTCTCCCTCTCTCCCTCCCTCCCTCCCTCCCTTCCTCCCTCCCTTCTTCCTTCCTTCCTTCCTTCCTTCCTTCCTTCCTTCCTTCCTTCCTTCCTTTCTCCCTGAGACAAAGTCTTTTATTGGTCTGAAACTCACCAATGGGGCTAGACTGACTGGCCAGAGAGCCTTGAGGATTCTTCTGACTGCTCCTCCCAACTGCTGCCATTTACAGGCAAGTGTCAGCATGCCTTGTGTTTGCAAGGCAAGCACTTTATTTACAAGGCCACCTTCCTAGCTCCCCCCCTCTATCACATACACACATACACACATACACACACACACACTCGCGCGCGCGCGCGAGATGCATGTGGAGGTTGAAGGACAACTTTGTGGAGTCAGTTTTCTCTGTTCACCTTTACATGGACTCTGAGCATCAATCAGTATGAGGTTGTTGGGTTTGCCAAAGTGCCTTTACCCACTGAGCCATCTTACTGACCCTGCTTTGCTTTCTGACACAGTGTTTTTTAAACTTTGTCACCCAGGCTGACCTGGGATTCACTATGTAGCTCAGGTTGTCCTTGAACTCACAGCCTCAGACTTCTGAGTGCTGGGATTACAGGTGTGGGTTACTATGCCCCGAGTGTGAATGGTTTCTAATTCGCTCTAGTTCTTTTTCTTTTTTTTTTTTTTTTTTAAGATTTATTTATTTATTATATGTAAGTACACTGTAGCTGTCTTCAGACATTCCAGAAGAGGGCGCCAGATCTCGTTGCGGATGGTTGTGAGCCACCATGTGGTTGCTGGGATTTGAACTCTGGACCTTCGGAAGAGCAGTCGGGTGCTCTTACCCACTGAGCCATCTCACCAGCCCTCGCTCTAGTTCTTGTTTGATGAAAACCAGTCAGGTTCTGGAAGGCCACTACTCCTCAGGTGGGCCTCTATTTTGTACATCCAGGTCCCCTCCCATCCTGCTTTGAAAGGGGAATTCCTTGCCACCCCCTTCAGCCCCCACCCCCACCCCCAGTTTCCTTCAGTGGCTTCCAATTGTCTTCCTTGGGGCTACACAACTGCACTCTTGTTGACACAGTTGGCCTCATCTTCTATGGGCTGTACTCTATCTACATCAGCTGACATCCTTCCCTTCCCTTCCTACCTTGGCTTCACCCTAGTGCTTCTGCCCCTCCTGCTCTGCCTGGTTCTACTGAGCCTCCAGTTCTCAGCTGAGAAGGTCAGTCCCCCAGGAGACCAGACTCCCAGCAAGGCTCAGCCAGGACTACACAGAGTTAGGACAAACAGGGCTCTGAGTCCACCCAGGGAGTGACTGGCCTCTTCACAGTGGTGTTCACAGTGAAAGGTCACTATCCAACAGTAGCCTTGGGATTCCCTCAGCGGGATCCAGGCAGCTCCTGGCACAGAGAATGTTGCTGAGTAGGTGGAGAGAAAGCGCTTCAGTCTCCTGCAGGCTTTAGTTTTTTTCTTTCTTTCTTTCTTTCTTTCTTTCTTTCTTTCTTTCTTTCTTTCTTTCTTTCTTTCTTTCTTTCTTTCTTTCTTTCTTTCCTCCCCTTCCCCTCCCCCTCCCCCTTCCCCGCTCCTCCCTTCCCCCTCCCTTCCCTTCCCCTCTCTCTCTCTCTCTCTCTCTCTGTCTTTCTTTCTTTCTTTCTTTCCTTGGAATAGAATCTTATAATGTAGCTCCCACTGGCCTTGAACTTGTCCTTCTACCTCAGTCTCCCAGTTTCCTGGGGGCTGTACACCAATGAAGAGGGACAGAGGATATTGCAGAGCTGCCTCATAGTTTGTAGTTCTGGCCTGGCGGGCTGTGGCTGTAACCTGTGGAGATCTCTGAGGGACCAGGGCCAAACTGCAGCCTACAGACAGTTTTAGTTTTCCTTTGAATTGTGTTTTCATTGTGCAAACAGCATTCAGAGAGCAAAAGGCTATGTTCAAGAAGCAGGAAAAGCCACTGGCCCCCATCTATCTTCTCCATCTGATATGTCAGGAATAGCACCGGACCTGCAGTCCAGTACCAAGACTGTTATCTGTCTGGGGTTCGGGCCAGGCCACCTCTGGCAGGCTTTACTGCCTATCTCTGTGCCTTGCTGTCTCCCTTGCCTGCCTCACAAGTCTATGGAGGCAGTTGGGGAATGAACTGTGACAGTATGTATTGGCAAGTCCTTGGCGGAGAGTCCAGCATAGGGCGGGCACTCTGTACCGTTTCTTTTTTTATCAAAGCAGCTGCTTTCATTTCTTCTCGTATTTTCTGCCAGGCTTTCATCAAGTCCAGATGAACGTTTCGCACACTGAGGCCATGCTTTCAATGTAACTTTGCCGTTATCCTTGCCTATACCAAGGCAATGGCTTTGACGGTTTCATAATTGTTTTGTGGCGGAACGCCTTGTCACTGGATTGATCCATCCTTATTTACCCAGCTGTCTTTCTGCTCTTGGGCTCTTTCCTGTGTTATAAAAGACTCTGGGCTGAATTCTGCGCTCTGCCGGAGCAATCCTTTCATTTGTATCTAGTTTGTATCTCTTCTGTTGAAGCCAGACTATTCTTCTGTTTGTAGTTACTGTTTCTGTCTCCTTTCTGGAATTGTCTACTCATGGCCTTGGGGTGAATATCACTTAGCAACTCAGATTTTTTTTTTTAGTGATGTTTAGAATTTATGAAATGCAAATACTCTACTCAGGTGGATTTTTTTTTTTTTTTTTGTATTTTGAGATCCATTTTCTCTGTATAGCCCTGACCATACTGGAACTCACTCTATATACCAGGCTGTCCTAGAATTCAGAGATCCACCTTCCTGTCTCCTGAGCACTGGAATTAAAAGACATGGGCTACACTATGCTTGGCAGTTTTAGTTTTTTTTTTATGTTACATAAATGTTAAAAGTTTTGTTTTTTAACCATCTTTGCATTTGTAATTTTCTCTGATTCTCCCTCTCTTACTTTTCAACCTCCACTCCGTCACTCACTTTGTAGACCAGGCTGTCCCCACAGAAGTCCACCTGCCTGTCTCCTGAGTGCTGGGATTAAAGCTGTGTGCCATCGTGTGCTTCCTCCCATTCTGTCCCTCCTTCTCCTTTCCCCATCCACCTACTGGTCTCTTTCTTCCTTTTCTTATCTCTCTTTTTAGGTCTCATTGATCCCAGGCAGGCTTCAAACTTGCTGAGTAGCTGGAAATGACCTTCAACTTCTGATTCTCTCACATCTACCTCCTGAGTGCCCGGATGATGGGGGACACACCACTGCATTCAGGTGCTGGGGACTGACCCCAGGGCTTCGTGCTGGAAACATGAACACCCTACCAACTGAGCTATATCCCCAGACCTAGTTTACAGCTTCTTTTATTGAATTTATTCAACAGACATGATGCAGACTTCTGCTTTGTGAGCCGGGTGCACGAAGAGGCTTGAGGTAACAGACAGGGCAGGTTCTGGTTTGCAGAATAGGGATACAGCCATGGAAACCATTGCAGTGTAGCCTGATAATTAGATACAGAAGAGCAGCAGCAGGGATTGTGGGACTCTGCCAGCCTCCTCCTAAGAACTTCCATGTGCTAGCTCCCTCAAACCTCACAAAAGTCCCGAGGCTTGATAGTCATTTTGATTTACTCCATTCTGAAGATGAGGAGGCCGGTTACATGGTTTTCCCAAGCTCCAAAAGCAAGTCACAGTCAAACTAATTACATTTGGGATCAGATAAGGGGACTTCAGAGCTTGCTTTCTTCACCAGCTCACCACCAACAATGAGTAGCTAGAGATGTGGTGGTAGTGGCTGCAGTGTCGTTGGAGTCCTCTTGAAGGAACGCCTCCAGGGAGCGGTGAGTCAAAACCGAGTACTGGAAAACAGAAGACAACTTCAGACAGCCAGGGCTACACAGAAAAACCCTGTCTTGAAAAACCAAAAAAAAAAAAAAACTAACTAAAAAAGATAACTTCAGGAGCAGATGAGGGACTGGAGAGGAGGGATGTGACACAAAGCGGGGCTGGCATCCCAAAGGGGTGAAGAGCCTTCCCTTGGGGCATGGAGTGGCCCGAAGCCTAGGACTCCCTGGGCTCTAACTGCCTACCTTTCAGTAACCTGATTATTCACTACAGGTTCCATGTGAGACTCTAAGGACATGGAGGTGAGGAAGACATGCAAGGTCCTGTCTGCATGGAGTTTACAGTTCTGGAAGAGATGAGAAGGAAGCTGGATGGAGAATATTTGCCATTCATCAGTGCTCCACAGACTGTTAAGCTTTCTTCCTGGGGCCGGAGAGACAATGCGCTTCCAGAGGACCTGAGTTTGATTTCCAGCACCAACATGGCAGCTCACTACAGTCTGTAACTACACTCCTGGTCAGATGTGCAGGCACTGTGTGTGCATAAGGAGTGTGGATGTACATGAAGGCAGAACACTCATCACACGTGAAATTAAAAAATTAATATTGTTTAAAAGATTTTTCTCCTGAATTTTGGGTCATTCCCAGGATCTTGAATTGCTCTTTATCAAAGCCCAAGGCAGCCTCCCTTGCAACCGCAGCCCCTTGCAGCCGCAGCCCCCTTGCAGCCGCAGCTTCCCTTGCAGCTGCAGCCTCAGCCTCCCTTGAAGCTGCAGCCTCCCTTGCAGCCACAGCCTCCCTTGCAGCTGCATGCAGGTGTGTGACCTAGACTCTTCCAGTAGATGTTTTGGCTATGATGACATGCTGGCACCTCTGTTCTAGAATCAGCAGTGGCTCTCCCATGGGTCCCTGCAGAGTGTGACTTGGCGAGATCCTTTCCAAAGCTGCATCTAGAGCCTGCTACTATAACATTCCCAATACGTTCTGCTTAAACCAGCTGCTTTCAAGCAGGTGTGTACTAACAAGTGTGCGAAGAGTGAAAGTGTCCATTTAGATACTCAGAGGAACTCAGGGGTTGAGAGGCTAAGAGCCTGGTCCTACCCACAGAACCCAAACCCAATAGAATACAGAGAACAGGTGCTCCCACCCTGGTATGCTCAGTCGGGCTCCCCAGCCAGGTGTTCCTGAGAGCGCTCTCTCTCTCTCTCTCTCTCTCTCTCTCTCTCTCTCTCTCTCTCTCTCTCCTGATATGCTCAGTCGAGCTCCCCACCCTGGTGCTCCTGGGAGGATACTCCCAGTGCACTCAGTCCCTCAGGGGTTGCACACACATTTGACCACTGGGTCTCCCTTCTTTGATACTCACCCTGGATGGACAGACAGAACAAGGCTTTTCTCTCCCCTAGTGAGGCACACAGGCTGCCACTGGCTGGAAAGAGCCTGTGTTCATGGTGCCCAGGCACAAGGCTCTGGATCTTTTGCAGGGACTGTTGTTCACTGTGTGTTGTCACATGACCCTGCATCCAGGTCAAGAGTCATGAGTGAGGGGCTAGGGTTTGAAGCCTCATGGACCTGTCCCAGGACAAAAAGGACAAGTAGGGTCAGTTCAAGGCTGTGACCCTGGGCTGGAGCTGTCAGCTCTAAACATGTCTCGCAACAGGCTGGCTCAGTGCCCCTGGGACCCAGACTTGTACCCTTGAAACCACTGTGCTGATCAGCGGTGGAGAGATAACAGGGGCCCTCGCCCACCATTCTGGATCTGCTTTAATGAAATCATATCCCGGGGGATAAAATAACTGGAAGGGAGTTAGGGAATTGCACAAACGGGTTTATCCACAGGCCCACAGCCTGTTAGCAGCCCAAGAAGCAAAGCTTTCTTTCTGTTGGATATATCTCTCTGCATTTCCCAAGGCTGGTGGATCAATAGCTACAAACAGCCAAAATAAATTTCTGTTTCTGCTCCTTGTGCCCTCAGATGGAGGGGTGGACTGCTAGAAAACACAGGCTCACATCAGGAGTCACGGCTGTTTACGGGTGGGCACGGCGAGTCAGGACGGTGCTTTGCATGTCAGGGTTTCGTGCTTGCTTCAAAGACATAGAGACAGATCATAGGAGAAGAGGTACCTGCACCTGCCCTGCTGGCCTCAAGGCCTCTGTGAGTGTCAGTTATTCTGAACACTGTCAATGTCTGCAGCTGGAAGCTATATCCGTCCTCTGGGAAGGGAAGGCCTTTGTTCAAGGTCACAGAGCTACTGCATGGCAGAGCTGGGCAGAAGCCAGCATGTGAGTTCCAGTATCCTTGCCCCAAAAGTTTGTCCTCTTGGGCCATCTGACCCCTGTATGCAGGCTTGGGGAGAGGCTGGAGTCATCGTACAAGTCTCTGCAGGGAGAAGAGCCTCCTCCTTCTGGTTGTAGCACCAAGGGTGTGGAGAGCGATACCAGGCTTCGGAAGGACCTGCTCCCCAGGGCTGCAGCTCTATTTTTAGCCTCAAATCCATCAATAAATGGTGTCTGGTGGAGCCAGAGACTCTTGACTGCCTGATACTGAGAGCAAGAGGATCATTTATTAAGCACTTCCCGTGCAGGGCATCGTGTGGCGTCTAACTGGACTGTGAGCTTCGGTCTGCACACTACTGCCATCGTCACCAGAATAATCCCCATCACTGCATACACAGAAGGAAATGAAGCCTGAAGGTTGGGGATGCCCAGTAGATTATACACTGAGCCACGATCCAAATGCAAATCACATTCCTCAGGCCCGTGGCCTCCTGGTCCATGCCTTGTGGTCCTCATAGCTACTCTGATGAAATAGGCCCTAGTCAGTGGCAGTCTGGTCAGTCAATTGTGATTCTTAGAAGGCGGCGTCACATGGGAGAATAGATTACACTAGCTAGCTGGGAAGGGTCAATTGGCCTGAGTCTTGGGAGTTTCCAGATGGAGGGAGCCTAGTGTTGTGAGGCAGGAGAGTACAGGGAAGGTAAAGGGCGGATGTGGCAGCATATGATGGGGTCAGGAAACAGCACACTGAGATAGGGGAACTAAGGTGCAGGCAGGACAAGATGGAGAAGGATCTTGAAGTCAGGCCCGGGGAGGTGGCTGCTGGTTAAGCTCTCACTGTGCAAGCCTGAGGACCTGGGTTTGTACCCTCAGCACCTATGTAAAAGCCAAGAAATGCAACGTGCACCTACAATCCCAGGACTGGGGGCAGAGACAGGAGGATACCTGGAGCTCGCTGGTCAGTGAGTCTAGCTGAATCGGGGAGCGCCAGGGTCAGGGGGAGACCCTGTCTCCAGGAGTAAGATGGTGAGCAACTGAGGAAGACATGGGAGTCCTCTCTAGGAACGAGCACACAGGATCACACACACACACTCAGATCCATGCGGACGCACAGAGGCTCTTGAACATAGGACGCAGTCATGTCTGCATTTTATGTGGACTGTGGGTAGAGCTGGGGTTTTGAGGGAAAGACTCGAGAGACGTTGAGACTTCGGGGAACTGACGACACCAGCAGTATCCGAACTACCTGCTGTGCGTGGTGTGTGTGTCCTGTTAGGAGCTTTCTAGAGACATCATGTGATTCCCAGATCTGGTGCTCAGCCAATGTCAGCCATTTAACCTTGTTCTCCCTCTGTGACAGATGAGGAGACTGAGGCCATGAGAGAGCAGTGATGGTCTGATCATTGCCGTGATGATTCTGGAAATGCTGCTCTGTGGAGGGAGAGAGCATCTGACGGTTCTCAAGGGAGACGGAGGTTACCTGACATCCAGGACTGGGGACAACACAGCAGGCTCCAGAGGTGCCTGAGAGGTCAATTCTATTATCTAGCTACCTTCCTTTCTCCTCCCTCCTCCCTCTTCCCTCCTCTTCTTCCTCTTCCTTCTTCTCCTCCTCCTTTTTTTTTAAAAAAGACTTATTTATTTATTATATGTAAGTACATTGTAGCTGTCTTCAGACACACCAGAAGAGTGCATCCAATCTCATTATGGATGGTTGTGAGCCACCATGTGGTTGCTGGGATTTGAACTCAGGACCTTCTGAAGAGCAGTCAGTGCTCTTAGCTGCTGAGCCATCTCTCCAGCCCCTCCTCCTCCTTTTTAAAGGCAGGATGCCACACATTCCAGGTTGGCCAAAAGCTCTCGGATAGCCAAGGGTGACCTTGAACTCCTTATTCTTCTCACTCCACAACCTTCGATCTCTGCAGGGCTGGGGATTGGACACAGGGCTTCATACATGCAGGGTGAACACTCTACCAAGTAAGCCACACTCCAGCTCTCCTGCAGTCCTTTAAGTAAGTTTGTTCACACCCTCAGAGGGTGGCAGTTAGGTTCTCTCACCTCGAAGTTCCCTGGGCTGAGATGGAGGAAAGATGCTATTTCTGCAGGGTGAGGAAGAGGGGAAAGGGCAGAGTCTCAAGTTGCCGCTACAGGGGTGTAGCCAGGGGTCAGGAATCAGACCTTGCGACAAGCCTGGAAGTGAGTGGAGAGGGATCAGTCTTTTTCTTAACTGCATTCAACGTGAGGGTGACATCAACGGTCACCCTCACGATCACATGCACGCGCGCACACACACACACACACGCACACGGCTGTGTACAAATGTCAAAGAGGTTAGAGTCAACTGAAAGAGCAGATAATTGCCCAAACACAAGTTTTGTTTGCTTTGCTTTTTAAAAATGTATTTATTCATGTGTTTTATGTATATGAGTGCTTTGTCTTTGTACACACCAGAAGAGGGCATCAGATCCCTTTACAGATGGTTGTGAGCCACCATGTGCTTGCTGGGAGTTGAACTTAGGACCTCTGGAAGAGCAGCCAGTGCTCTTAACCACTGAGCCATGTCTCCAGACCCATTTGCTTTGTTTTTTGAAACAGAATTCACATAGCCCAAGCTGGCCTCAAATTTACCATGTGGTTGAAGGTGACCTTGAATGTCTAAGCCTCTTGCCCCCCTGAGTGTTGACTTTGCAAGCCTGGATCACCATCACCAATTTACCTCGTGCTAGAGAACAAACTCAAAGCATCATGCATGCTAGGCAAATACTTTGTCAACTGAGCTATCCCTCCAGTCCCCAAACTGGATTATTTTGAGCTATCCCTCCAATCCCCAAACTGGATTATTTTCAACACAAAATAAAGTATTATTGAATTACATTTCATAGATAAAGTATCTCCAAGCCCACACTGAGATGAACCCCTAAATGATGTAATCAAGGAATTGGGACAGAACTCGCCTGTGACATTCCAAATGACAGATGAAGTTTTTGCACCTGTGAAGAGGTGGGACTCAGATCCCCGCCCCCCATGTGGAAGACTGTGCTTGCACCATGACCTCCCCTCTCCATCATAGTTCACAGTGGGGAGGGGGAGGGAGAAGAACCTGTTTACAGGAGAAAGCTGACCAGGTTATCCAAGACAGCACCAACAGTGACGTCCTACGTGTCCACTGGCAGCCTTGGCCAGGGTGCCAGCAGTACTTAGCCATCTTGAAAAAGGGCCACCTGTCCCACGCGTGCACGCGCACACACACACAGTCACCAGCAGCAGTCACATCCTCTGATGGTTGTAGCTGTCAATGCCCTTGTGGGATGAGGACCATAAACCCCTGGCTGTGAACCCAGAGGACTCAGAGGTGTAGCCATGTGTGTGGCATCGTCAAAGGTCGAGGACAGTGTCATCTAGTGATTTGTAGTTGTGGGATTGAAACCTTCCCATGGCAGCAGATGTGACCCTGAGTGTACAACTGTGTCTACAAGAGTCCCCAAAAGGTTAGAAGGACAGTGCCACTTGTTAACCTCAGAAGCTCCTGGGTACAGTTATGTCTGGTCATGCATGTGTGGAGCCCTGTGTCTGATCCTCAGCCCTGTGGACTGAGCCTTGGGACACAGAGCCTCTGGCTGGAAGCTCCCAGGGTCTGTTCTTTGGTTTTCTAGTTCGTGAGTTTGGCCACTATGAACGCATCCGTCATCAAGTGCAGGAGCCTGGGACCATGCCAGTCCCACTCTCACCCCTGCTTGCTTCCCGTGGAGGTCGGATTAAGAATGATCCCCAGAGACTCATAGATGTGTGGCCTTGTTGGAGGAAGTATGGCACTTGGGTTAGGCTTTGAGGTTTCAAAAGCTCACCCTCAGACCCAGGCTCAGTCTCTCTGTGTCTGTGTATCATGATGCAGCTCTCAGTTCCAGTGCAGTGCGTGCTGCAATGCTCCATGCTGTGATGACAAGGACGATGGACTAGACCTCTGAAACCACGAGCAAGCCTTCAGTTCGGTTCCCTTGGTTATGACATCTCTTCACAGCAATACAATGTGTGCTAAGACACCGCTTCTTAGGGTGCGCATTCTGTCCTGTTTCCTGGAGGTCATCTATTTGCTTCCTTCTCGTTCCTTTCTCTACCAAGCCTTTGGCTTGCTTCCATCTGTGGCCCCCATTTTTACACACTCCCTCAGTTCCTTGGATGGTCCAGCCTTCCAGACCTGCCCAGCCACTCCTCCTACAGCCTCCGATAACTCATTGGAAACATAAAATTTATTTCTACTTCTGTAAGCCGGGCAGTGGTAGCGCTCACCTTAAATTCCAGCACTTGGGAGGCAGAGGCAGGCAGATCTCTCTGAGTTCTACTTTTAAATTTAAAAGAAATACAGCAAAAAAAAAAAAAAAAGCAAGATGTGTTTATGACAGGAGAGAGGGAAGTAGAAAGAGGGGGTTGTGGGGGAAGGAGAGAGAGAGAAAGAGAGAGAGGAAGAGAGAGAGAGAGAGAGAGAGAGAGAGAGAGAGAAAGAGAGAGAGGAAGAGAGAGAGAGAGAGAGAGAGAGAGAGAGAGAGAGAGAGAGGAAGAGAGAGAGAAAAACACATTACCTACAGCAGATACTGTATAAGCCTGAGGATCCCGGATGTTGCAGATGTACGCTTACTGCTGATAGAGTGCAAATTGGCATAGCCCCTTGGGAGCATAGCTGGGTTTCAGGAGAGTAGAGCATTCCTCATTTCCCCTGGCAGTTACCTCTGGTGCCAGGGTCACCCTCCCTCAGCTCCCTCTAGTTTAAGCAGCTAAAAGCATGTGCTGTTCATTCAGAGGACCTGAGTTCAATTCCCAGCACCCATGTCTGGTGGTTCCCACCTGCCCATAATTCCAGCTTCAGAGGATCTGGCATTCTTATGGCTTCTGGAGGCACACACACTCATACATACACTCACAGGTACACACAAACACAGATACACAAACACACTCACAGACACAGATACACAAACACAAACATACACATGGTATGTGCACACACAGACACAAAGACACATATCTCAAAATAAAGCAAAAAAAAAAAAACTTTTCTTTTTTTTTTTTGGTTTTTCGAGACAGGGTTTCTCTGTGTAGCCCTGGTTGTCCTGGAACTCACTTTGTAGAACAGGCTGGCCTCGAACTCAGAAATCCGCCTGCCTCTGCCTCCCGAAAAACCTTTTCTTTTAAGACAAGGTTTCTCTGTCATAGAACTCATTCTACAGAACAGGCGGACTTCGGACTCACAGAGATTCGCTTGCCTCTGCCTCTGGAGGGCTGGGGTCAGAGGTGTGGGCCAACACTGCCCGGTAGAAATAATGTAAATCTTAGCAAAAGTAAAAGAGAAGAAAAAAGAAATTTAATCCCAGCACTGAGGAAGCAGAGGTAAGGTAGGTAGGTCTTTGTGAGTTCAAGAACAGCCTGGTCTACACACTGAGTTTAGGACAATCAGAGCTGCATAGAGACACTCGTCTCAAAGCAAACAAACAAACAAATAAATTTCCCATCATGTAGATTAATTGTGGAACAAGGAAAATACAGAAGCAAAGGCAGAATGTTAGGAGGAGCGGGCTGCATTGTTTTTCTGTTTGACGTCATAGAACCCCACTTTGAAAAAGCCTTTGAAAATACTATCTCTCTTCATCTTAACACTCTTAAAATAGCAACGTGGCCGTGGCCAAATCCGGAAAACACTCTACCCGTGGTGAAGGTTAATGTCACTGGGAGCTGTCACCTGCCCCAGTAGGACGTGACAGAAGACACTTCCCCTCAGTGGCACTCTGAAGAAGGCCAAATGCGGGAGGAAGCCATTAGAGAAACCCCAGCTGATAAACACTGTGCAAGAGGAGTACGGTCCCCCTCAACAACTGTCAAGGCTGTGAGAAACAAAGAGTGACAAGGACACTTTAGAACAGGAGATGGCAGAGCCAAGGACGCTCCAGTGTCCAAGCTGGAGCCTGGGACCCAAAGGTCACAGGGGATTCAGAGCTTAGCAGACAGCCCTGTGGCCGTCTCCTGAGCTGTAGGGAATGTTCCTTGATAACACACAGAGCAAATAAGCAGGAGAGCAGGCGGAGGCATGCACGGAGATTCTAGAAATATATACTTTGGAACCTTTTTTTTTCTTCCCAAGCTGGAAATTACGCAGAAATAAATAAGCTTTTAAGACAAACATTATCTTTGAGTTCCATACTTTAAAAAAAAGGTATTTTTTGAATGCTTCTTAAAAAGTGGTTTTGAAATATCTAAAGCAGGAATTTAGACACATAAATCCACAATAGTAATGTAAGCTTTAAAAATACCCCACTGACATGGGGTATTTTTAACCCATGACTGATATTTAAAAATACCCTCTGAGGGCCTGGAGATGTGGCTCAATGGGCAGAGTGCTCACCCACCATGCCTGAAACCCTGGCTCCATCCCTAGCACAGCATAAAACACTGTGGTTGTCCACCCCTGTGATCCCAGCACCCTGGAAGTGAGAAGATTAAGGTTCCCATTGGCTACTTACTGATTTCTAGGCCAATCTGAGATTCATGAGGCCAAATCAAATCAAAATCCATAAGAGAGAGAAAGCAATTGACATATCAATTAGATGAAAAATATTTTCAAATATTGCTTCCATTCTCCCATTCCAGGGTGCCTTCCTGCTCTCTGTGGAAGAGGTGAGGTGGAAGTGGCTTCCCAGAATCCCTTGCAACTGGTATTTTATTTGTTGTATCTATTTAATTCTGGGCAGGGTCTTATACACCCAGGCTGGCCTCTGAACTCAAAGGCAGAGGGTGGTGCTGGGTGGCCTTCACATTTTTCTTTTTCTTTTTCTTTTTCTTTTTCTTTTTCTTTTTCTTTTTCTTTTTCTTTTTCTTTTTCTTTTTCTTTTTCTTTTTCTTTTTCTTTTTCTTTCTCTTCTCTTCTCTTCTCTTCTCTTCTCTTCTCTTCTCTTCTCTTCTCTTCTCTTCTCTTTTCTTTTCTACCTTTGCTCTCTCTCTCTCTCTTCCTTCCTTCTCCCTCCTCCTCCTATTTATTTATTTATTTATTTATTTATTTATTTATTTATTTATTTTTGAGACAGGGTTTCTCTGTGTAGCTCTGGCTGTCCTGGAACTCACTTTGTAGACCAGGCTGGCCTCAAACTCAGAAATCCGCCTGCCTCTGCCTCCCGAGTGCTGGGATTAAAGGTATGGGCCACCATGCCCAATACATTCAATTTTTAAAAATTAAAAAATATTCAAAAACTAAAAACTGGGTGGAGGGGGGAAGAATAGTAAATAAAGTCACCACATGTGGGATCAATAACTAATTAATCATAAATTATAATATTATATATAAAATCAACAGCGAATTATACTATTAACAATAAATATAAATAATTAATAGATTAACGAATTATTAAGTACCATATCACTTGGTTTTTAAAATTTAAGAGCCAAGTGATATGTGCATGGGAGTGTCACCCATAGTTATGAAATCAGGCAAACAAAATCGACCACAAAGAAAAAAAAAACCAAAGTTCCACAGAGTAGAGGGTTGAGAAATGAGAGGAAGTTTAAACTTTTCTATTTCTTGACGTTCTATTCGACTAGAAGGCACATGTGTGTCTAGATATATTGTATGCCAGACAATATTAAAATATCTAATTAGGAAAAATAATCAGATTTGAGTTTAACAATCCCCAGGGGTTTCAGACACCTCCTCCACTCTGTTTACATTCTCAGGCAGCTTTCAGCATCCAGGGGGTCTGCAATTCCTTTGCCCACGCACCCCGCACCCCGCCCCGTCGCGTGGAGGCAGAATGATTGGCACCTCCTCCCAGAAGCCCTCGGCAGGAAGCGAGCGCCTCCTGCTGGACAAGAACGCCAGCACCCCTAGGGAGCCGTTGCTGGGCACCACCAGGTCCCGCCTCCCACCCCTAGACGGGTCAGGGATGGAGGACCATCTTCTCCGCATCACGTGCTTCTTCCCTCACCCACCCCCTCCCGCCCCCCAGGAGTAGAAGGAGAGGAGCTGTAGCAGCTCAGGAGTAAGCGGTTGGAGCTTTAGGTCTGAGGTCCTAGGGCGTTCAGGGACTGGCTTGATTCAGAGTCCCGTTTATAGGAGTGGGGTATAGATAGGGCTGAGGGTTTCTGCTCCGTGTGGAGCTGGCTTTTGCATTTCTGGGAGAATCTTCTCTTTTCTGCTCTCTGTGTGCTTTTGGGCAGTCTCTGAACCAGCTAGGGTGAAGCGAGATACCTCATTTCACAGTGTCACTGATAAGTAGTGACGTTTACCCTATTTCATGTAAGCAGAAAGCTTAAAGGGTAAAAAAGCTCTTGGAAAGCTCAGAGGAGTGGCCCTATCTGGATAGCTTCCCTTCTGTGGGCTAGTGCGAGGAGTTGGGGGTCGGGGGAGGGAGCATGTCTAGGGGGTACAGCCGGGGAGGACTACCCAGTCAGGCTTTCCCTGAGACCTCCCTCTTTTCCACATAGGCCTGTTGACGAGCTTTTAGCCAGGGCTGGTGGACAGAGGACATTGTCTAGGCTCCAGGACTCTCTGTGTGACTTCTTGGCTACTGGAAGCTCCATAAGTCTTTGTGATACATCACTGGACTTCCCAGATAGAGTACTGGTCTGTACAGAGGGGCCAGCGAGAATGGAAGAGGCCAGCAGCCCCAGCCTTAGACAAGCCACCACTGTCGAAGGAATGGTTTCCTCAGAGGATCCTACACTCAGCAAAGAGGGGCTCAGTGCAAAGGGCCCGCCCCCATCTCCAGTCCTGCCCCCTCGCAGAAGGAAATGCAGGAAGTGTGGAATCTGTCCCCAGGAGGAGGAGAAATCAGGTTCTTCCCTGAGGCTTGGTCAAAGACCAGATGGGGACCCTCCGGACCGTGCTTCTCCAGAGGCCTTTGCAGGTCCCCCAAGGCTTCTTTCTTCTATGGACACTGAGCCTGGAGAGCCAGGTGGAAGTTGGGTGGAATGTGCTCTAGAAGCCGAGGTTGAAAACATGCTCTTTTTTAAGGATGGGGTTGCACCAGACAGCCTTGATCACCTTTTTGAATTCCCAGGGCTCTTTGGAGGTGAGCCCCTTAGTCTGGTCACCCGGGAGCCTCCTCAGAGTCCAGCACTGTACCCAGAGGTGCTGACTGAGGATTCTACAGATCAGCAGGAAGTACAGCCCGCGTTTGCGGTTGGCAGCCCTGGCACTCCACCTGACCCGGCGGGGCCAGAGGACAAGACCCAGTCAGGGTCCAGGATGGAGCTGGAACAAGGACTTGCTGCCCCAGCCAATTCCTGTGCTAGCTTCCCAGAGCCCTTGGGTGGGCTCGATGGTGCACCCCTAGAGCAGAGAAGACCTACACATGTGAAGAAGCGGCCTTGGGCAAGTCCAGATGACTCAAGCCCGGATCACGCAGAGGGAGCCAGTAAAAAGGATTTTCCCAGACTGGTAAGTTGGAGCTGATAGTTTAGGCTAGGATGGCTGGGTGTGGCACTTAACAGAAGTAAACTCCAGTGTCTCTTATTGAGCGTCTTCTCTCGGACTTGTTCTGTTTGGTTTGCTGGGGACTGAACCCAGGGCCTCACACACGCTAAGCAGACACTCTGTGACTAAACCGCATCGCCCAACCCCTTTTATTTTGATATGGGGTTCTCACTGAGTTGTCTAGGCTGGCTTTGAACTCACTGTAGCCTACGGTAGCTTTGAACTTTTGATTCTAGTGCTTCAGGTTCTCAGTCTCTGGGATTACAGGTGTGTGGCTTACTAAGCCCAGCTTCCCAGCTTCTATACATTGAAATTCTAGAGTCAGGAAAGGAAAAAATAAACGACATTACCGAGTTCCTGTAAGGGCCCATTATCTGTTAGAGGCAGCAGGTCCTGGGTTCAAATCCTGCTCTAGCCTACTTAATCGCCTCCCACTATTCTTTAATAACTTTTCTCTCATTCAATAAGATTAATAATATATATATAATAAGCTGGGTAAGATGGCAAATATCTTTGATTCCAGCATTCTGGAGGCAGAAGCAGGTCAAAGGTAGGTCTATGCATTTGAGGTCAGCCTGGTCTACAAAGTGAGTTCCAGGCCAGCCAGGACTACCTAGTGAGACCCTGTCTGGAATAAAAAGGACATACACACCCCTCTTTAATGGGATAATGAGATAGGACATGAAATAAAGTGTCTAGCTCAAGATGGGAGGTAAGTCACTCCACTTCCATTATGTTTGCTTTTTTTTGTTTGTTTGTTTGGTTTTGGTTTTTTGAGACAGGGTTTCTCTGTGTAGCCCTGGCTGTCTTGGAACTCACTTTGTAGACCAGGCTGGCCTCGAACTCAGAAATCTGCCTGCCTCTGCCACCCGAGTGATGTTTGCTTTTTTTTATAGTGTTAGTAATAGTCCCTCAAGACAAGAATTAGCCCACTTTACCAGATAGGGAAACTGAGGCTCGGGGGAATTAACAGACCTCTCCAAGTTCACACAGGGATGGAGTCGGGCCTTCCATCCTTCCGTGTTCTCTCTTGTCACTGTTTCTCTCTGCATTCATTGTCTGTTTAATTATGATACTAATTTTGTTAATAACCATATTTAATGTCTACAAGCCCGGGGTGGAAGGTAGTACTTATTTTTCCCATATAACCGATTATTTTTATATTTATTGAATGTGTATTATGTGCTAGATGCTTTTGATATAATTATATGAAGCAAAGAAAAGGAAGTGACAGTGGGTATCAAACCCAGGGAGTTTGTCTTGTGTGCTTGTACATTCAATGTCACCGGCTAAGCTTGTTCAACATGCCGGGTGCTGAGTGTGTTATCTGAGACCTTTGTACAACTTCTGAGGTAAACACTGATGATATATACCCATTGCTCTGATTTGGTCACAGAGGCTCTAAGAGATAAAATGACCAGTCAGGGTCAAAGAGCTCATTGGTAACACTGAGACAGGAGGCAATGAGCTGCCTATGTGTTTATCCTTGTTTGTGGGATAATTCTATCCCAACTCTGTGATATTATTCTTGCAAGCATCTATATTTTGGCTTTTGTCGAGATGGTGGGTCAAGGTCTTAGGTAGCCCAGGCTAGTCTCAAACTTCCAGTGTAGCCAAGTCTGGCCTGAATTTCTGACCCTCAACCCTTCACTTCCTGCATGGTGGGATTGCAGGCGTGTGTCACTACACCTGACTCAGAACCCTTGCTCTGCTTCGTTGTTGTTTATTATTCACTTTGCCTGTGTGTCTGTGTAGGAGCGTTTGCTCGTGACTGCAGGAGTCGGTGTAAGCCAGAAGAGGGCGCTGCATCCTGGAGCTGGAGTCACAGGTGGTTGTGAACTTTGAAGTGGGTGCTGGGAACCGAACTTCGGTTCTCTGGAAGAGCAAAAAGCATGCTTAGTCTTTGAGCCATCTCTCCAGTCCCCCAACTAGTCATCTTTCATTTCAAAAGGAATTTTAATTTGTCTTAGAAAATAAAGAGGAGCCAGGGGTGGTGGCACACGCCTTTAATCCCGGCACTCTAGAGGTAGAGGCAGGCAGATCTCTGGTGAGTTCAAGGCCAGCCTGGTCTACAGAGTGAATTTCAGGATATCCAGGGTTACACATCTCAATAAACAAACAAAACAAACAAATAAACAAAAACCAAACCAAAACAACAACAAGAAAGACGACAAGGAGGAGGAGCTACAAACCCTGCACTCCGCAGCCCCCAGCGCAACCTCCTGTCTGAGTTCAGAACGGGCCTATCACGAATCTTTTTCCTACACTCATCTCATCTTCCCCAAACTGGCATAATTGTATCCTATTTTATTTTGCCTTCTGATATTTAAAATATGTCCCAGTTAGGCTGAGACTTGGCTCAGTTGGCAGGGTGCTTGTCTACCATGTACAAAGCTCTAACTTCACCACTGGGGAGTGTTGGTGGTAAATCACCAACCCTAATATGCCCTGGCAATGAAAACACAACTCAGTTAATATGAATACATGCTGTGCGCCTAGATTGGGCAGATCTACCGCTACACTACCATCTTCCACATCTATGGGACCCCTTAGAACTTGCGGTTTCTCCAGGCCTTGTGCTTCTGCTCCACTTTCCTTCTTCTTCCTCCTCTGCATCCTCTCCCTCTTCCTTTTTCTCCTTCTCTCTCTCTCCCCACCTTCTGCTCCACCTTCCCTTTCTCTGCCCAATCATCAGCTCTCCTTTATTTTACAAATTAAGGTGGGAAGCAGGCTTACAGGAAATCACCTGAATGCTGACTCATTCCTTGTTTGAAGCCACTCACTGGAGTACAGAATTAACATCAAATATAATTAGCTCCAGGGTTATCCACAACAGGGGAACACTGCATAAGTAGGGTGCAGTGGGGTACACCTCTGATTCCAGTGCTTGGGAGGTAGAAGGAGGAAGATGAGGATTTTCCTTGGCTACAAGGCGAGTTTGAAGCCAGTCTGGGAAGTGTGAGAGAGCTTGTCTTAAAGAAAGAAAGGGAAGAAAAGAAAGAAATGAGAGAAAAGAAAGAAATGAAAGAAAAGAAAGGAAAGAAAGAAAAGAAAGAAAAGAAAGAAAAGAAAAACAGAACAGAACCCTGTAGGCATAAATATTTTTGCAACTTACATTTAATAAAGGTTCACCCTCTCCCCTAGCCCTCCACCCAGCAGAGGGAGTGGAAGAGAAAAGTTATTAGGATGGGGGTGGGGGGGGGAAGTTGACCTGTTCAGCAGTAGTTCTTTGGGGGGCGAGCTCCCTCTTCTTTGGCAGCAGTTCAGTCCTGTAGCAAACACCAAATACGACTCAGCAGCCGCAGACCAGTCCTCTAGACAGGCAGACGGCACACAGGAACTGGCAGCTACAGACCAGTCCTCTCGGCAGGCCGACACCAGGCATGAACCAGCAGTTGTTGCTCAATCCTGAGGAGCCATTAGGTTCCCCAACCGGCCTCAGTGAGGCTGGGGAGGTTGCAGGAACCTCACGAGCAGTTCTTGGGCAAGCTTCTCTCAGTGGCTGCCTAGAGATGCATAGTGCATAGGGAGGCGGAACAAACCAAGCCAATGCTCGGTGCTCGTCTCCCACTGTCTGTGGGGTCATAGTTATACTCCTGCCTCCAGCGTCCTTTCCCCCGTGTCTGCTTCAGGAAAACATTTGTTCACATGTCTGCTTTAGCAAGACATCCTTTCACCTTTGTGCCCCACCAAAACATCATTTGACACAACTAACTTTCCAAAGAAGCTAGATATTTCCACTTCAGAACCCAGAGCTGGAGAAATGGCTCAGCGGGTGAGAGGGGTCCTGCAAAAGCGAGAGACCCGAGTAAGAAACTGAGCATGGACCAGGATGCCTGTGACTCCTGAGTACTGTGGGGGATGGAGACAGGAGGCTCACCGGGGCTCGCTGGAGGCAGCCTGTCAGCCTACCTCCAGATTCAGTGAGAGACCTTGTTGTCTCAGAAAATAAGATGGAGGTGATAGAGGGTGACATTTTGCTCCCTCCTCTGCACCTGCATGGATGCTCTCTCTCTCTCTTTCTCTCTCTCTCTCTCTCTCTCACACACACACACACACACACACACACAAATTCATAATTTTTTGGTAGACTAAGAAGCCCCGTGGATGCCTTTGAGACTGTGTTCATTGGGAAGGAACCACGGTGTGAGCCTGTGCCCTTCAGGTCCCTTTCATGAGATTCTGTATAGATGTGAACGTCTGCTCTTGGCCTTTTCGTGTGTGAATAGGTTGTCAGACTGCGCAGCATGGTGTTGGGCTGCTTTGCCTTTTGGGCTCTGTAGCATTTGAAGGTCTTTCCAGGTTGGCGCACATGGTTCGGCAGAAGTTCTGCCTTTCCCGACCCTGCATCAGAGCTGTGTCTAGCTGTCTTTGTCACGGCCGTGGGCACGTTGATGAGAGAATGAGCAAGGACTTCCTTTCCTCGTTTCCAGCCACTGGAGGGTTCTGAGAGCTGCCGCTCAGCCTCACTTTGCCTGATGACCCAATCAAGTGCCTTCACCTTCCGGGATGTCACGAGGGTGTTAATAATACCTTGTGGGGTGGTGGTGAGGAGTCACCGTGGTGACACATTTACCATTTAGCTCCATGCTTGTGACAAGAACTGCGCAGTTTTGTTGTTCAGGCAGGGATGCTGGGGAGAGGTTTCTGGTACATCTGGCTTCTCCCCACTCCAGACAACTTACTTGGATTGAACGGCAGGGTTGGGGTTCCTAGGGTTACAGCGTTTTTGGTGGAGGGGGGCTTGCTGGAGTGCCATGTCGTAACCAGGTTTCCTGCTTGGCTTGGCTCGATGCAACCCACGACTGGGTGTTGCTCCGAGCATCATTCTGGATACTGCAGCTCAGCGTACCATCCCACAGCTGCCCAAACAACCCGTTTCCATGGAAACCGGTGCCCAGCTGCAGGAGAAGAATTGGGGCTGGGTTGTGACAGGGACGGGCAGTGGGTGGCTGAGGACAAGCAGAGTGGGGTGTGGGCAAGCATGGGCAAGCATGGGCACAGAGCCCAGCCAGTCATCTGCCAGAGCCTTTAGGGGACCCCACAACTTTTTGCTGGAGGCTGCCTGGGTGGAAGCAGAGCCAGACTGAAGAGTTCAAGGTCAGGCTCTAGGTACACAGAGACACCAGGCAGAGCTTTTCCTTTCTGAGTTGTAATTGCCTCCTCTGTGAAAGAGAGAGAGCATCCACTCAGCCTGAGGACCACCCAGCTCTGAGAGGAGAGCCCAGCCAGCCGTGTTGTATTCTGTCTTGAAACCGAGAGTCTTGGAGGGAGAGGGGTCAAGACGCCATCCTTCCCTCTGTCTTGAGTTCGGTAGTATCCAGAGAGATCAGGAGCTGCTCTGGGGATGGGGTAGGAGGAGGTATGGGGAGGGCGGTTCTGCTAGTTTGCCCTCTTCCCTGAGGATGCCCTCATAGCTCCTCTGCCCTGACCCAGACACCCAAGCACAAGGTGCAGCCCGCAGCTGCCCAGTGTCAGGAGGTGCAGGGGGAGAGGAGAGAGTGTTCCCAGTGGGTGACCTAAGAATGGCACTTTATCTGGGAGTGTAGCTCAGGGGTAGCATACTTGTCAAGCATGCATAAGGCCCTGGGTTCAATTCCCTGCACAGAAAACAACCTAACAACCGATTTCTCTCTCACCTCCTTGATTCAGCTTTGTGTGTGTGTTTGTGATATGGGGTCTCCTGTATCTTAGACCGGCCTCAGCCTCACTGGGGAGCTAAGGATGGCTATGCACTTCTGAGCCTCCTCCTACTTCCCATGTGCTGAGCTTGCTGGCTTGTGCTACCAAGTCTGTCCCACGAGGTGCTGGCCACTGAGCCCAAGGCTTCACAGAAGGGAGGCAAACACTCCGCTGGTGATGCCACACCTCGGCCCCCAGCTCCTTTTTGACTAGGGAGTTTATTTGCTCTAACAGGAGTTTCACACACATCTCATTTAATCCCCACAAGAGCACGAAAGTCAACGTTAATATCTCTGTCCAGCTGCTATAAGAAAATTGGCTTTCAGAGGCCATTGATTCAGTCAGTTTCATGTGGATGGACGGGGCAGAGCTGGGACTTGTATTTAGGCCTGTGCAAGTCCAGAGGCTGCCAAAGGCCTGCGTAAGAGGTTCTGATGTATATTGGACTTTGTTGTAATTTGTGGGATGATTGGAGCAGAGTGGGGGCGGGGAGGGCTCCTACCTGGGAGGGGCACAGACAGGGTAATCAGAAAGTTGAAGTTCAGAAGACCATGGATGCCCAGACGGTGGAGTAGGGCAGAGGGCCCAACTGTCTGAGCTGGGTGGGTCTGGACAAGGGAAATAGATGCTCAGCGAACAGAGGAGGTAGAACGAATATGCCGGGAAGAGGGGAGGCTTGGGCAGTGGGGCGTGTTACAGGAGTAGAGTGGTAGGTGGGATTAGGGGAGACTGAGAAAGATCAGCAGATTCAGCATTGGTTGGAGGAAGTGCAGAGGTTCCAGGAGGGAGACCTTCTGAGGCAGGCACCAACGAGTGTTGGTAGAGAGAGCTTGACATGTCTCAGGTGCTGATGGTCACTCCTGTTGCCATGGCCCTAGAATCAACACTCTGAGGAGGATGCTGGTATATCCCCATTTTGCTGATAGGAAAACGGAGGCACAAAAGACTTAGTAATGTTCTCCTGATTTCACCAATCCTAAATGCTGGCAGCAGGTACCCACTGCATGCACATGCCACAGATATATTTATGGCCTGTGGGACTTTGTAGTGCTTTTTGTTGTTGTTTGTTTGTTTGCTATTACACATGGAGATGCTGTGAACAGTTTAGAATACATTCTTTGGCATAGTTGACCAAGAATATCTTCAGAGGGCACAACCTCTGGAGATGGATTTCTAGGTGATAGGGCACGCACATCTTCAGTGCTAGGGACTCACCAAAGTGATGGAGGTCAGGTGTGTCTGAGGTGGTGTGACCGTAGAGTTACCGAAGCAGGGTGCACCCCACTGGCTCTGTAGACATGTTTCGGTCTTTTCCTTTGCTGACACTTGATGCTATCAGCTTTTGATTTTTGCCAAAATAGAGATAATTAGCATGTCTCTGTAGTCTTGATTTTGCCTTCATGTTAATTCCTTAATATAAGAAACTTTTTGGGCTGGTGAGATGGCTCAGCAGGTAAGAGCACCCGACTGCTCTTCCAAAGGTCCTTAGTTCAAATCCCAGCAACCACATGGTGGCTCACAACCATCTGTAACAAGATCTGACTCCCTCTTCTGGTGTGTCTGAAGACAGCTACAGTGTACTTACATATAATAAATAAATAAATCTTAAAAAAAAAGAAACTTTTCATCTAGTTTAGCCGTCTCTGTTAAAACTTTGTCATATATATATGTATATATATAATATATGTATATATATAAAATATGTGCACACACATACATTTATATATATGTATGTTAACATCTTATGAATCCATAGG
Source organism: Mus caroli (assembly GCF_978045245.1). NCBI lineage: Eukaryota > Metazoa > Chordata > Mammalia > Rodentia > Muridae > Mus > Mus caroli. The sequence goes on along the minus strand of NW_028227261.1, from coordinate 27,716,187 downwards.
AATTCTTTATATATTCTGGATACTATTCCTTTCCAGTTGTGTTTTATTGTTATTTGTGGATGTGTGTGTGCCTGTGTGTGAGTTTGTGCATGAGAGTGGGTACCTTGGAGACCAGAAGAAGGCATCATATCCCCAGGAGCTGGAGTTACAGGAGGTTGTGAGCCACCATGCGGGTGCTAAGAGCTGAACTCAGGTCCTCTGTGAGAGTAGTGAGCATTTTTTTTTTTTTTTTTTTTTGGTTTTTTGAGACAGGGTTTCTCTGTGTAGCCCTGGCTGTCCTGGAACTCACTTTGTAGACCAGGCTGGCCTCGAACTCAGAAATCCGCCTGCCTCTGCCTCCCAAGTGCTGGGATTAAAGGCGCGCGCCACCACGCCCGGCTCTGTAGTGAGCATTTTTAACCACTGAGCCAGAGACTCTCCAAGTCCACAATTTTGCGTTTCTTACAGTATCTGTTGGTGAAAGAAATTCTAAAAATTTTTATTGTGTAAAATACATATAACATAAAATTTGGGTCTTAGTTTTTAAGTGTATATAGGTCAGTGGCATTTAGTACACACACACCCTACAACTGAATTCACCTATCAGACGGTAATTCCCCGTTCCCATTCCTGTTTACCTCTAGATCCTGGTAACCACAGCCAGCCAGCCTTCCTTCCTTCCTTCCTTCCTTCCTTCCTTCCTTCCTTCCTTCCTTCCTTCCTTCCTTCCTTCCTTCTTTCCTTCCTTCCTTCCCTCTATTGTCTTCCTCCTCCTCCTCCTCCTCCTCCTCCTCCTCTTTTTCTATGGCTTCTTGAGATCCAGTTTCTCTGTGCACCCTGGCTGTCCCGGAACTTGCTCTGTAGACCAGGTTGACCCTGAATTTAGAGATCTGACTGTCCCTGCCTCCTGAGTGCTGGAATTAAAGGCGTGCAATGCCACCTCCATTGCTGCCACCATTGAACCCTCTCAGCTCCTTTCTGTACAGAAACAATTGTGCATCTTAAAGAACAGGGACAGGGCAGGCAGGTACTTGGGCAGGGAAGTGAAAATCCCAAAGGGTTGGTTGGTGTAAGTGTCAGCAGATTAATTTTTCTTCTGGATGACAGATATCATGTCTGGGAAACTGGTCCTGTCTGCAGATATTGGCAGAACTAGCAGTGAACTTGAGGGTCTCTGCTGGGTTTCCTCAGGCAGGTGATTTAAGACTAGGGTCATCCTAGGGGGGTAGTGTTGAGCTTTTAAGTCCTTGTAGACATAAGTTTGAGAATTGGTTCCTTGCAGGAACTTGGATAGAGTTTGGTCAAGGGGACACAGTCTTTGTTACTGGCCCTGTTCTCTGTGTAGCTCCTTACAGAATGTAATTTCTGATTCATGGGATGAAGTCCCTCTTCTCCCACACCATGTTAGCTACCAAGCGTCACCTTCTTTTCAGGATGGCAACAATTCCTTAATAGTATTAACAATTAAATACTCATTCAATCCAGATGGTGGTGGTGACGTATGCCTTGATATATATATATATATATATATATATATATATATATATATATATTCCCTGTATAGATCAGGCTGGTCTCAAACTCATACTCCACATGCCTCTGCCTCCTGAGTGCTGGGATAAACGTATGTACCCCCATAACCAGCTCATGATTTATTTTTATAGTCTGCCTTTTAATGTTGGATCCAAATGAAGTCTGCGCATTTTAAGTGCTTGATAAGTATTTCATGTTTCTTTTAAACCACAGGCTCCCCTGTCTCTTGTAGGGTTTTGATTCCTTTTCCCAGAAGCTGAAGAAATGAGGTTGTTTATTCTATAATGTATTGCATTCCTGGTCCATAGTTAAACGGTCCTTAGGTGGGTCCTTCGGTCCTTCTGTGTGGTGTTTGTTTGTTTGTTTGTTTGTTTGTTTGTTTTTTGAGGCAGAGTTCCTCTCTATGCCCCAGGCTGTCCTGGAACTTGCTCTGTAGACCAGGCTGGCCTCGAACTCAGGCTTCCCCTACCTCCTGAGTGCTGAGATTAAAGGCCTTCATCATCACTGCCCGGCCCTGTGTGGTGCTCTACAGCTGTGAAAATCCTGGAGAAGAACCACCCCATGGAGGAGTTATTCTAGCGAGTGATTTCAGAGGGTCTAGTCCATCACCACAGGAAAGTCAGGCTGAGGCAGAGGCAGTGACCAGGAAGCTGAGCGGTCTCCCTCGCTATAGACCTCGTTTGGTATTGTCTAGGCTCCCAGCCAATGGGATGGTGCTGCTCACATTTAGGGCTGTTCTTCTCCTATCTGTGCATCTTCTTGGGAGACTCCAGCACCGGCCTTCAAGAAGTGTGCTCAGAGCAGTCTCCCGGTGTCCTCATTACAGTCGGGCTGCAGGTGGGCTAACTCCTGCTCTCTCTGTTCCCTGTGGACCCTCCAAGATGGTGTCTGCATCAGAGGATCAGGACCTCGTGTCACTTCCCAGGGGATGAGATGGTCTTCCCATCTGAGGGCTCACAGGAACTACTCATACTGCTTGATATTTTCCATGCCTTTCTAACATGGAAACTTTAAAAATTGCAGTGTCTGGCTGCTGCTGGCATATTAAAAAAAAAAAACGATTGATTTTTGCTCATTGATTTTGTATGTAGGAATCTTGCTGAACTCTTACTAATTCGTATAATTTATCTGTTAGGCAGTTGCTGTGTTCTGTAGACACAGTTCCATGCTGACAAATGGCAGTTGTGTTATTAAGTCCTTATAGTCCTTTGTGTCACACACACACACACACACACACACACACACACACATCCTTACCTGCTACATTAATATAACCCTGGATAAAGGTGGTTGTGGGTAGCGTTGACTGTCGTGAGTGTTAAGTGAAATTGTCCAGGATTTCACATTGAAGTGTTTTCCTATTGATGTTCTTTAGCGTGCCGGGGAAGCTTTCTTCTGTCCCTGGATTGCTAATTATTCTGAATGCACAGTGCATTTGGGGAGATAATCATATGATTTTCACTCCCTAATTTATTAATGTAGTAGAGTTAATGAGTTTTTAAATATTAAGCCAATCTTGCCTTACTGAAACAAACCCGACTTGATAATGTCCTGGTGGGGTTTTTTTCCTGTGTATCCTTCCTATTTGCTAAGTTCTTTTAATAATTTGCTTGCAATTTTTTTTTCGCATTTCAGTTGATGAGTTAACTGTCCCGAAATGACTGATCTGTGGGTTGTACAGTCTTCTGGAGTAATTTCTATGAGGTTGGAATTACTTGATTTTTGAACATTGTGGGAATAGAGTATTGTTTAAAGACAGACAAACAAACAAACAAACAAACAAACAAACAAACAAAATAACCCGAAAAACCCACAGTCCTTAGAACGGTATTTTCTTCAGGAGAGCTGTTTCTTCCCTGTGGATTGGGAGTATCCTGTGGTTGCAGGTGTGTTATGAGTCAGCTAGTTGGCCGTTCTTTCTTTCTACACAGATAGAAGTGGGCCAAGTGCTGGTCCCTGGTAGCATCAAGGGAGGCAGGAGGCAGGTGGGAGCCACAGCAAGGTCCCTTTGGTTCTCCTGCAGGGCTCAGGTATTGAGACCCTTTGTCCTATAAGGTGATGAATCATGGATGGGCCCCGAAGGCTGGGATTCCTCAGCCCTTGCTTGTAAATGGCTTTGCAACTTCCAGACAAGCCCAGGTGGAAAGAGTTGCACGCTGGAACCCTGGCTGCTGTCAAAGGCTGAGCTCACTGGGGTACGTGGTGGTAGCATCTGAGAGAGACTGTGCCTTCGGGGCCTAGGCAGTGAGTTGGCACAGCCTGTAGTTTGTTTGTTTTCATTTATTTTCATTTATTCATTTTTATTTCTTATGTGCATGGTGTTTTGCTTGCATATATGTCTGTGCACTACGTGCATGCGTGATGTCCGCAGAGTCTGGAAGAGAACATCAGATCCCCTGGAACTGATGTTACAGGTTGTTGTGAGTGTCCGTGTGGGTGCTTGAAACCAAACCCAGGTCCTCTGGAAGAGCATCCAGTACTCTTTTCTGCTGAGCTTCCTGCAGACCATCCTGCAGTTTGTTTGTTTGTTTGTTTGTTTTAAAGACATTTATGGCCTATTCTGGTCCTGATGTAAGGCAGTTAGGCTGCCTGTTGGACTGACAATTTTCTCAAGGCAGGGAGCCAGAGTCCCAGTAGCTGTTCACTAGGGAGTCAGGTTGCTTCACCACTGGCATCTTGTCAACTAGAAAATGAACTTCAGAAGGGGTCCTTACAGTACAGACTTACAGAATTGGGGCCAGGGAGGTGGCTTTGTAAGTCAAGGTTTCTGCCGCTAAACCTGAGGGACCTGAGTTTGATCTCTGACATCCAAATGGCAGGAGACGTACACACAGGTCCATCACATCCAGAACATGCCCGACCCCCTGAATAAATAGATGTAATGAAATTAAAACAACCTCCTTTAACATATCACTATCACCGACAGTGACTTGGACAGATTTGTTTGTTTGCTTGCTTTTTGAGACAGGGTTTTTCTGTGTAGTCCTAGTTGTCCTGGAACTCACTCTGTAGACCAGGCTGGCCTTGAACTCAGAAATCTGCCTGCCTCTGCCTCCTGAGTGCTGGGATTAAAGGTGTGTGCCACCACGCCCGGCGACTTGGATAGATTTTAATATCACCTTACCAGTGCTTTGCACCCACCCTGTGCTTCAGGAAGAGGGGAGTCTGCTTATCATATCCATCTCGATGTCTTACGTTCTGAGCCAATCTTGCTGTTGAGTTGTCTTTTTCTAGATATGAGTTCATGTTATCTGCATTTCTATTCCTTGGCTTATTGGCATGAATATTTCACAATGGCTTCTTGCCACTGGTACACCTTCTCCAACAAGATCACACCTTCTAATCCTTCCAAACAGGTCAAACATATGACCCTATTTGTGTGTGTGTGGGGGGGGCATTCCCATTCAAACCACCAGGGATGTTTTTTTTTTTTTTTTTAATTTATTATATGTAAGTACACTGTAGCTGTCTTCAGACACACCAGAAGAGGGCGTCAGATCTCGTTAAGGATGGTTGTGAGCCACCATGTGGTTGCTGGGATTTGAACTCTGGACCTTCGGAAGAGCAGTCGGGTGCTCTTACCCACTGAGCCATCTCTCCAGCCCCCCATGGATGGTTTAACAGTAAGAGTAGTTGCTGCTTTTGCAGAGGCCCCAAGTTCAGTTCTTAACACCCACGTGAGGGTTCACAGCTACCTCTTTTTTTTTTTTTTGGTTTTTCGAGACAGGGTTTCTCTGTATAGCTCTGGCTGTCCTGGAACTCACTTTGTAGACCAGGCTGGCCTCGAACTCAGAAATCCGCCTGCCTCTGCCTCCCGAGTGCTGGGATTAAAGGCGTGCGCCACCACGCCCGGCTCCACAGCTACCTCTTAATTCTAGTTCCAGGGCTCCTGCACCCTCTTCTGGCCACCTGAAATACCAGGTACACATGTCTCACTCACCTGAGGGCAAACCCTCATTACCTAAGGAGTACTAACCTCTGGTTTGTGGCTCAGGCTGTGCAGTGATTCATGTATGTTACATGTATCCTTGAAAAGAATGAATGTTCCGTCGTTGTTGGGGCAGTGTTATCCATGCAAGGTAAAGCAGCCGGTTAGTTGGTTTGCCAAATCTTTTTTTATTCCCACGGGTTGTCTTGTCTGCTTGACTCAGAGACATGGGCCTGTTGTGATAGCAAATTTGTCTTTTTCTTGTAACTCTGTCAACGTTTGCTTCCTAGCATTTGAGATTATGTTATTTGATGCTTATGAGTGCCGAGCTGTGGCTCTGTGGTAGACCCGAGTCTCACTGAGTTGTGAAGTCTCTGGAATGATGTTTTTCTGCCTCTGAAGCCGCTTACTCTTTGCTGTTTAAATCATTCCGGTGTTTCGTTGTGCTTGGAATACAACCAATCTCACATTACTACTCCATTTTTGTCTCTTCGCCTCATTATATTTTAGAAATAGTGTTTATCTTTCATAACAGGATTTTCTTTCTTTTTTTTTCTGCCCCCTGCAACTCCTTGAAGTGGAGCAAATAAACACTTTTTTTTCCTAATAAGTGAATAAATAACTAAAAACCTGATCATTTTTGTAATTGTCTGGAATACTAATTCACTTATGTATTAGTTCTTTTCATTTGAGACATGACTTTGGTATATAGCCCAAGCAGGACTCTAACTCATAATCCTCCTGCCTCAGCTTCTGAGACTGCAGGCATGTGCCACAGACCCAAGTGCATTCTGGCAACTCCTGGCTTATCTACCTCCGTTCCATCTTGCTGTGTCTTGCTTGGACCCGTTCACTGGCTCTCCTGGGAATTTTAACACGAATAATTCACTTGCCCAAGGATACAGCTTCCCCTGAATGGAACAAGAGTCATGGGATGTTTTAATTCCAAGCACGCTCCTTCCCAATTTGTGAACCATTGTTATCGGGTAAATTGGTCCTTTCTTATGTTTTTAATCCCCCAAATTACACACCATCATTGTAATTCTAGACAATGTTTAGGTTCAACACGGTATTTTTTTTTTTCCTGGCTCAAAGTTTCTCATTGCAACTCATGTTTCCTGTGTGGGATAATTTGTTTTTCCTTCCAACTCAGGTTCATCCTTTAGTGTTTTTACATTTTTTTTTTTTTGGTCTTTTTCATTCATTTTGCCTTAAGTACATTTTGTTTACTGAGTAACTTGCAATTATCAAGAAGGATAACTTCTGTTTTTCTCTGCTGTGTCTTTTCTCATTATATTCTCAAACAAAGATTTTGCCCTGATCTACAGTGGCTAGGGATGATTGCTTTATTTGAGCACCTTAAAAATAATACCCCACGTGCTCTGCTTTTCCTTATCGACACTGGGGAGTCAGCTGTTTGGCTAAGTGCCTGTCCCTTCCATAGGCACGGTGTCATTTAGTGAATGCTGGGTGAAGGTAGCACCTTCTAGACTCAGACTGGCTGGGCTTAAATGTCAGCTCTTTGGTTTGCTACCTAATTAGCCAATCTCTGTGCCTCGGTCTCCTGTAGTGTAAGATGTGTTAAAGACAGGGTTGGTTGCCCACCTGGGCGTGGTAGAGGGCATTCAGAGCACAACAGCAGGCCATTTTAATGGTCTTGCTGGCTATTATTTTTCTTTGATTTTTAAAATTATATTTTTATTTTTTAAAAGAAGTAGGTGTCTATCTGTGCACCTGAGTGCAGCCCATGCGTGCAGGTGCCCGTGGAGTCGGGAAAGGGTGTTAGAGCCCCTGGAATCTCAGTTACAGGTGGTTGGTGGGTTGCTTAACGTGGGTACTGGCAACTGAACCCCAGTCCTCCTCAAGAGCATCAAGTGCTCCTAACCCCTGAGCCTTCTCACCAGCCTCCCTCGCTTTTTAAATTGTGAATCTGTTTGCATGCGTGTGAGCGTGTATGTGTGTATGTGTGTATGTGCGTGTATGTGTGCATGTGTGTGTATGTGTGTATGTGCATGTGTGTGCATGTGTGAGTATGTATGTAAGTGCATGTGTGTGAGTGTATGTGTGGATGTGTGTGTATGCGTGTATGTGCATGTGTGTACATGTGTGTGTTTGTGTGTATGTGCATGTGTGTGTATGTGCATGTGTGTATATGTGCATGTGTGTGCATATGTATGTATGTGTGTATGTGTGTGTGAGAGCATGTGTGTGAGTGTATGTGCATGTGTGTGTATGTGTGAGTGTGTGTATGTGCATGTGTGTGTTTGTGTGTATATGCATTGTGTGTGCATGTATGTGTATGTGCATGTGTGTATATGTGCATGTGTGCATGTGTGTGTATGTGCATGTGTGCATGTGTGTGTATGTGTGTATGAGCATGTGTGAATGTGTGTATGTGCATGTGTGTATGTTTGTGTATGTGTGCAGTACACGCATGCATGTACACTTGGAGGTCAGAATAGGACACCTACTCTGCCTGGAGCTGGAGTTACCGGCAGTTATTGTGAGTCATTACATGTAGGTGCTGGGACCAGAACTCAGGTCCTCTGAAACGGCCAGCTGCTGAGCCGCCTCTCCAGTCCTTTCTTGATTTTTTTTTGAATTTTCTTATTCCTGGGGATTGATGTCTATAGGTGTGAGGTTCCTTTAATTTCCCTGTCTGGACTCCACAGAACTTTTTAAAGCTGTGAATTGCCCTCTTTTATCAGTTGGGGAGAAATCCTTAGCTGTGTACCTTCAAGTGCTGCCTCTACCACATTTTCTTCTCTCTCCTAATTAGCTAGATTAATTAGTCCCGCTCACTCCCAGCATTTGCATCTTCTTGACTTTGCCCCGCAGTCTCTGTGCTGCGACTGTTCTGGATAATTTCTTGAGATCCATGTCCCAGCTCATTAATTGGCTTCAGCTGTGTCTAATATGCTATTAAACCTATACACCGAGGTTTTATTTTTTATTTTAATTATGTTTTTATTTCCCGAAGTTGTGTTTGGTTCCCAACTGAATCTGATTGTTTTTGTTTTTTCCCTTCCATCCCTGTCTCCCTTTAACGATATCATACTTCCATCCCTTCCTGTGTTCTGTCTCGAACATCAGAAGGCTGAGCCTTGTGCGGCCGGTGGAAGGACCCCTGAATCCAGAGCCAGCCTACTTCGAGGGACAGGCTGGTCTTAATACCTTTCCCACTTCCCAGCCCTGCGTCCCCTTTTCCTTTTTCCTCTCCTGTCACTTTCTTTGAAAGGCTGATTCATCTCATGGTTTGAAAAAGAAACCGGCCGGGCGTGGTGGTGCACGCCTTTAATCCTAGCACTCGGGAGGCAGAGGCAGGCAGATTTGTGAGTTCGAGGTCAGCCTGGTCTACAAAGTGAGTGCCAGGGCAGCCAGGGCTACACAGAGAAACCCTGTCTCGAAAACAAACAAAACAAACAAACAAAAAAAACCAAAACAAAAAACCAAATGCTGAGTCTCCATCCCAGCACCAGGGTCTTCCCCGCCGGCAGTCAGGACTGTTAGGATCTGTAGAGACTTCCAGATATGTTTTATGTGTAGCCAAGCAAATACACATTTAAAAATTCATTCTCCCTGTAACGCAAATGGTAGCATGCTACATATATTGTTCTGCACTCGCTTTTTAATAAAAAATATGTTTCTGGTTATGAAAGAAATACGTGTTCATCTTGAATAACATCAATTCCCAAGTGTACACATGTAGAAAATGAAAGTCTCCCCGGAATTCATTCCCTAGGGATAACATCTATTTTGCATCTATAAATATATATTTACATAAATGGGCTTATGCAACAGACAATGTTTTCTAACCTATTTTTCCCCCTTTCCTCCTAATAACACATCACGACATCATCCCATGAATCTTTCCATAGCCTCACGTAGGGCTGGGGCTGTGGAATCAGGGAGAATTAGGCTCCAATATTAACTGCACAGCTCAGCAGCTTAGCACTCGCTACAGACGACTGAAGCCTCAGGTTCTTCATCTGTGAAGTGGTAGCAGGGTGTCCACTTCCTCGTGGTCTGGGAAGGCACTGAGTTCATGTAGGTTGTGTGCCCGCCCTCCAGGCCCCAGGAGAAGGTCGTCTTTTAATGACTCCCATCCCTGATTAATGTTCAAATAGTATTTATAGTCTGGATGTGTTATAGTGTATTAACAATGCCCGGTTAGTAGAAGCTAGTGTCTTTTTTTTACAGATGTTAGCCCTGTAAGCACACTGTTGTTGTGAGTACTTTGGGTTGGGCTGGATTACCGGGTCCTCTGGATTCTAATCTCTGGACCCTCTTTATTTTTTCTCCAAGGAGGCGCGAGTGCCCTGGGGGGTGAAGACTGCATACTATGTAGGTGCTGCTTCTTCATCGTCATCCTTCATCCCGCTTTGCTCTGGAGTGTGGGTGGGCCAGGGCCAGCCCCCCTCAGCAAAGGCTCTCTGAGCCCTCTCTCCTGCCCTCTCCCCTTACCTCAGGGATGCTAAAGCTTAGACTTCCGGTTTCTTTCAGACCTTGCACCCAACACCACCACCCCTCCACACACAAACTCACGTCCAACATAATTCCTGTAATTTGCTATATATTGGAAAAGAATTAAAATGTATCTTTGAAAAAAGAGAGAAGAGTCCAGAGGAAGTAAGGAGAGAAAAGAATTGAAAACCCTCTATCTACCAATCATGAAAAGGCACAGCTTCTGGGCTCCAAAGGAACAGAGGTTCCCAGCAGTAGTGGTGAAAGGGAGAGATAGGCTAGCAGCGCTCAAACTGCTCATCACCTTTAAATAGCCACAAAGAGCTTTCTCTCAGAGGCAATGCATGGGTGATAAGAGCTTTAGCTTCACAGAGAGCCCCTGGAATGTTTGAGCAGGAGGGGGTGGAGTGAGGACAGGTGTGTTCTTCCTGATGACGGTGACAGGGGTCCTAGTGTATATATAGCCTGCTGATGGCAAATGGGCCAGGGAGTTAGAGGGGAAGCAAGAGGGTCAGCACAAAGACAGGTGGCTTCATTCCTGGGACAGAGGCTAGCCAGGCAGCAGACACTTAGTGAGCCCTACTATGTGCCAGGCCTTTGTAGATTCTAGAGGGTATAGTCCTGACCCTGTATTCATTGAAGTCACTGGCCGGTGGAAGCCAGAGATGATAAACAATTGAAGCCAAGGCAGGAAGGATTTCAGGCAGAGTCTTGCCATATTCTCTCTCAGCAGGTCTGCACTGGGTCAGGAATCAGGCTTGTGGGAGCCGCCAGCAGCAGTCAGCCAGGACAGATTGAACCTCTGGAGGAGTTGGACACCAACTCAGCCAGAAGGAAGAGAAGGCCCACAACTGCTCACCCTACCCCTTGTCAGGTACAAAGCTGGCTTCCTTGCCTAGGGGGCTAGTGATTGATCTTGTCCATGGGGACGTTCCACCTGATGTCACTGAGGCCCAGGATCGGATGACTTGGCCAGGGTCACAGAGAGGCAGGTGATCCCCATTTGGATGCTGGCCTGGGTTCTTGGATGCTCTTCCTACTAGGTTTGGGAGTTTAGGGGAGTTGGGGAATGGTATTCCTCTATTGTGTTTGGAAAGGCTCTATCTACGGTGAACTCAGCTGACCCTGCTACATCAGGGTTTCCAGCCAATCATTGGAATGGGACTGTGGGGTATTCTTACATCCTTCCTTTGCTCTAAAGCATCTTAAGGGACCTCTCCCTAGGGGCCGAGTGGCCATAGATGAATGGACACCGCCCCCCCCAACACACACACAAGGCAGCTTTGGCTGGACTGGGCCTCTCCACCATACTCATCTCTCTCTGCAGAGTGATCCTTCAGAAACTGAGCATACAGAACTTCTTCAGCAGAGGGCAGAGGACCCAGGTGACGAGAGCCAGGGGGTGGAGTCTCACCCTGCTCCACACTTCTGGGATCAGCTCAGAGTTCTTCTCCAAAAGAACAGGGCTCCTAGGGCCATGAGTGGGGGGGATCGGAGCCCCTCCCCCCTTTCCTTGTTGTCCCCTGGGATTGCATGACACATTGTCCCTACCCCAGGCGAGCAGGGAATGACACCTTTGGATGCTGGAGTGCGATCTACCGTGGTCCGTGCCATGCAGGAGGTGCTGTGGACTCGGTAAGGCTATCCTGTGTAGCTTCCGGCTAGGCCACATTTGGGGGCGGGGATGGTGCACACAGAGAGAGACAGAGACGGAGACGGAGACGGAGACGGAGACGGAGACGGAGACGGAGACGGAGACGGAGACGGAGACGGAGACGGAGACGGAGACGGTATGTATGAGTGCCTAATTCTATTTGATATTGGGGTGGTTACTGACCCACACAGCCAGTGGCAAGCTGAAATGTGAACCTGGGTGTCTGTGATGCGTGGCTTCAGTTGCAGAGAGTCTGGGCTGACAGGATCTCAGAGTTCTGAGGGTTCTCACTGACAAGAGGGTGAAACCAAGCTCAGGGAAGGCAGAGTCAGCAGTAGATCAGGATCGTGACTGCCCTTCCCTTGGTTGATCTTTTGCTATACCAACCTCAGCTTGGTTCTCTTGTCCGGTTGACTCCTTAACCTCCAAGCCCAGGCTTGACCCTCTCCACGCCAATGCAGCTGTCTAGCGGGACCGAGCAGCCTGACTCTGACCCTTGCTTTTGCTTGCTTAGGTCTGTTGGGTAGCGTTAGGGTGTGTACTGGCTGGTTTTGTGTGTCAACTTGACACAGCTGGAGTTATCACAGAGAAAGGAGCTTCAGTTGAGGAAATGCCTCCATGAGATCCAACTGTAAGGCATTTTCTCAATTAGTGATCAAGGGGGGAGTTCCCCTTGTGGGTGGGACCATCTCTGGGCTGGTAGTCTTGGTTCTATAAGAGAGCAGGCTGAGCAAGCCAGGGGAAGCAAGCCAGTAAAGAACATCCCTCCATGGCCCCTGCATCAGCTCCTGCTTCCTGACCTGCCTGAGTTCCAGTCCTGACTTCCTTGGTGATGAACAGCAGTATAGAAGTGTAAGCCGAATAAACCCTTTCTTCCCTAACTTGCTTCTTGGTCATGATGTCTGTGCAGGAATAGAAACCCTGACTAAGACAGGGTGAGTCCTGAACTCTGAGCTCTCCCTAGGTAAATGGAAGATGTAACATATCTTCTGCACAGAGCAAGGGCAGGAGTCAACAGGTCCGTGGGAGAGCACCCATCCAAGAACGGAGATGGCTCGGCCCCTGTCTCCCACCCTTATGCCTCCCTCTCAGAATAAGTGAGGGAAGAGCTTTCCTGCTCAGCCTTGCTTGTCCTCACAGTGCCCAGGAGCTTCCTGACCTGGCGTTGAGGGAAGATGAGGTAGAGGCCATCGCAGAGGGCATTGAGGAGGCCCTCTTCCACCTGACACAAGACACCAACCTCCGCTACAAGAACAAGTACCGCAGCCTGCTCTTCAACCTGCGAGATCCCCGAAATGTTGTGAGCTGGGGGTGGGAGAAGGTTGGGGGACACCAGGAACAGACTGAAGGTTGGAATGGGTGCTGTCAGGGTGGAACGGTGCATTCTCTTCCCCCGCACAGGACCTGTTTCTCAAAGTGGCTCACTGTGACGTCACCCCTAACAACCTGGTGCAGATGAGCTCAATCCAGCTGGCCCCCAAGGAGCTGTCCCGCTGGCGGGACCAGGAGGAGAGAAAGGTGAGAACTTTGTAGACAGACCACAAGAAGGGGGAGGGCAGTGGAAGACAGGAACGGAGGAAGCAGGACAGATGGACAGTCAGGACTGAGAAGGAGCTGGAGTCTTCCACGTCAAAAGTAGGAAGAGAGCCCACGCACCATTTCTCTGTGGAGCTGGGCTGTGTGGGCGGTGGGTGGGAGGCTTCTGTGAGGCAGTCCCCAATGCTCTTCTTTTTAGCCCAACCTCAGGTTTGGAAAAGGGGCCTCACAACTCCACCCCCCTCAGTCGCTGCCCGTGGGTCTTGCCCTGCATGGAGCTCTTGGGAGTAGGGAAGACATAGCATTGCGCTGGGTGTTGGTGGGTGGAGGCGGTGGTCCAGTGCTGAGGGGCTGAGGTGTAGAGGATGCTAAAGTGCTGTTCTGGAAGAGCTAATAACCAGGTCCAGCCAGTGTGTCCATCCATTCAGCTGAGTTTCTGTTCAGGCCCTGCAGGTAGTTTAGGGGTTCCCTCTGTGCAGCAGCCATTAAGAATTCCAGGGTGGGGTGGGGTGGTGGAGAGATGGCTCAGTGTTTAAAGCACTGGCTGCTCTTCCAGAGGTCCTAAATTCAATTCCCAGCAACCACCTGGTGGCTCACAACCATCTGTAGTGGGATCTGATGCCCTCTTCTAGCACACAGGTATACATGCAGATAGAACACTCATACATAATATAAATACATCTAAAAAAAAAAAAGGAACTCCAGGGTGCCCCCCCCCAATGTATGTAACAAATGTGCAGGTTGGTCTTCATGTGGGTCCCCCCAACAGCTGGAGCAGGGGCTGTCTCTAAAGCTGTTGTCTGTCGGTGGATCCTGTTCCCCTAACTGGCTGCCTTGTCTGGCCTCAGTGGGAAAGGATGAGCCTAGCCCGCAGGGATTGGAGGGTACCAGGATGGGGGGAGGGGGTTCACCCTCTCAGAAGAGACAAGGAGGGGAGGATGGGGTTAGAGACTGTGTGAGGGGGGACCAGAAGAAGGGAGGTTAGTGATCGGAACATCAAATAAATAAATGAATAAATGGGGGGGGGGAGGAATTTCAGGGTGGGAACTGGGAAGGAAGCTCAGCTTGTATGGCTGGCTTGTATGGCTAGCTTGTATGGCTAGCTTGCCACACAAGTGTGAGTTTGAGCTCCAGAATTCAAGTAAAAAGTCCGCATGTCGGCGTGTGTCGGTGTTGGCTGGGAAGGTGGAGACAGGCAAGCCTAGTCGAATGAAAGCCCTTGCCTCAAAAAGTAAGGTGGGTGACTCCTGAGGAAGGCCATGGAAGACCAACCTCTGGCTTCCACACACATTTGCACACACGAGTACACGCATCTAGCCATCCACTAAGGTGCATGCCCACATGTGTGCATATGTACACAATCGAGAATTTCAAGGTAATGCACACAGGTCGTGACAAAGTGTGAGCCTCTTTGAGAACAGAGTTCAGTGTACCATCATCATGGAGTCCCCCTGCCTGGGTGTGGGGTCCAGGACCCCTATCTTTTTGCACCATTAGCAAAGGAGAAGGGCGGGAGAGAAGGCACAGTGGTTAAGAGCACTGCTTGCTCTTCCAAAGGACCCGGGTTCAAGTCCCGGCAACCACACAACTGTCTGTAAATCTAGTTCCAAGAGATACGACACCCTCACACAGACATGCATGGGGGCCGAACACCAATCTAAATAAAATAAAATAAAATAAAATAAAATAAAATAAAATAAAATAATTTGTTTTAAACACACAAACAAACAAACAGAAAAGGAGAGACAGGCTTCCAGGTCAGATGATTTTGCTCAAAAAGGAGAATGACAGCTAGCCAGTCGTTCCTAGGAACCTCAATCTAGGCTGGGCCCGCCTCATGCGTTGCTTAATACCTTGCTCTTAATCCTCAGAGAACAGATAAACTGAGGTTTAGGCCAACTAAGTGGTGGTCCAAAGTCAATCTAATCTTTAAATCTTTATTAATAGCCCATCTGGGACTCACTGGGACTCAGCCTGCACACTTGTTCCGTCATCACAGCCTCTCTGAGGACGGGTGGGTGGGGCAGAAGCAGAGTTGACTTGGGCTTGGGTGAAGGCCAACTGCAGTGACATTTCTTAGAGGAGGCAGGACTTCAGTGGGACCCGGAAGGGTAGGGCTGAGGGGGGCTGACTTTCTGAGTGAACGGAGAGAGGCTTGAAAATGAGGGGAACCCCCAAGGGAGGGGCCTTGAAGGAGGGAAGGGAGGGACTGGGTCCTCAGTGGCCAGAGGCGCCTGGCTGAGTTTGACTTGGTTGCTGCAGGGCCTGGACATCATTGAGCAACAACAGAAGGAACTGTACAGACTTCCCGCCTCCAAACTGACTCACAAGGGCGAGGTAGAGATCCCACGGGACTCGGACCAGATGCTGACCCTGGAAGACCTGATGGTAAGGGGTGACCTGAGATAGGCACAGGTACTTCTTACCCTGCTGACTATGGGGCCCTGAGCAAGGCCATTGCCTACGCTGTGGGCCCCATGTTTAAGACAGTAGGTCTGGCATTGGTCGCCCTTCTTTTAGCCTAACTCCAGAACACTTGCACAGGTGGCACTAAAGGCTTATCATTGCAGGCACCCGAGCCCCAACCACTCTGGCTTCAGGCAAAGGATTTTCCTAGATGCAAGAGACAGAGGCCTGTTTTATCAGTGCGTTTATTTGCTTGGAGTTGCCACAGGCAGGGACACCCTGCCCTCCTCCGAGCTTGCCCTTGCACTGGAGAAGGTCCAAGATTTAGGCCTCTAACTGATGGGACAGCTGAATCCCTTGGTGGAGCACCATCCTCTAGCAGAGCACCTCCATCTTACCCAGAGCCTGGCTTATGTGTCTCAACTTGGTTAACCAGCACCTCAGTGACCTGTGGTCCGCAAGACCTTCCCCTTGTCCCCACATCCATTACTCTCAGAAGGCCGATTTGGCTTGGTTGAGGTCTCTATGGGTCAGCTGTCATCTGGTTCTGATTAGGAGATGGGTGGAGGGCTGGCAAGTCTCTTAGCTCTTGTTCATTTGCTCAGTACAGATTTGTTGAGCCTTTCCTGGGTGCCAGGCCCTGGGGGAAATGACAAGGGGGTTGACAAGATAATACTTGGGGGTTTGCCATCTCCCACCCCAAGTGTTCAAGCCAAGAAGAATCACTGTCTGTGTAGAGAGGAGCCCTCGGGGGGTGCAGCTGCTCCTCAGCTGGAGCCAAGCACGTCCCCTCAAGAGGCTGGCATGTCAGCATTAGAGAGGTGTCAGGAGAAGGGAAGAGAGGAGATGGCAGAGGAGAAGGGGAAGGTGACAGAGAAGAGCAATCTTCGCTCTTACTGAGTACCTGCCACGTGGCCCTTTCACAAACAGCACCTCATTTGAACATGGCGATTACTGACAGTTGGTGTTCGTGCTGAAACCCGAACCATTGCCGCAGCTCAGTGTCATGGGCTGGCCTGGCGTGGAGCAGGCGTGTGCACCTGGCAGCCTTTTGAGATCTTTGCAAACCTTCCGAACAAAAGGGATTCCTATTGTGAGGGCGAAGGTGGTTACGATATTTACTCTCCTGGGCTCTGTCATCTGCTTCTGAGGACTTGACCCAAGGAAAAGATGCAAAAGTTAGGAAAACACTTTGTGCACAAAGATGCCTTTGGGGCGTCTTGCTAATGACAACTGGAGGTGACCTGAATGTCTAGCAACAGTCTTACTGTTGTCTAGCAACTGCTACACAGTTGGCCCACGGGGGAGGAGGTCTAGAGAAGGGGGCAGACGTGTCCACTGCAATGAGTGGGATACAGGGAGGATGCAAAGAATATGTGACCCCAGCTATAATAAGAGCATCCCCAGACCCTCTGCATAGGAAAACATTGAAATAATACCCAGTGTACCAACCATGGTCTGAACAAATGGTGGGGTTTTATTTACAATTATTAAATAAATAATTTCCCAACATTTCTTTAACATTTTTCAGTTTTTGGAATATAGAAACATATTTAGAAAAAATAATAAACCACATTTTTGAGACTCTCTACATATAGAGGGCTCCTGATCTTCATGGCCACCTTGCCATCTGTCCCCTTCTACCCCTGTGCTTTCCAGGAACCCATGGTGCCCAGAGAGTGCAGCCTACAGCCCCTGACAACCCCTCTGGAGGGCACCACCAATTGGCACCAGCACCACCAATGTGACTCTAACTGTCAAGTCTGCACGGGTGGGGAGGAAGGCAGGAAGGCTGATGATGGTAGCCAGCCAGAGCTACAAGTGGACATCAGCTACAACGTGGGTGGGTAGCTGGGTTTGTAAGTGGCAGAATGGGAGACCCTATGCCCGAAGGTCACCTTGGAATGAAGCTGGCTCAAGGCTTGCTTCAGGTCAGGCTGCGGGCTGGCTTCTCCCTCCGCATACACAGTTCAGTTCTTGCCTCTGCTCTTTGCAGATCGGAAATCCTCAACTAAACTGCCAGCCTTCTCCGGGGCCATCATGAACAGGGAGGAAAATGCCATCCAGAAAGCCCCAGGTCCATCTCCTGTGTCCTCTCCAGAGGTGCTCAAAGTTGGGGAGACACCCCCCAAGGAGCCACAGGACAGGTATGACTGGTAGCCGATAGGTGAGAAACCCAGCATCCTAGGTGTGGGAGGCCATCAGCTGGAGTAACAGCATCCACACACTGCAGGAGCGTCCTTCCTTATGACCGTGTCTTCCCTTGCCTGTGAGCCTCTGTTGTTGTATCTGAGTATCTGAGGTGGAACTCACACACCTTCCTGGTTCTCTCCTGCTCAAGGCCCGTGCTTGAATCAGTGTTCGGGTCTCGGCAATGAGAACGCAGTACTGGCTCTGCAAACAGAAGGGACCCTGGGGACATCCCAATGAATGACTTTGCTTGGCCCTGCCCTATCCCTTCTTCTAGGCTCCAGATGCCTGCTGGGCCCAAAAATGCCCCGCCCAGCCCTACACCCTGGGAGGGCTCACTGGACATGTTCTCCATCAAGCACTTCCGGGCCAAGGCCCAGCTGATCTCGGGACACAGCTGTCAGCTTGTCCAGGTACTTACAGCCCTCACACCCTTCTCAGCTCAGTTGGCAATTCTTCCAGTGAGCCTTGTGCTAACGAAGCAGGAGGGCAGACGATACCCTAGCCTGATTCTGACACACACACTCAGGCTATTAACTCTACCCCGAGACATAAGGGAAGAGTCTCTGCGAAGCTTCCTAGAGCCCCCCAGTTCACAGGAGGGTTTTAGGGGTGACTGATGAGTAACTATTAGTGGGCTAAGGAGTGAGTGAGGACCCATGGGACTTGGGGCAGGACAGGCTGTAGGCCTCCAGGGGGTAGTTAGAGCTCTCTGGAGGAGTCCCTGAGGGTTCGGATACACTGTCCTCCTCCTCTGACTTTGGCCTGAGGTAATGGGAAATGATTCAGCCTAAGAGGGAGGGAAGCTGGGTGCTGACCAACCACCTGCCCCAACAGGCTCTCCCGGATGTCATCCGCTCAGCAGGCCGCCTCCCTCCAAGCCATGTTTGGGATCTTCTAGATAGTATGGGCCCATCCAAGGCAAAGGTAAGCTGTCTGCCCTCTTCTGCCCCCACGTCTCAGCTCCTTCCCTCCCCAGCTAGCTCACCAGTGACCCTTGGGCATGATTCCCCTTTCCTGCTTCTTCCTAGAACAGCAGTTCTCAACCCATGACTCTCTCACAGGGGTCGCACATCAGCTACCCTGCATAAATATCAGATATTTACATTATGATTCATAACCGTAGCAAAATTACAGTTATGAAGTAGCAACGAAAATAATGTTATGGTTGGGGGGTTGGTCACCCCGGCAGGAGGAGCTGTATTAAAGGCTCTCAGCATTAGGAAGGTTGAGAACCACTGAGCTAGAGGAAGTAGCTCTCAGAGGTCTGCTGTCCTGAGTGTGCCTGCAAGCCCAGAGGATGACTGCTCCCTTGCCACTTCCTCTGTATCCTCCAGGACATCTGTGTGATCAGGCTGTGTCCCCACGGGTCTCGGGACATCCAGAACTACCGTCTGCTTTACTCCTACCTCAACAACAAGCAGTGCCACTGCCTGGCCACTGTGCCGCAGGTGAAAATGGTCCTGCTGCCCCTGCCTGCCTTTGAGCCTCTGCCAGCCAGGCTGCGCCCTCTGGGGGGCCCAGGTGAGAACCACTTACATGCCCAAATAGAACTACAGAGCAGCCAGGGCAGAGGCAGATCCAGACAGCTTGCAACAAAAGTAGCAGCCAAGAGGAATAGGCATGCTTGTATCTGCTGCTGAGCTAGCTAGGTTTGGCTTCAGGGCAGGGATCTGCCTAGGTGTGGCCCTAGGAAATCACCTGTGGAAAAGGACTTTAGGGACTCACAAGTAGGATGTGCCTGCCTGCTCTGAAGCAAAAAGCCTTAAGGCCTGGCTGGGCTGCAGTTCCCAGTACTGGAGGCAGGTTGGTTGACATGTCCTCCATTAGGCTGTTCTGGGTAAAAGCCCAGCTTGTGTTGGGACATAGCTGCCAGCTTGTCTAGGTACACCTTTCTTCATGAGGTCTCTCTCTCTCTCTCTCAGTGATACGTCCACCTCTCATTTATTCATTCTACAATAAGCCACTGCCTCAATTTGTGGTAGGCTCAAAGACAGATGATGATACACCGACTCCCGGGATGGTGTTGACTGTCTTCACTAAGCCTTGAGGTCAAACCATCCATGCCTTAGCCTCTGCCACATGACTATTGATCACCTAGACCGAGCACTCTGAGACAGGCTCATTTGCCTGCTTGCTTTCTCCCACCTCAGTGTCAGGAAGTTCTCATGACCAAAACTCCAGGTTCACTGCAGCTTTTGCTGGTTGGTGTGTGTGTGTGTGTGTGTGTGTGTGTGTGTGTGTGTGTATGAGTGTATTTACTTCCTCCAGGTCTTGGAACCCTCTTCCTCCTCTTTTCAGGTCTTGAAATTACTCACACGAGCCTGTTACTAGCTGTACTATTTCCTAAGGATGAGCTTCCAGACACAGCTATGTCCATCCCTGTGTCGAACAAGGTCCCAAAGACCGTGTCCTTCAGCAAAAGAGTGGAAAGGATCCGCTACTCACCAGAGGATAGGAGGTCAGAGGCCACCTCATCTCCCCTTGAAGAGGACCCAAAGCAGAGCTTGGCCAGGGGCAGCTTGACTCCAAGGAGTGTTTGTGCTCCACAGAGCCTCCCTAGAGGCAGGGGGAGGCAGGGACCTGGGTGGGGACAGTGGTCCCCAGAAGCAGCCTGGCGCTATTCCCAGCATCCCAGTTCAGCAGATCCAGTGTTCCCTGGCATTGGCCAAGGACAGCACCTCCACAGGGCCTCCTGTTTCCACCACGACCTTCTCCAGCACCTCAAGGTCTTAGTGACCATGAGTCACCAGTTCCAGGCCTCACTGTGGCCCCAAAGCCAGGATTCCCTGCCCCCATTCACTGTAGGATCTGCAGTTCCAGACCCCCCTGGACCTTCTTTGGGCCCCATGGACGGAGGTGGTTCTAACTGTCCCCTGCCAGAGGGGTCAGACCCTTTAGAGCCGCCAGAACAGGAGTGTTGACTCCTTTACCGATGCTGAACCTGAGGAGGGGCGAGTGAGCTCTCCCACACCTGCCTAGTTTGTATCTGTTCTGCAGTCTGTTTGATGTTGATTTTTTGGTTCAATAAAAACTTGGCAAAGTAAGAATTGTATCTGATATCTGAGAAGGAGTCTCTAGTCCCATCCAGGTGTGGCTTGATGTATCTTTGAATTTTTGTGCACAAATGCATGATTTCCCCAGCTGCTGACTGGGTGTTCCCGAGCCAACACTTTATCCCAGGACAAAGTTCTTGCTATGTGGCTTCTGGAGACATTCAAAACAAAACAAAACAAAACAAAACAAAACAAAACAAAACAAAAGCCTCTGAGCCAAGTGTGAGCATGCACACCTTTAATCCCAATGCACAGGAGGCAGAGGTGGGTAGATCTTTTAAATCTGAATCTAGACTGCTCTGCATAGCTAATTCCAGCCCAGCCAGTGCCGTACAGTAAAACCTTTCTGTGATGGCTATTCTTGCATGTCAACCTGACTACATCTGGAATTAATTAAAATCTAAATGGCTGGGTATGCCCTTGAAGGGTTTCTTTCTTTCTTTCTTTCTTTCTTTCTTTCTTTCTTTCTTTCTTTCTTTCTTTCTTTCTTTCTTTCTTTCTTTCTCTCTCTCTCTCTCTCTCTCTCTCTTTCTTTCTTTCTTTCTTTCTTTCTTTCTTTCTTTCTTTTTTGTTTTTGTTTGGTTTGGTTTGGTTTTGGTTTTTCAAGACAGGGTTTCTCTGTGTAGCCCTGGCTGTCCTGGAACTCACTTTGTAGACCAGGCTGGCCTCCAACTCAGAAATTCGCCTGCCTCTGCCTCCCAAGTGCTGGGATTAAAGGCCAGGCTCCTTGAAGACTTCTTAATTAAATTGTTTAAAGCAGGAATCTGGATCTTTTGAGGAGGGAAGATCCACCTTTAATCTGGGCCACACCTTCTGCTGGTGCCTGTATAAAGAACATGGGGGAAGGAGGCTTGCTCTTCGTCTGTTTGCTCTCTCTAGCAAGTCCATTCCCTTACTGGCCTTAAAGCCTATTTCTCAGGGATTCTGGTGTATACTGAAGACCAACTGAAGATCCAGCCTTGTGGACTGAACTGGATTCTGGTCTTTACATTGGTAGGCAGCCATTGTTAGACTAGCTGGACCACAGCCACTCTAATAAATCAATCTCTCTCTGTCTCTGTCTCTCTGTCTCTCTTTCTCTCTGTCTCTCTGTCTCTCACTCTTTCTCTGTCTCTGTCTCTGTCTCTCTCTCTCTCTCACACACACACACACATATACTATAAGTTCTGTACCTCTAGAGACTAATACACTATCTAAAATTAATCTGAGTTAAGGGGCAGAATGAGTGGTGGGAGAGAAGACAGATGGGGTGGAGGAGAGAAAAAGGCACAGGCAGGTAGGGGTGTTAGGAAAGTTAAAAGGGTGGCTTTGTTTTATTATTCACTTAGCTGTGGTGTGCACATGCACCTGTGGGTCTCGGAGGTCAGAGAAGAGCATTGTCATCCTCCTCTAGCACCGTCCACTTGACTGTTTTGAGACTGGCTCTCTCCCGGAACCAGCAGCTCACCATTCTGGCTAGCCAGCAAGCTTTACACGTCGGCTAGTTGCTATCCCCCTTCCTTTAATGCTGGTGTTAACAGAGTCTTAGCCACTGAGACGCCTCTGCAGTTCCAGGAGTTGTTTTAAATTTCAGAAGCAATAATTTTTTTCTTTTGGATAGGTGAGGCAGGGATTGGCACAAAATACCATCATGTACCCTGGGAGACCATGCCCGTGTTTATCTGTGAGGGGGCTTCTCATATACGTCTGTGACCTCAGGTCCCTCTCTGTGTGGGGTCTCTGTTGAAGGTGAATGCTTTCTGCAGGTCCTGCCAACCTCCAGGGACAGCCAGGGTTTAGGCCTGAGAAGACCTTCGGCCTGTTGAGTGGTATAGAGGTTGACCACTGCGGCCTTGCCTTGGATCTGGAGAGAGCGTCTCACAGCAGCTTTGAGTCTGGGGACTGGCTAGCTTTCCCAGACTGATTCACTCAGGACAACCTCCTACTCCCCTCCCTGTTACTCCTCTCACCCTATCCCGCCCCCCCCCCGCCCCCCAGCCCCTTTGCTGCAGTATCCAAATCATGCCTCATTCTGGAGCCCCTCTTTCTACCCCATGAGCTCTGCGGCTGCCCTACCCTCAGCCGACAGCAGAGGGGGCCCTCTACCTTGGGATGGTGGTCGGGGCTGGCAGGACCGAGTCTGAGCTGGGGGCGGGTGAGAGAGAAAGTAGAAGGGTTGGAAGCGAGGATGGTGGGCGAGGGTGGGTTGTAAGTGGGAGCAACTGAGAGTATGCTGGACAGATGAACCAGGGAAAGAAACGGGGCTCCTGAGGGAACTTCTCTGGCTCAGAGTGCACGGGATTGCGGCAGCCTCAGCGCTAAATGCAAATGAAGCAAATTACTATGCAAACCTGCAGCTCCTCTCGGAGCCGCAACTTGGGTGGCTTTCCTAACGCTGCTGAGGTTGGGGAAACTGCAGCACAGGTCTCTCCCTGGCCCGGGGCTTTCTCCTGTGGAGACAGCAGAGGCATTGGGGGGAAGAGCTAGCTTCTGTCCACCGCGGGGCCTGCCCTTAGAGGTTCAGTTTGCCCTTCCATAAGCAGGAGTGCAAACGTGGCCTTCTGACAATTCGCCCTGGGGATCGTGATTCAGAGGGATCCTGAAACCCGGCATCCTGCCTCGGGGTGGGGGCTGGACATATGACACCCCCCCCCCCACCTTCTGCTCCTAGTTCTCAAGCCCTTTTGCTTATCTCTTGATAGGGACCAGGAACGCAGCTTGGCATGACGTTGCTAGGGGGTGTGATCGGCGGTTGCTAGGTTCTAGGAATGTTGCTATGCGACGCCGGGCAGGGCCCTGGTTGCTAGGCCGAGGAGGAGTCGCCCGCTGCCCAAAGGGTTTTAGCGAACTGCGCCCGCCCCCACCAGGACGGGAGTCGGCACCCCCAGGCTGGGCGCAGTCTCTGGGGTTCCTTCCGGTTCACACCCTCTGTCACTCCGAGATCCTCTGGGCTCCAGAGCGAGGAACCCTGGGTCTTTGTACACGTGTCTGTGCGCCTGCTGGTGCGGGGGGTTGGGATAGAATGTCTCTTTTGAATTTCCATAGCAACTGCTCCGGTGTCACCCTATTGCTCCCAAAGGTTTAAGCAGTGGCGTTACAAATTTACATATATCTGCATGTCATTAACATAGAGGCGGAGCCGGAACTTGTTTGGGCAACTATCCCTGGACAGTTCTCCTGGCTTTGCTTTCATCCCGTCTGATGGCCACCTGGACTGCGCATGCGTGAGTTTTGCCTCTCGGTGTTTTTGGTTTGAAGTGGGTGGGAGACTTTTGACGGTGGCCATAAGCTCTGGTCCACTCACCTTACAGAAACATCCTAACCGAAGACTCAGTTCCTTAAACAACAGTGACTTGTTGGACCCCAGTTCTGCCTTTTCTGGCTGTGTCTTAGGTTTGTGCCCTTTTTTGTGACTCAGTTTCCTTCTCTGTAAATAGGCATACTAATCTTGAACTCGCTAGGTTAGGTGAGGATTCGTGGACTGCAACTTTGGCGCACACTCGTTGATGTTCTGGTGCACAGTAGGCAATGTATGGTTGTTTTCTGCCTCCCTCCTTAGAGTCCAGTTTCACTTGGAACCCCCGACATAAACAAATGTATTTCCTTTGCAGCTCCAGACATGGCAGGAGAAACTTCCAGATGTCAGGGCAGACCGGATTCTAGCCGTGAGATGAGAATTATTGGCCAGACCAGGTTGGTGCACTGTGGACCCTGTCCTCCACTCCGCTGCCACTCTTAAGGAGTCCACGGTGTCCTGATCCCTTGCATTCTTAGGCCGGCACCGGAGTTTAAGGTGGCAGCAGCAGCTGGCTGAGAGGCTGGACTAAGAGGCCTGTGATGAAGTTGGGGTCCAAGGACTGGAGAGGTGCTGTCTTAGCTTTCACTGAGAGAGGACTGCTGAGCTCTGGGACAACTCCTTTGTCCTTCTTGGACCTCAGTTTCCCTACTGAGGACACTTGGGAGTCTCTGCTGCAACCCAGGGTGGGGTGGGGGTGAAGAGCTGTCTTGCTGCTGCAGGCACTGCAGGGAGTGAGTTCCCCATTCTTGGGTCTATGCAAGCAGATGTGTGGCTGGAGCAGAGCAGAACTTTGAGCTGCCTCCTCAGAAGATGCGGAGTCCTTCCCGAGTCTGTTCTCTGCCCTTCTTGTTCTGGTAGAGCCTCTCTCGCTCCCCTTGCTTTCTCCCAGTGACCTTCTGACCTCAACAGCCTTGACTGCTAGAGCCACATGGAGGCAGAAGAGGCATTAAAGGGCAAAATCCAGTTCCATTCAGTGCTGGGGATAGCTCTTATTAGGCTTAATTAAAATAAATGGGATTGCTTCCTGTCCAGTGTAGAATATGTGGCTGGCGATGAAGAAGGGCGTAGGAGTTTGGCTCTGATAGGTCATTTGGCTTCTGGGAGGAGATAGGGCTGTATGCAGACCATACCTTGTGGTTGTCATTCTGACTGCTGTATACCGGACTGCTCTCTGCTGGCAGTAGATCAGTCCCTTCTCTGTAGCCACCTGTGCTCCACAGGTGAGAGTTCCAGGGACAGGCTGAGAAGCTGGCAGTGCCCGGCTGGCCTGCCTGTGTCCCACTCTAGGGGCCAATTAAGTCTCTATCCCTAGCTGTGCCGATTAACAGCTAATAAGGCAGCAAACACCTGCAGCTATGGAGGCGAATTAAGAGCAACAGTCGGCATAATACACAACCCGATAAGTGAGCAATTAACAACCGGAGAAAGATTAATAGAAGCAATTATGTCCTACTCGGAGCTCTGTAAATACGACTGTCAACCACCGGGGAATTCAGTCCAGTCTCACCTGGCCCCACCCTGGCCATAGCCTCTGCCGGCAGTGGCAGTGGAGACACTTGAGCTAGTCTGTAGAGGCTGGACCACACAGCCATTGACTCATGGGGCACGCCTAGATATGTACACATATGTATATACATCTAGGCATATAGAGAAATGGCCCATAGAACATAGTTGCACAGACATGCCCCAACCGTAAAACTCACATCCCCACAGATGGAGATGGGTAGACAAAGACACATAGAAATCCTTCCAGAAATGCATACAGTCCTTCAGAAAAATGCCCTCTGTGTCACAGACACTCCCATGTCACACAGAGCTAGAAATAAATAGTATATGCTATATATAGTAACCTAAATATAGACATATAAACACACAGCTTCATACACATGGGGTCATATTTACATACATACCATGTTTGCCATCTCCTGATGGCCACCTTGCTTAGGGTCATCTTAGTGAGAGCTAAAGCATGGGAGATGTGGCTTGAAGGTAGGAAGGGACAGGAGGGGACAGAATGTGTGTGAATGTATATGCAAGGATGATGCATGCTTATGCTTCTAAGCATTCACACATGCTGACATGTGCGAACATGTCATCAGTTTGTAGATATGTTCCAACATGTCAGCATGCATGCACCTGTATACTTACATTTATATTAACCTATATTGATGTGTCATGATGTAAACATGATTGTGTGTTCTTCATGTGCTTGGGTCTGGTAGATCTGTGGCTCTCTCTCTCTCTCTCTCTCTCTCTCTCTCTCTCTGTGTGTGTGTGTATGTGTGCATGCGTGACTCATACTCAGTTCTGCATAGTACCACTGTCCATGAGAGGGGATTTACATGTGACCTGTCTCTCTATGGGGCTGAGTGAGGGAAGGGTGCCTTGAGGAATCTAGGAATTCTGGTGATCCATGATCCTGTGCAGCTAGAGTCCACCTCCAGGAAGTGGAGCTCGAGGAGAGTTAGGGAGTCCTTAGGGGCTCTTTGGTTAATTTGGATTTCCTTATAGGGTCTTCCATCTGCTCTAAAGAAATGGACCTGAAGGTTCTTCTGATCTGAATGAAGTTCCCATGGAAACCCCTCAGACTGGGAAACTGAGGCAGGAGAATGCTATCTTAGTTGCTGTAATGAAACCATCATGGCCAAAAGCAGTTTTCTTCAGATTACACTTCCACGTGAACTCAAACAAGGCAGGAGCTGAGGCAGAGGCCATGGAGGGGTGCTGCTCACTGACTTGCTCCCCATGGATTGTTCAGCCTGCTTTCTTAAAGAACTCAGGACCACCAGCCCAGGGATGGCCCCGCCCACAACAGGCTGGGCCCTCCCAGATCAATCACTAATTGAGAATGACCTATAGGCAGATCTTGTGGAGGCATATTCTCAATTGAAGATCCCTCCTTTTGGATAACTCTAGCTTGTGTTAAGTTGACCTAAGATTAGCCATCACAGGTGACAAGTTCAAGACCAGCCTAACCTACAGAGTGAGTTCTAGGCTGAAATTATACAAACAAAACTAATATGCAAGGCCAGGGCTGGGAAGATAGTTCAACTAGTCAGATACTTGCTATGCAAGCAATGGGAGCCTGAGATCAACCTTCAGAGCCCACAGTGCTAGAGAGGCAGGTGGGGTCAGGGGGATCCCTGGCCTCACTGGCCAGGCACCCTCACATAATCTGCAAGTCCCATGTTCCCTTGAGATACCCTGCCTTGTTTCAAAAACAGAGCAAAACCAAGCAGAACCCACAATGAACAGTTCCTGGAAAACACTGCCTAAGCTTGCCCTCTGGCTTTACACACACACACACACACACACACATGAATACTGCCCCCACTCCAAAACTATCCACACCCACCAAGTCTCCAGTCTGGGACACACACCATCATACATAAAAATCCTGCTGTAGGGGCTGGAGAGATGGCTCAGAGGTTAAGAGCACTGACTGCTCTTCCAAAGGTCCTGAGTTCAAATCCCAACAACCACATGTTGGTTCACAACCAACTGTAATGAGACCTGATGCCCTCTTCTGGTGTGTCTGAAGACAGCTACAGTGTACTTAGATATAATAAATAAATAAATCTTTAAAAAAAATCCTGCTGTAAAAGGATACAGGCCAACATGTAAACATAGAAAATCATGAATGTAGACACAGGGAATGCTCCTTGCAGATACACCAGGACCTAACCTATCCACCATGCCTCGGCCCTCTCTCACACAATATCACACCCATGGGCCCACACACTGTCATTGTCTGAAGTGAGCCTAGGGCTAGCCCTAGAACTCAGAGGGTGTCCATCGACAAGTCCCCCCACCTCCCTCAACCTCTGACTGACCAGATGATGGAAGTTGCCGCATCCCAAGAGAACTCTCCATCACTGCTAGCCTGCCTGCTGATAGGCAGGTGCACCGAGGCCCAGCTGTGCAGAAGGGGTGACGTGTAAATAAGATAACAAGGCCCACCAGCACCTCCTCCAGCCTCCATGCCCTACACCAGGATAGACAGTGAGTTGGCTCCGAGCCTCCCCTACACTCAGACCTCTGCAGGATGCAAAAGCACCCTGGGCTTAGATGGATGCTAACTCCCACTGGGAAGAGGGAAGAGCCACCTCCCAAAGCCAGGATTGGGAGACCACAGGCAGCCCGCTACTCCCCTGCTGACCACTGATCAATGAAAGTCAACAGAATGTCAGACAGAGAAGCAGATCTGGGGACCCCACAAATCTATCACAAAACATCTGCTTGATGGACTCTCCCACCCAGTCCCTCTGGTCTAGTCTTTGTGATTCAGTCTCGTTTTCATTTATTCGTTCACTCACTCATTTGTCCATCCATCCATCCATCCATCCATCCATCCATCCATCCATCCATCCATCCGTTTGTCTTCTCACTTATTCTGCCAATAAAAACATGAAGGAAACCATGACATTTAGTGACCCTGCTTTTTCTGGATGCTGGCCGGGACATACAGAGTGGGTGAGGGGCAGACATGACCTGGACCGGCAGGGATGAGCGGAAGGGATATCTCAGACTCTCCTTCTTCCTCAGTTTCTTGAGATGCAAGAGGAGGGGCCACTTCTGCAGCTGGAGGGAGAAGCACCAAATCCCAGGGCGGTGGATAATAATAGCTGCCGAGATACGCTCTCCCGTACGCGGTTCTAAGTGCTTTCCATGAATTAACTGAGTACATCGGTGCAGCAACCCACAGAGGCAGCTACTATTATTAACCCCATTTGTGGTCACAGGGAGGTTAAGTAACTTGGCCAAGGTCAAACAGCTTGTCAGAGCCATCCCAAGTGTTTAAAGCATTCCAAAGGAGGCAGCTAGCCTTCCAGCCCCTCCCCTATGCTGCAGCTCCTGGGGCCTTCTGTGTATGCCCGCAGACACCTCTGCATTTCAGTTCATTGCTAGTCCCCTTCCTCCCAAATAGCTCCTCTTAGAGGTGAGGAGATGACCCCACAGGCTCTATTGGCTGGCTTCTGGTAGTTTGGAGGGCAGAAATCTGGAGTCCCAGGTTGAGATCTAGGGTCCCAGGTTGAGGTTCAGGGTATTCAAAAGGGCTGGAGTCCCAGGTAACACAACCCTTTGACCCTGTGGACCCATGAAACCATTAACTCTAGCAGAAAAAGGCTGAGAAGTGGAGGCATCTAAAGTAGAGGACCCAGGGATATCTGTTGCTTGGGTCTCAGAGTCCTGGAGGTGGTTCGTAAGTGACTGGTCCAGCCAGACAGTGGTGGCGCACGCCTTTAATCCCAGCTCTCGGGAGGCAGAGGCAGGCAGATTTCTGAGTTCGAGGCCAGTTTAGTCCTCAGAGTGAGTTCCAGGACAGCCAGGGCTACACAGAGAAACCCTGTCTTGAAAAAAACCAAACCAACTAACCAACCAAACAAAAAAGTGCCTGGATCAGAGTGTAACCAGAGAGTCAACCATGCGGCAGGGGTTGGTGGAGAGGGGCAGAAGCGCCTGAGTATATTCTCTCTCCCGCCTCAGCCCAGACCTTGCCAACTTCAAGCTACTTGTACCCAGGAAAACACTTTGGGTCCAGTTCCATGCTGGAAGCCACGGTGGGTCTCTAAAGGATGACTTAGTTCCTAATCTTGTCACCTCTCTCACTTCTTTCCTACTGCTCCTGCCCCAGGGGTTAGGGAGGAAGTAGGGTTCCCAGGGGGAAACCCCTCGGTGTCCACCGTCGTTCCGCTCCGCTTCTAAGGGCCCCAGGATTCCTGCTCAGTCTCCAGAGGCTTTTTCACACAATTACCCAGGCCAGGAATTTCGATCCCTGGTGCCAGCGCTGCCCTTGTTATGCAAATGTAGGCAAATGAGATGCAAACAGAGCAGTCCCAGATTAACAGAGAAATCCCCAGCAGCTGGAGGAGTCACCACAAAGTCAGCTTGCTCTAGCGTCCCTATTACCCCCTTGTCAGGCGTCACCCACCTGGATCCGCCAGGGCCACCACCCTATCCTTCTCCCCTCTAAACCAGTGATCCTCAACCTTCCTAGTGCTGCGACCCTTTAATTTAACTCCTCATGTTGTGACCCCAACCATAAAATCATTTCACTGCTACGTCATAACTGTCATTTTGCTACTGTTATGAATCGCAATATAAACACCTGTGCATTCTGATAGTTTTAGGTGACCCCTGTAAAAGGGTCAGTCGATCTCCAAAAGGGGTCCCAACCCACAAGCTGAGGACTGTTGCACTAAAAGCTGTCTTTTCAGACATAGGAAGGGCCTCCACCCTTCCAGCCTCTCTCCCTACATTTACCAGATCATGGTAGAAATGGAAGTTAGTAACAGTATCTCCCAATTTTGTTCATATAGAAGAGGGAATCTCTCTCTCTCTCTCTCTCTCTCTCTCTCTCTCTCTCACACACACACACACAGAGGATAGAAGAGTCCCTGCTAAGTTCACACAAATACACTCATTCAGATCCAATTACACACAGCCTTGCCCACTGTACTGCATAAATCAGTCCAAGCCTTTGCCTTTTCCCTTTCCTGACATGCTATAAATTAAGCCACCGTCATTCACAGGCTACAGTGCAGTGGGTCATCTGCCTGTGTCCTCTCTCTGGGACTACAGGATGAAAGATACTCCTGATAGAAGGCCACTAGGCATGATGACCAGTAAGCAAAAGACCCTTTCCCTGGGCATGACCCTGGAGAAGGAGCCCAGTGTGGGTAGTGCCTACCAGAGCCCTTGGAGGTTCTGGCTAGTGTCTGTGCCTGTGGGAACCTGGCCCCTGGCAGGCCCAACCAGTCCAGGCCCAACTTCTAAAAATAAGAGCTGAGGAGCGAAGCCTCTGGTTGGTTCTGTGGGAGCCTGTTGCCGTGGCAACCCTTCTCCGAGGCCTCCCTCCTGGCTGGGCTGCCCCGTTTGGCTTCAGGTCTCCGTGCCAGTCCCCCTGTGCTGGCCCCTCTGCCAACCAACCCTCTGTCCTGTCTTCCTTGGTGGGGGGAGCAGGTGGGGGTTGGGGGTGGCACAAGCGGGAGGACCTTGGGAACCCCGACAGAGCACAATGGCCTGTGTGTGAGGCCCAGGCTGGATCTGCTTGTGTGGAGTGTGTGACAGTGGGTGTGTGACTGTGTGTGGCCTCTGAGCTGTTCCCTGGGTGTGCATCAAAACCTGTGACTCGACTGTCAGAGTCCCCGTGGATGGCTGTGCTTTGTCTCTGAATCTGCACCCATGTGTGACTAGATGTATCTGTGTGTTGAGGGAGAGAGGTGGCTATGGCTTCCTGGGAATGTCCCTACCCAGTCCCTGGAGTTATAGGTGGGCAGTATAGAGGAGAAGGTAGCTCAGAGGAGCCAGGATTAGGCCAGGGGTCAGCAGGGCATGGCAGGGTTAACTTCTCCTAGGACCTGCTATCAAATACCTAAACTCCAAGTCTTCGCCACGTGGGAGCTGGAGAACTAGAGGGGGAATATCCAAGGGTAAAAACTAAACCCAGGAGTTCACGAATGCACATGTGTATTTGTGTGTGTGTGTCTGTCTGCGAAATGTGTGCTATTGTCGCTGCCAGTGGTATAGCTCCTCTCCCCCAGCCCACCTCTCCTCTCCAATCAATCAACAAATCTCCCCTCCCCCAACCCACCTCTCTTTCTCAATCAATCATCAAGTCTTGTCAAATCTGCGGCAATCACCGTTTCAGCAGTCCCTTCTCATTTTCCTCTCAGTCGCCATGGCCAGACCAAGCCCACCCGTTCTTTCTTACCCGCTCTGCTCTTCCGCAGGCTCTGACAGCACTTCAGGATAGCTTGCTGCTTTAGCGGCTTCTTGTGTTGCCACGCCCATACATCCCTGTCCTTTCTGCATCCCCGCAAGACTCATGCACATTTGACTTTATCCTCAAAGCCAAACACAACTCTTCAACCTGGTCTTTGGACTCCTCCACTCTAGATTCGTCTCCCAAGTTCTTGCAGCTTGAGCTACTACTGAGAGCTTCCAGGAGTGGTCAGGATGTCTCTGGTCTGTGCCTGTGCACATGACTTTCTTGCCTAGAGCAAGGAATCTTCCTGTGCTAGTCTCACTTTGGGACTCTGGGTAGACATTACTTTTGTTCCCAAGGTGGGCCCATGATTTTCTGACACCCTGGCAGCCCTTTCTCCATACACAATGTCTCTGTCTCTCTTTATGGGATTGAACCTGGGGCCTTGCACGCACTACCCGCTGAGCCTTTTCTTACTTGTTATTTTGAGACATGGTTTTACTGAATTGCCCAACCTCGTCTTGAAATCACTCTGAACCTAGGTATGACCTGCACTTTGAATCCTCCTACTTCAGCCTCCTGAGTAGCTGAGATTCCAGGCCTGGTGGCACTTTGTAGGTGTGTGTGTGTGTGTGTATAGGCCAGAGGTGACAGCAGGTGACATCAGGTATATATTTTTAAATTTATTTATTTTTCATGTGGTGTTTTGCCTGCATGTCTGAGTGAGGGATCTGTATCAGATCTTGGAGAAACAGACAATTGTGAGCTACCATGGGTGCTGGGATTTGAACCTGGGTCCTCTGGAAGAGCAGTCGGTGCTTTTAACTGTTGTGTCATCTCTCCAGCTCAGCCTTTATCTTATTTTTTCTTCTAATTTTATTTTTCTAACTTTTTTTGTTTGTTTGTTTGTTTTTTTCGAGACACAGTTTCTCTGTGTAGCCCTGGCTATCCTGGAACTCACTTTATAAACCAGGCTGGCCTTGAACTCAGTCTTTTTTTTTTTTTTTTTTAAAGATTTATTTATTTATTATATGTAAGTACACTGTAGCTGTCTTCAGACTCTCCAGAAGAGGGTGCCAGATCTCGTTGTGGGTGGTTGTGAGCCACCATGTGGTTGCTGGGATTTGAACTCTGGACCTTCGGAAGAGCAGTCGGGTGCTCTTACCCACTGAGCCATCTCACCAGCCCCGGCCTTGAACTCAGAAATCTGCCTGCCTCTGCCTCCCCCGTGCTGGGTGGCATGTGCCACCACACCCGGCTTGCTTCCTTTCTTTTGAGAATACAGGCATATACTGCTGCATCAAGCTTCTCACAGTGCATGCTTGGGTATCGAACTCAGATCTTTCTGCTTGCTCACCAAGCCCTTTACTGATCACCATCTCCCCAGCCTGTATGTATTTCTAGCAGCGTTTCCCTGGAACATCTGTAGATTTGAAGGAAAGATAAAAGTCTAAATTGGAACAAAGAAGTCACCAGTAATCCTCTCAGATCAACGGTGTTTATTTCTCGCAGACACTCTACACATTGATTACCTATTTCCTCTGTGCATCCAGTACCCTCCCCTTTCGAAAGTTTTTTTTTTTTCCCCTTGCTTCATTTCTCTGATACAGTGTGACCAGTCCCCGCCTCAGGTGATTAAAAATTCCTCAAGAACATGACTTTTAATGTTTGCACAATATTCTTCTATATGGATGGATCATAATTTATTTAACCAACCCTCTACCACTAGACGGTTTTGTCAGCTATAATTTTTCACAGTTATAAATAATAGCACTGAATATCATCGTACGTGGTTCTCTTTTATTTATTTATTTTAAACACCTCTAGTTACTTCTTAGATTAAGCCCCTAAAAGTAGACCGATAAGGTAAAAAACTCTCCACACCAGCTGCCCAGTGGCCTTCCAGGAAAGTGGTTCTAACTCCCTTCATCCTCGGAGCCTAGCTTCCAGGGACTTGAGCTGTCATCCACTCTGCAGCTGTCTTTAAACAACAAAACAAAGCAAAACAAAAACCTGGATTAATTTCAGGCGGCAGAAACAGGTATTGTGTGGTAGTTCTAATTTGCATTTCTTTTTCTCCCGGTGAGATGAGCCCTTTGTAGGACTCCTAGCAGTTGAGCACCAGAAGAACTGTAATTATATTTGTACTCCCGGCCTCTGCCACACCCTCCTCAGCCCAAGGTCTGCAGCAGGAGAAGGACTGTGTTCCTGGATTACCTAACTGAGACTTCCATCAGCCTGGGCTTCTGGCTTAGCTCAGCTCTGAGACTTGGACAGAGCTTATACTTGGGCCTCATGTTGAGTGGGCTTGAATGTGGCCCAGTGTAGTGTGGGAATAGGTGTGTGAGCAGCCGCTCATGTTCCAGGGCGAGGAGACCACTTGTGCTAATATTCATAGATACAAGGCTACCCCAGTGAAGAACCAAGGTGTAAGAATTAGCTAGCTCGTCTCTTCCAGAGGCCCGAAGGTTCTCTGATGCCTTTTAGTTCAGAGATGGGCAGGAGCTTAGGGGAAGGGTGCGAATGAGACGTGGCAGCAAACAGGCCTGGGGTCAAGTTCTGCTGAGACAGGGAAGTCTTCGTCTTTTTGTAAATGCAGGCACAGCTCTGTTAGAATCAGCAAGCTTTGTGGGTTATGTTTTGTTTTTTTTTTTTTTTTGTTTATGCCTTTGGCTGGAAGGATTTAATTACTCTCTTTGGTGATGGTGGAACAGAGAAGGAGCACACCTCTCCCAGGGTGGCACAGCATCTCTTCGGGAGTTGGCCCTCTGCCACAGGGAACATCTTGGAGGCAAACCTCGGCCAGGGTGCCCTCACCCATTCTGGTTCAGGACATGTTCCAAGACAGACACGCACAATTTCTCTGCACATTACCAGCCTAATGATACTGTCGTTTGGAGTCTGGGAATGAGGAGAAATCGGCTTTTTCTCGGTAATTAATGTGAGTGATGGGCCCTGAGATGGCGCAGTAGCAACCCCCCCCCCCAAGTGAGAGAAAAAGGATCTCAGGAAAGTCATCCTGGGTCATCCCCCTGCCTCAAGGAAGGTCTGTATTCTAGCCCTGACCTCTTCCTGGGCTCCCTGGGACTGAGCGGCCCCCACCCCCCATTCTCCTTGGCTATTGGTCATTCCTCCAAGAATCACTAAACACTAAGCACTAAGATAGTCAAGAGTTTTCTCTTTAAGGCTGCTACCCACAGTCCTTCACGCTGCAGTCCACATTCTGCCATGCCATTGCCTTCGGGGGAACTGTGTATATGTATGTATGTGTGTCTGTTCTTCTGCCA
The DNA here is from genome assembly GCF_978045245.1 of Mus caroli. Taxonomy (NCBI): domain Eukaryota; kingdom Metazoa; phylum Chordata; class Mammalia; order Rodentia; family Muridae; genus Mus; species Mus caroli. The sequence continues at coordinate 27,681,169 of NW_028227261.1, read as the reverse complement.
CACCCACCCAATCTTCATATGTGTGTGCTGTGGATCTGAACTTGGGTGCTCACAGTCCCCGCTCTGCCACAGCAAGTACTTTATCTGCTGAGTCATCTCCCCAGGCCCTCCCTGTAGGGAATTTTTTTTCCTTCTGTATTTATTGAAGGCTGAAGTGAAAATGCCTGGGTGGGAGCGAGTGGAAGTGGCTCCTGTAGGCTTTGTGAGAATGTTTGGGAATAAGCTGGGAAGGGGCTGGGGGGCAGGGGTGGGGACAGGGGTGGGGGCAGGGCTGAACTCTTACCTGGCTCTGCTTCCTAAGAGAAACTTGACTTGTGACATTCTCTCTGGATCTCTGCCTCAGTGTCCCCACTGTCCTTGGGGGACACTCTGAGACCCACTCATTGTCCTCTCCAGTCCTTGATGCTGGGTCATTCAGGGGTGATACTGTCAGCTCCACACTTTGTCCCTAAACAGCTCAACTCCTGGGACCCGGAGAGCCCAATGCACACAGCTCGGCCATAAGTGACCAGGGTGCAGAAGAAGGTTTCTACAGGGAGCCCAGAGGAGAGGAGGGTGGAGCTGGAGAGGATGTGGAGGAGCTGGAGGACGGGCCAGGGAGCCGCACTTGCTGACAAGCCAGGTCTATTGGCAAGCAGCCTGGGCTCAGGGAGCGGTCAGCATACAAAGAGGGGCTTGAGCCTGGCCCAGTTTGCACGAGGCATTCCTGGAGCACAAGGGAGGAAGGATAAAGAGGATGCAGGAAGTCCCCAGGGACCGGGCGGAGGTCAGGCGTGTAGAGGGCAAATGCTTGAACCTGTTCTGACAGCACTAGGGAGCCATTGGAGGCTTTAAACCAAAGACCATCGTTGGGTTTGGGACCAAAGTGATGGCTCAGAAGAGACAAGGCATGGGAGGGAGGGGCAGAGAAATGGCTTAGCAAAAGTGCTTGCCACAACCTGAGTTTGGATTCCCGGAACCTATAATAAAAAGCCTGATGCCATAGTCCACATTTGTGAACCCAGCTCTCTAATAGGTAAACGAGAGGTGGAGACGGGGATTTTCTGGAAGCTCACTGGCCAGCTAGCCTGGAGTACATGCACAGCAACAGGAACAAGAGAGACCCTGCCCCACCTTGATGAGGTGGAAAGCTGTCCTCTGCCCTCCACATGCCACATGCATATCATGATGTGTGTGTGGGTGCACATGTACATGCATGCACATGCACGCACACATGTGCACATGCATATGCATGCACACACGCATACATGCGCGCGCGCACACACATGCAGCGCACCCACTCAGCCTCACTCCCGTGTGTAGTTGAAAGCACATTTAGGTCTGGGGGCTGAAGGAATGAGAAACTTAGGGGTGGGAAGAAGGGAGACTGGCCCATGCTCCATGAATCTGACAATGGGCTACGTGATTGCTGATGATCCGAGATGAGTCTCAGCCTCCTCTTCCTCCCTCTTTGAACCCTCAGTGGCTCCCATAGGTCTCCAAGAAAATGTCCTGCAACAGTGGTCCCCATCTGTTTCTCTGTACCTCTGAAGTCTTGCCCCCACCCCATCCTGTGCTCTGATCAACAGTGTTCCACAGTTGGCTCATTTCCACACCTAGGCTTTTGCTCATATTAATTATTGTCTTCTCCCTCACCTCACCTAGACCGTCTTCCCTCCTGCCTCCCCACCTCCTCCGTGAAGCCCACCATAACTGTTTAATTCTTTTCTCTCTTAGTGCAGGCCTGGGTGGACCATGTAACCACTATGAACAGTTGCTTAAGGATCCCAATGGAAGAGCCGAGTCACTGGTCCGGGGTAGGGTGGGAAGCTCCATCCTCCCGGGGTCCTCTAGGGCGAGGGTGGGGTAAACAGTCTCATCTGCAGCTATCTTTCTCCCCAGCCAATGGAACTGTTGTTATTGCTCCAAATTAGGCACCAATTTGCCCGTGTAATTGTTTGCTAATTGGCATGAAATCCTAATGTAATTAGTTGGGCCCCTTATCGGGGAGCCTGGGGAGCCAGAGGCAGTGGGGGGCCGCTATAGCATGGAGGGTCTGAGAGGCTGGGGACATGTTTGAGAAAGGAGCTACCATGGAGGCTGGAACAAAGAGTGACGGAAATCTCAGAGTCTTCTCAGTGAAAGGGCTTTGGCTAGGCTAACACTTGCTGCCCATCTCACAGATGGGGAAACTGAGGATAAAGGAACCTCCTGGGAGCTAGTGGAAGATCGGTGTGACATCTGGTTTATTGGTCTATAGCAACCATTGCTGGGGGTGGGGGTGGGATCAGGGTGGTAAGGACGATGGATTTCTAGCATCTGTTTCTAAAGGCAGAGGAAGTGGGCCGGGGGAGGGGACCCCACCCACATTAATGTGCCGGATACAGAGCTCAGGCAAGATGTTAAGCAGCTAGAGCTGGAGGAACAGTTGGGCCCATGAAGCTCAGAGAGTTTCTCACTGGGGTGTTTGGGGGAGACAGGTATTAAGAAGATGGGGCTGGAAGCCTGCCTTTCCTCCCTCCCCTGTCAACCAGTGGGGTTCTCTGCTTAAGCCCTAGACTCCCTGCCTCTCCCCATCTCTCTGGAAAGGATCTTAGAGAAAGTACTAGAGCTTTCTCCTCTTAGCTTGGCAATGCTGCTTTCCAGTTTTTCTGGAACTATGTGACAGCTAGCTCACTTCCCATTGGTAGTTTAAATTGTCCATCCCAGGATCATTGAGGCCAGGAGAACTGGCAAATGCTATGGAGTAGTGATCCCCAGCTCTGTCTGTGCCGGTCCCTGGACAGGTACTGCATACTACAGGACCCATCTGAACACGAGGACCTCTTCCCAGAGATCCCTATCACACGCTGGCTGGCTGGGCTGAAAAGTCAGACGTAGGCATCACCCCAAATCCCAACAGCAGGGGAAGCAGGTTCAGAGGTCACCTGGGAAATCTGGTCAGACCTCTTAGCTCTCAATTGGGCTCCCATACACCAAGATTTGCTAACAGCTGAGCAGAGACCATAGAGAGAGGATCCTGCTTCAGCCAGTGGGCAGATGGGCTCTGACGGTCAGGGTGGGAGCAGCAGGCCCCTAGAAGGCCATCTAGAAAGGGGCCTGCTGTCAACAGCCTGGCCTGCTTCTCTCCCTCTCCCTCTCCCTCTCCCTCTCCCTCTCCCTCTCCCTCTCCCTCTCCCTCTCCCTCTCCCTCTCCCTCTCCCTCTCCCTCTCCCTCTCCCTCTCCCTCTCCCTCTCCCTCTCCCTCTCCCTCTCCCTCTCCCTCTCCCTCTCCCTCTCCCTCTCCCTCGTCCCCCGTCCCCCACCCCCACCCCCACCCCCACTGGTGGCAGCTGACAGACAGAGGCAGGGCTGGTCCTAGCACTTGGGTTACAGTGTCCCTACCCGAGCAACCAGTCTCCTCACAGCTGACTCTCCTGCTTCCAGTCACTCCTGTGCCCAAAGTTCTCTGCATCGGTGCCCAGGAGTCCTTCCTCTTTAACTGCTGTCTCTCCTATCTCGGCCATTTCCTGGTCACTGTCTCTTCGATGTCCCGAAGGTGCCTCAATGCAGCAAGTCCAAAATAGAAAGATTGGCTTCCCCCAGCCTCTCCCCATTTGAGTAAATGGCACACTCTTCCCCAGGGCCTTTGCACCTGCAATCTCCCCTATTTGGACAGCTCTTCCTCCCTCTCCTCCCCCAGGTGTCTGCTTAGATGTCACCTTCTCAGCGACAGCTTCCTTAGAAACCTTTCCCAAGCAGCCCCCTGTGCTCCATCACCCCTGCCCCCTCAACCTGCCGTATTCTTTGCCTTTGTCCATGTCACACACGCTCTCTCCACGAGCCAGCTCTTTCCTGAGCCGACTTTCAGCCCCCCTCAGTGTTTTGTTTTGAGACAGCCTCACTATGTTTCTCTGTATGGCTTAGACTCTATGTAGACCAAGCAGGCACAGAACTCAAAGAGCTCTGCCTGCCTCTGCCTCCCGAATGCTGGGATTAAACTCGGGCACCACCATACTCAGCTCCTACTTGTTTCTTAACACATTTTTTTTCAATGTGTCTACGCATGTGACGTATGTGTATGCATGTTCATGCATGTGTGGGAAGACATGCATGCGCTCCTGGATACATGTGCATTTGTATGCATGGAGAAACCTGAGCTGACGTTGGGTGTCTTCTTTAACCACTCTCGCCCTCAGTCATTGAAGCAAACAAGTTCTCTCACCCAAACCCAAGCTGACTGAAGGCTAGTGTGCTTAGCTAGCTTCCCCTGGGGAGCTTGTGTCTCTGTCTTCCCTGAGCCATAATCCCAGGCAGGCTCCCTTGCCCACCGGACATTTGCCTGGGTGATGGAGATCTGAATTCTCGCCCTCACATTTGCCAGTGTTTCATTTACTGAGCCATCGCTTAAACAGATTTGACTGCGATTCTGTCCTGTACAAAACCATTCATAGCTCTCCTTTGCTTTCAGAATAAAACCGACCTTGGGTTTTGCTCACAAGGCTCTCCCTGATGTATTTCTAGACTCTTCCGAGTACACACACACACACACACACACACACACAGCCTTTTGATCAGTGCTCTCTCACTTCTGCGGCCCTGCATTTTCAAGTCTTTCCTTCATTTAGGCCAGCTGGTTCTCAGCCTTCCTAACGCTGCAACCCTTTAGTACAGTTCTTCATGTTGTGGTGACCTCCAACCATAGAATTATTTTTGTTGCTACTTTGTAACTGTAATTTTGCTACTGTTATGAATTATAATGTAAATATTTTTTGAAGGTAGATGCTTGCCAAAGGAGTCACAACACACATTATACTCATGTCCCTACTTTGGGTCCATCCAGGTCTCTTGGGGACTCCTACATAGAAGCAGGAGGCAGCCCCTGTCCTTAGCTTGAGACTAGCTGTGGATTCGTACCCTATAGAAATGGCTAGATTTGGAGTCTGCCCTTGCTTCTGTCTCTTGTTTGGGGTCCTCAAGGTTCAGCATAGAGCATGATTGAATAGAGGAGCCACCAAGGCTGCCCTATTCCCTGGGACTTTGAGCCTTGGTCCTCTTCTTCCTCAGAGACTCAGATTTGGGATGGGGAGGGTCAAATGATTGGAGTGTATACATAGATTTGCCTGAGTCCTCTGGTGTGTGTGTGTGCACACACATGTGTATGTGTGTGCGTGTGCATGCACGTGCGCGTGCGTACACTTTTGAGTATCTTAGATTTCTGAGAAGATACCCAAGCTGCTTGGGGACTATGTACTCTGGGTACGTGTATGCAGGTGTTCAGGGACACTGCTGCTTCTGGTTCGAGTGGTCCTTCCTGCGTTCTCTATGCAGAATCTCCAGCACAGCCAGAGTCAGCAAAGATCTCGCAGCAGCGAAGGCCCATTGCCTAAGACAGATGAGCTGCCCCCATGCCCTCAGCCAGCAAGGTGGAGAAACTAGCTCAGGTGCCCCTCCCACTAACGGCCCATCCTCTCCGGCTGTTGCCTCCCAAAAGCCTATTGAGTACACATGGGTCGTTGCCCAGCCCCTGGAGGAGGGCTGGGCCCAGGGTTGGTTTCCATTCAGTAGCTAGAGAGGGCAGTGGAGAGTGTGGCACTGGCTGCTTCTCTATCTTGTTCTTGTACTTCCATGGCCTTTGACCCCAGCACACACTCACACACTCACTGGCACAAACACTTGAAGATATCTCATGACACAGAGAACAAACACACTGGAATAGGGACTCATTCATACACATTCTACAGATATGTGCCAGCACAAACTCAGGACCTGAAATAGAAACACACAAAGACTGACACGCTCATATAGACAGATGCCCAGGAGTACCAATGACACCAGACAAGCTTTCAGGAGCATTAATTTGGCAACAATCACGAGCTCTAAATCTTACTGCATTGACACATTGCCCCATGCAAACACTGACATAGGGTCACAGAGGAACAGCCACAAAGCACGGTTTCATCCAAACACATAACACATCTGCAGGTACACATTTGTGAGAACACCAGTGGAGAAGCCACGCCCACCCAGCTGTGCTTGAAGCCCAAGCTGCCTTTGAAATTCAAATCCCCACACCCAGTCTCCACCCTGTGGCCTTGCTGGCAGCCCCAGCACCCTGCTGCCAACCCAACCAGCAGCTCAGAGCTCACTGGGTCTGTTGGCCTTGAGTGTGTGGAAATGAAAATTTATTCCAGGGTAGATCTAGTCCTGCATGGGGTGCTGTCAGCCTCAGGGGTGGGTCCCTTTATAAACAGGAAGAGGTAACGGTGTCAATCTTCCCCAAGGTATGACCTTGACCCAATCTGGTGGCCAGTTGCCTCAGAGTTACCACAGAAAAGGGACCTCTGGGAAGGCAGGCTCAGAGCTAGCAATGCAGGCTGGTAATGCCAGGCATGGTGGTTTCAGCCCTGGAGGAGGGAGGGTGCTGCCCAGAGAATTGTTCCACAGGTCCCTGAAGGTGAGAATCACAGGTCTACCCTTCGTATCTGCTGACACACATACACTTACATCCCCAAACTAGGCACCTGCAGGCACATACCCAATAGCAACATATAGGGACCTCACTGGAAGCTGGAGACTTGCTGGCACCTTAAAGCACAAGGCACCTTAAAGCACAAACAACTAGGTGGGGACAGACATATAGAGAATCCATTGCATACATCAGATCCTGGCCACACCCTGACTCACCAAAGACTGAATACACAAAGACCTGATAACACTGTTTTCATACAAGAAAGCACATGTGCATGTGCACCCCCCACATACACAAGAGTGAGAGAGAGAGAGAGAGAGAGAGAGAGAGAGAGAGAGAGAGAGAGAGAGAAGGCAGGAAGAGGCTGTGAGCATCAGAGGAGATGGAGATGATGCCTGTGAAGGGGCTCACAGATTCTGGTCCAGAAAGGAACAGAGACTCTTTCCAGAAGGATAAGGACTCTAGGCAGGCCTGGAGGGCTGGTGCATCTATTCATCTTGGCTGCCCTGGGTCTTTCCCTCTGGGCTTTGTACCACCTGGATCCTGCCAAATGGCCTTGTGCCAAGAAGGACATAATGGGCAGAAGCGGGAGTGTGGGGACACCTAGGGCACCAGCTTATGCTGCCGAGCCCCTCTGGGGCCAGCCACTATAGCAGGTGCTTTTCATGTATTGTTAAAAAGAGCCCTCAGGCCTTCCCTAAAATCTCTATGGCCACCCCATTTCACAGATGAGCGACTGACAGAGTCAGACAAGACCCATGTCTCTGCCTTATCCAGGGTTCCTGCAAGACCTTGCTTCAGCCCTGCCCTGTCCTCATCCTCCCTGTCACCTCCCCGAGGGGACAGACCAAGCGCCAGCTGTGGAAAACGATTTATTTCAGGATTAGAGTTGATCTTCCCAAGAAGACCTGCTCCCTCAGGGTGACAGACTTGGAGAGCTTGACTCCTGGCCCTGGATCCTGCCAGAAGAAGCTGGCCACTGGAGTTTAAGACAGGTGACCAGAGCTGGTAAGGATTGCAGAGAACATACCCCACCCACACACCCCAGGAGGACAGCCATCCCTTGGAGTATAGCTGTCATGGCTGGGTGAAGGAGTGAGCCTTCTACCTCACCACCATGGATGATATAGTCTGCTCCAGGCTGGGGGTAAGGCCTCTGGAAGAAGTCAGCAGGGAAAAGAGATTCCTGGAGGTTATGGTCCGAGGGGGTGGGGCTCAGAGTGCCTGGCTAATCTGCATATCAGAGTGGGAGTGGGGCTTTGGGTACATGAGTGGGTGGTTGTGTGCGTCAGTGTGTGGGGAGAGAGTCTGTGTGTGTATGGTGTGCCTGGGTGCAGTCTTTGTATGTGTCTGCCTAGGCTTTGTACGTCAGGAGCTTGGATGTTGCTCTGAGATCTCTGCTTTCTTTCTCTCTCTCTCTCTGTGTGTGTGTGTGTGTGTTCTGCACGGTGGATAGTATTTCCATGCATAACTCATTTTATGTTTGTGATTATATGTGGTATAGAGCATATGTGTACAACGCCAGTGTCTGGATGAATGTAATCTATGTGGACAGGGCAGGGTCGTGTGTAACTGGTGTTGTGTGCAGATGGACAAGGTATTTCCTTGGATTTGGCACGAGCCTGAAACAGTTGCCAGGACCAATCCCTAAGGCCTGAAGCCAGCAATCGTGGGATTAGACTAGGGGGAAAGTCATTGAGGCAACGTTTGGGTTGTCTCCTTTGAGGAACTGTGTCTGATCCCTGACCCCAGCCTAGAGCTATGGGTGAGGGCATAGATAAGTAGATGGGTGCCCTCTAGACCAGAAAAATGAGGTTGGGGGATTGCATCCTGTGTTGTATATGTAGTAGCATATGATGAAACTGTGAATCCCTGAGTTTGGCAGTGTGTGAATGAGAGCCACCTGCCTGTGTAGTCATAGGCATGTCTGTTAGCACAGATGAGGGTCACCTGCCTGTGTAGTCACAGGCATGTAAGTTAGCACAGATATGGTGGGGAAAGGATTGAGAGGGGTGTTCTGCAGGGAAGAGGATCCACATTGAGATGCCATAACACACACACACACACACACACACACACACACACATGCGTATGTACGCACGCACACGGTCCAGAATACAACCACACTGGCAGCTCCCACATGACATGGGTTTCATTGGGCCCTTCTCTCTATGGTCTCAGCCAATAGAGGTCCAGTCCAAGACTAGGTCTTTCCATTGTGAAGGGCACTGGGATGGGGTCAATTTCAGGACCTGAATTCTGAGTCAGCTCTATGTCCCCAGAATCTAAAGCCCTGGGTCTTGAGGAAATCTGAAAGGAACCTTCAGTCCCACAGATGAGCCAACCTGGGCACAGCAACATCCTAGGCACCTTGTGTCTGTCGTCTCTATGGCTCTGGGAAGGCCAAGTAATTATTTCTATTTTACAGAAGGAAAAGAACGAGCCTTAGAAAGGCTCTAAAATCTAAACTCTGTCTAAAATCCACACCGTTCATGATGGATGGGAGGCTTCTTATGACCCCAGACTCTTCCATTTTATCCTATGAGAAAGGGAGATGTTGTATGTCTGGGTCAAGGGTCATAGCTCAAAAGCTCTGGTGGAGCCAGTTGTCTTGGCTCTCTTTTCATGCAGCCACTCAGTCAGTGCTGACTGAGGACCCACCTGTGCCTGTTGTCGTGCCGGGTGCCAGGGGACCAGCTGTGAATAGACAGACAAGGTCCTGTCTTCATGGAATTCACAGCTCCCAGTCGGTATGCAGGGAGACCGGGGATGTGCGTACATAAGAAAAAGAAAGCTCGTCTTCAGAGTGATGAGTGCCACCAAGGAAGATCAACTGAGGCGTGGCATGAAGCAGTGGGGGAGGGGGGACCTCAGAGGTGTAGCCGGGAGGGTAATGTGGAAAGCTGGGCTAGAAGTGGTGAACCATGAGAACTTTGGGACATAGGCTGGAGGTTTTCATGAACAGTGAGGAGATAATGGGACGAGTTAAGGCCCAGAGTATGTGGGGTGAGGGGACATGACAGGTGCGGAGAAGCTGACAGGGCAGGGGACATGCATAGCTTGGGACTATAAGAAGAAGCAATTGTGTTTACATAGAAGAAACGGTTCAGTTCGCTTCAGGAGAGTGTCCTGGCGTCAGAGAGGTAGGAGTAGGAAGGCAGAGGTGAGGTCTGAGAGTCTGCACACTTGGACTTTGTTAGTGGCAGAGAGGCTGTGAAGAGTAGGTGCGTTGGGGATACTTTTGGGGGGTGGGTAGAGGAAGCCATGAACTTGCCAATAGACTGAGTCCCAGTGCCTAGAAGAGAGCAGACACTCCAAACATACCTGTTGGATGACTACTTTATAAAGAAGCCTTCTTGGTACCAGGCTCTCGATCACTCACGTGCACTGTCTAGTGTGAAGCAAGCATGATGACTGCCCGGCCCCTAAGGGACTTCTCTACAATTGTCTGTCTATTCACACACTGCTCAAACGGACTGCACAGAACCAGGATTCGATCCTCTGGGAGGATTTGGTGAGGGGATATCTAATCCCCCCTTTTCTCCCCAACTCCAAGAAAATGGAAAACACCCAACCCAGATTACCCAAGGCCTCTCAACCCCTTTAGACACACAGGACGTCCTGCAGGAGCCTTTTACAGCAGAGCCCTCCCGGACCTATGACCCCCTCCCCCCAGCATGAGGGTGCCATGCCTGGGAGCACTGAGGCAGACCTTGCTGTGGAGATTATTGAATGGATTTGGGTATTTTGGGGAACATGATGTGAGCTCCTTTTGGTGTCCCAGGTGGTTGTGGGATTGGAAAGACTTTGGTGCCCTGGAATGCCCGGCTGGCTGGCAGTGGCAGGCGAGCAGGAGCTGAGTAGGGGGCACGCCGGGTCTCATCGGCTGAAAGGAAACCTGCCTAGGCTCTGGGCCAAATAAATCATTGGGAAGGGAAGAAGAACATTTTCTCATCTGTTTAAAGGGCAACGAAGCATAGCAGCTCTGGCCCAGCGGGAGGCGAGGCTGAGGCCAGGCGGGTGAGGCCAGGAAGCTCCCTTGCTTGACCCTCATTCTCTCATGAGCTGCCCCGCTGGCCCTGTCTTTGACGGTGTGCTGCCTCCCAGCTGGGATATTGGTGGTAGTTATTCTTAACAAAAAATATTAATTAGTTGCAAATAAGATCATTATTGTCAAAGGCCCCTCCTCAGGGCCTAGCACTTGCTAATCCATACCTTGGACCTTCCCGGACTCCAGGCTGAGCCTGCTTATGCTTTTTATACCATTCCATACAGGAGGAAGCAGAGGCCCAGGAAGCAGAAGGCATCTTCTCAAGGTCACCCAGCATAACAGTAGGTCAGAGTAGGAGGCCCCCTTGCTGCCTATATGTATGCATTTGGTCCCCTTCATCTCAGAGGTTCCAGAGCAGACTCTCATGGGACACAGAGCTGAGGTCACTGTCCTTTGCCCAGAGTGTAAGGATGCAGGGGGTGGCTCTTGACTCTGCTCAAGCCTTCTGTGATTGAGCTCTGGATGGTGTCTCTTCCTAGGTTATCTCAGCCTCAGGCTCCCTGGAGGGGGGTGGGGGTCCCTCCTGGGGCTAAGATGCATTTTTCTCACCCCCGCCTGGGCTGTTCAGAGAAGTAATTTCTCTTCAACCAGCTGGATTTGAATATGGAAACAATTTGTAATTACTCCAAGTCCTCCTGGGCGGGCAAGCAAGCAGGCAGGCAGGCAGGCGGGTGGCATTATCACCAGAGTGAGTCTGGAAGGGCAGGGGCTCCTGGGAAAGCAGGTGGGGGAAGCCCTCATATGGGGGGGCTTCCCAACATCTGCCCTAGTCCAGACAGCTGTACAACCCCTGACAACTCCTGCTGTCTCTACCCAGTTTACCTAGCTTCTCCTTCCAGGGCTGCCCCGTGAGTCCCTCAACACCCACCACCATTTCCATAGGGCGGGAGGTCAAGAAGTCAGGAGCCAACTAAGAGAAACAGATAAATAACTTCCCTGGCCCCTCCCGTCACCCCTTACCCAGCTGGATCTCTGAGAGCCGAGGAAGAGGGTGGCTTTAGAGATCCAGCTGCCTCACATCTGTAAGAGACCTGCCTGCCTTTCTCTTGGTGCTAGGTCTCTAGCATGCAAACGATCATGAATATTCATAAAGAGGGAGGCGGGCTCCCTATAGGGAGAGGAAGGGGCTGGAGCTCTGGAGAACAAACGTTGCAGGGACTTCCAGAGATCGGTCTTTGCACCCTTGTGAGAGCCGTCCGTGTCCTAATCACGCTCCCCACTTTTGTCTGCCTCCTCAAAGCTCCCAACTCCGCAACTCCGTTGCTTCTCACAGTAGGCAAGAAAAGAAGGAGCCCAGGATTTCCCACTGCGTCTGGTGGCTGTCATTGCCTTGCAGATGGCAAAGCCTGCCTGGCTCAACTCTCACTCTGGTAGTTGAGCCTTCTAACTATGCCAGGGTATGTTTGAAGATGCTTATCAAGAATCCAGGAGCTCTGCCTGCCAGGGCGAGGCCCAAGGCATTGGCCTTCTCAGGGCTCCCACAGGAAAAGGGGAGGTGTAAGCCCAGACCACCTCCCTGTTTCACACAGCTTCATAAATTCCCTTAAGGTGACAGGTGAGATTCCTTCATCGCCCCTTATTACCTCCTTCCATTAAAGTCGATAATCTCTCCCAATCACTCACAACAAATGTCACCAGGACAGCTTTAGGGGGGAGGGACAGAGGGAAGAGACAGGAGAAGTTCTCTTTGCCTCTTTTTGGTAACTCCTCTGGGAAGAGGTGGGTTTTTCTCATCTTGCCACAGTCTGTAGGTGACAAAAGTCGAGTTATAGGGAGGGTGGGGGGGAGTTAGCAATGAATGGGCCGTGGACCACTTTGTCCTTACAGGACTGGTCCCTCCACGTGTGTGAACCTTCCCAAGTATGTCCCAAAGTCATTCCACCCTCGTTGCAAAGCTGCCCCCTGCTGGCTTCTCTGCCCAGAGTCATCGGATTAACCTACTTGTTTTGGCTGCTGTGGTGTGTCCCCAGTCGGCCCACCTTCCTGATGGCAACATGCCCAGGCCACAAACAGCCTGACCAGAGCCCTGAGCCATGGACATCTCTCAGGATACCGCCTGAGCCGTGTGGGCTTAGGCTCCACCCAACTGTTCCTTGGCACAGTGCCAGGATGGGGTGGGTCTGTGCATCTCTGTGGCTTCTACACAAACAGATGCAACATGGGGGCGCCCCTGGCACAGAGAAAGGCACTTGTGGGAGAAGAGACTTAGGAAAACATGTAACATACTGCACACGTGTAGCATCCCCGTGCCTAGGGACATACAATATCACAGCGATGAACACCAGAATATGCAGTAAACATGCCACGCTGCGGGGGTTATGTGTGTTGCTTCTACATACGAGTTACCCATAGCATGCTACACACATGTGGCACCTGTGAGCTTCTACACATAATTCTTAAGGCACATGGAAAAAGCAGCATGCATTCAGGACCTGAGCGCATGTCAATGCATATGTGCAGCATTTGCATGCACCCAGCCAGGCTATATTGCAGTGCACACGCAGGGCACCTGTATGCATATGTAAAGTTCAGTGCTCCGAGTGTCACCTGCATGCACAGGGACACGCAATGCAATATGCACTGCATACTGGGGAGGGGGAGAAAACGCTTTAGCCTCCACAGCTCGGGAGACCCTGGCTGCGCTAGACGCCACTGGCCTGGGGTTTCGCTGGAGGGGTATCACTGGGAGGCTCACTCTGCAGTCCAGGCGGTCACAGGCGGGGTGGGGGCTTACCCTGGGCTTCTCCCGCGCCGGCGCCTGGGGCCCAGGGTGGGGAGGGGGAGGGCGCGCTTGGCTCGGCTGGCGCTGCTCCCCCTTTAACAGGAGGCGGCGCGCGTCGCCCCCGCCCCCCCGCCCCTTCTCCCGCGGCTCCTCGCGCCCGGCCCGGCGCGCGCCCCCTCCCGGGCCCGGCCCGCGCAGGCGCCGCGTCCCGCCTCGGCCGTCACTCGGCCCGGCGCGCGCTGCGGGCAGCGGCCGGAGCGGCCGGAGGAATCCGGTTCGGTGGCAGCGGCGGCGCTGGGAGGCAGAGAGGAGGATGCGGCACCGGCGATCAGAGGCTGGGGCTGCGGCCGCCACCCGCGAATAGGAGGCGGCGCGCGGCGCGGGCGGTGCTCGGGGCGGGGAGCGGGGGGCGGCGCGGCGAGGAGGCGGCGGCGGCGGCGGCGGCAGGAGCCCGCGCCCGGCCCGGCGCCCGCCCGCCCGCCCCGTGCAGCTCCGCGGTGCTTGCTCTGCACCCGCCGCTCGGCGGAGCGGGAGCCTCGGGCCTCGGCGTGGCTGCGGCGAGCTGCCCTGCGCCCAGCCCGGCCCCCGCCTTAGGGATGGCAAACTTGCGCCCCGCGGCCGCCTCCACCAGCGCCGGCCCCCGCTCCTGCTGCTGACGGCGCCCAGGTGAGTGCTCGGCCCCAGACCCCGGCCGGCCCCGCACCGAACCCTCGCGCGCGGTCCCGAGTGCCCGCACTCGGGGTGCTCCGTGAGCCGGTCTTGCTTAATTCTCCTCCGGCCCGAACAGAGTCTGTCCAGCGCTCACCCAACCCCCGTCTTAAGAGGGACTCCCGAGGCCCGGGCCGAAGCCCCCTTAGTCTCCCGCGAACCCCTTTGCTACCCCCTCCCCCAGCCTGGACCGACCCCTTGCCGTCTATGTCAAAGTCCCCCACCTTTAGAATCCTGACCCAGACTGCCACACCGCTGTCGCGAGTCTTGCCCTGTCTCGGCCAAGATCCCAGCAGTGCGCCCCCGGTCTTGATTTGAACCCCCTCTCCAACCTGCAGCTCGACTGTCCCCCCTCCCCCATCTCCCCTCCTAGTCTGGCCGCGGGACTCTGGACCTCTCCTCCACTCTGCCTGGAGTCGTTTCGGTCCCCAACTGTGTCTGCTAGTGCCCTCCCCCGCGCCTGCACGGCGACCATGCTTCCCCTCTATTTCTGCCCCGAGTGCCCCTTCCCCCATATCTGCCCAGAGTCCCGCCTTCCCTTTCCAATCTCTGATGCAAGTCCCCTCCCCCTCAGCCTGGAATTGGGGCCGTGTCCCCCTTGCTCCTCCAAGCCCCTTTCCCCAGGCCGAGATCTCCATCGAACCCGCATCCGACTCCCGCGTTCGTCTTTGGCCGGACACCCGCCCCCCTCCCCCCGCATCCTTATCCTCCCACCACCGGTCTCAGAGCCAGGCACCAGACGCACTCTCCTGCACCCCCGGGGGCTGGCATGATTTGGGGGACTGGAGGCTGTGAAGTTGGCGGCCACTCCTGCAGTCGGCTGGGTCCGAGGGCACAGCCGCGGGAAATCCTCCGCGCCACGGCTAGTGCAGAACGGGCGACCAGTCTGTTGCCCGCGGGGGGAGGGGCGCCCGGACCGAGAGATGCCGCCCGCCTGCCCGCCTTGCCAGCTGCCTGCCCGGCCCCTGGGCGTCCTCTGGCGCCCCCTGCCCGCAGCCCGAGACCCACCGCCCCTTCTCGCGCGGACAACCCTGGGTTTCCGCAACCCAAGCGTTCGTTAGGTGTCTAGGTGTCTGCGGGACTGACGCTGGGAAGTCCCTGGGGAGATGAGGTTGGTGGGTGAGGCCAGGTGCCCAAACACTCCTGGTTGTAAGGCTATGTGCTTTGAGGAGGGATGGTGTACAAGGGACGAGGGACGGCTCATCCCAACAGCAAGTCAGGAACCCTTTGAGTACCAGGCACAGCTCGACTGAACCTGCTTTTTGGAATGGTCTGGTTGCTTCTTGGGCTTGAGTAGGTATCCCTTGGGAGTTTCTGCCCCCCCCATTACAGCCTTACAAGAGAGGGACTCCTTCTGGTTTGGGCATAGAGAAGGCTATGAACAAACCCACCTGACCCAGGGACAGAGCAGACACCTGAAGAGTGGGGTTCAGCAGAGACACCCTGGTGATGTTTTGGGGGAGGGCAGGAACCAAGACTGACAGAGGTTGTTCTTCCTCTCGGTTCTTCCTCTTCTGCCTCCCTCCTCACTACCTTGTCCTGTCTCCTCCCCTCTTTCTCTTCAGAAAGGGGCAGGTCTCGTTTAGGGTGTGTGTCAGTGGTGGGTATTTCTGTAACACAAAGGGAGGTTCTAGTTAGTCTCAGCTCGCCTCCCTCCCTCCCTCCCAACCCTCAGCCTTTGAAGGTAAGTAGCTGAGACTCAGCCTTTGAGCGGGTGATCTGGCCACACTATCTAAGTAACCTTCCTGAGCCTCAGTTGACCCTCTATAAAATGGGTCAGTGGCCACTGCCCCATGTAGTTGTTGGGAAATGGAATCAGATTGCACTGTGAAGTGTCTGACACCCATCAATACTCATGATGATGCCTTTTGCTGCTGCCCATCAAAGCCAAGGTCAGGTCCCTGCCGACTGCCGAGTCCAAGGAGGAACATAAAAGGAGTTCTATTTTCTTCACTTTAACCTTCAGAATAATAAAGACAGAAAGTACCTTCACCCCTCTAGCCCCCAAGGGGTCCAGGAAGCCTGTGACTGTTAGTTTTTGACTCTTTTTCCCTGGTTCTGCAACATCTGGATCCTCCCTGACCACAGGGGCAACAGTGAAGGCCAAGCCAAGGGCTCTGAGGTCTAGATTAAAGTATACAGGCCAGGGGAGCGGAATCAGTATAGAGACGCGAGTCAAGGTGCCCAAAAGTAGGCAGTCCGTTAGAGGTGGCCCGCATGGAAAACCAGTCACTCTGACATACAGAGCCTTTCCTTCTTCCCAACCATTGGAGATCAGATATTGTCAGGAACTTTCCAGGTTTCTTAGCGCTGCAGGTCAGAGTTAGGGGCAACCTGGCCTGAGAGCTGTGGAGTTTGGAGGAGCCTAACACTGACGTGAGTGCTTCAGTGAAGGGCTGGTAGAAGGAGGAAAGAGCCACGAACCCGTGATGCTCTCTGGTCGGTTATTCGTCTTCTGGCGGTGCGGCTAGACTGGGGTTCTAGCGGGGAGTGGCAGCCTCTGAGCTATCCTCCCGCCGGGGCAGCCCTGACACTGGGGAACAAAAGCTTTCGGTTCCTGTAGCAACCGCTCCAGCTGCTGCAAAGTTCCGGGGAGGCGGGCGGAGGGCGGCTGAGTCACCGCCCCCTCCCCTGCCACCCGCACGCCCCCGCCCCCGGGGGCCGCCCCTCATCCCAGTCGGCTCGGCCAGCCTTTCTCTCGGTGTCTGCCGCAGGCCTCCGGAGCAACCCTCTCTGTCCTCGGTCCGGGAAGGCCTCGCCCGGGTCGCCCGCTCCTTCGGTCCCGCCCCCTAGCTCGAGAGGCTGGATGGAGGGTGTGCGCCTCCCTGGGTGCCAGAGCTCTTGGAAAGGGGTCCCCGAGCACCCTGCCCCCAGCTCGAAGCACGGGCGGGAGACCCGGAGGCCCCGTGGCAGGCACCGATGAAGCTGAGGATGAGTGACGGGCGCGTGAATTGGAGCTGCCAGGTGGATAAACGCGACGGATGTGCGCGTCGCCGCGCCCCCTTCCCCGCTAGTCGCCCCTCCCCCGCCCAAGGCCAGGGCTTTCCACTCCCTGCCCAGTGTCCAAGCTTACATCTGGTCTCCCTCTAGACAAGAGTCGATCTGATCCAGGGGACACTCCGGATAGCGGGCTCGGAGGTGCCCCACCCCCTCTGCTCTTCACCTTCTACTCCAGCTGCCTTAGGATCCTTCTTTGGTGCAGAATGGAAGCCTGAGGCTGGGCAGGTCTGTGGGGTCTTCCAGGATCCCCATTCTCTCTGAACCTAGACAGAGAGGAACTCCCGGGAATTCTGGGGGTGCTTGACTGAGGTCTGTGTTCCTGAGAAAGGTTACTCTAGGCAGCTCCTCTCCCATCTCAGTTAAGGAAAGTCCTGAAGCCTTTTGACCATCTCCACCAACCTTATTAGACCCAGGAAGTTCTGCCTTAGAGCTGACTTTGGCCTCTCTACTTTCTAGAACTTGTACCTTGGGAGGGTCTGTGGTCTTCTTCGACTCTGAGGTGGCAAAGCTACTCTTGGATTAACCCAAAGGGCAATCCCTGGTACAAGAACCTGGACCTTAGGCGAGGGGAGTGTCAGCCCAGTTCTAAGAGACCACGAACAGAGAGCTCATAGGTTTGTGGTGAGTCAGGCTATGTGTTAGGGAGGCTGATGGAGAAGGCATGTGCCATTCCAAGGGTAGTGATGACATTGTATTCCCCAGAGAGGGAAACTGAGGTCCGGGTAGTTATGCATGGGGTAGTAATCACTTGGGGTCTTCCAAGTCTTTTTCTTGGATATGGGCTCTGGGTCAATGTCTCTAGGAGGACAGGCCACCACCGCACATTTCAGGAAGATGTCGAGTAAGGCCATGGCTGTGATTCCAGCTCCAGTTGAGTCTTTATCTTACTGTGAAGGGTAGGAAGGTAAAATACCTTCTCTCAGTCTCTCTTTGAAGCAGGAGCTATGAAGCAATGAAGGCTATACCCTGAGGGCGGGGTAAAATCCTGGACTGGGATGAGGTGTCTGAAGGAGACTAAGTGGATGTGGGAACGGGCCAGTGTGTGCAGGTGGCTCCTTTCTGGAGAAGCCAGACCTTGGCAAGGACCAGTTTGGATTTAGCGTTTCTTGATGGGCTGGGAGCAGCAGAGGTCCAGGAGATGGGACCAGGGCTCTGTGATGCCCCAGCTTTAAAGACACGGGGAGGGAGCAATGGGTAGTCTCCCACAAGGACAGCCCAACCCAGTTAGCTTGTCATAGACAGAGTCACAGGGCCAAGCACATGTGTGTGTCTACACATGGGAATAGATGCATCTCTGCATGTATGTGGTGGTCTGACTTCATTGTGTTTAGTGTGGTGTGTGCACACCCATGTATATATGAGGTCATAATGCTGTGCTTGTCACAGATCTGCATGCATGTGTGCCTCTTCATATGGAGAACACTGTAAATGCATATATATGTGTGTATCTCTCTCTCTCTCTCTCTCTCTCTCTTTCTCTCTCTATCCATCTGTGCATGCATGCTTTTGCGTATGTATATGTCTCTGGGCCCAAGCCTGTTGAAGCCCAGGTCTGTTGAGGTGTATGTACACGGAAAGAGGTTCCCTGCCTTGCTCTAGGTGGGGGAGGGGAGGTCAGTTATAATGAGCCCCCACCTCCCCTCTGCTGAGCTGCAGCCATGGCCTGAATTTTGCAGCCTGCTTAAAAATAATTGGGGGCAGCAGGGGGGATTGGTTGTCACTCATCACCCTCTGCCAGCTTGGCTGGTTTCGGCAGCAGCCTGGGTGCAGCAGCCTGGGTGGGCTGAACACTTTGGGACAGGCATGATTGCAGGAGGGAAGGCCAGGGCTCCGGCATCTTTTTCAGCTTTGCAGAGGAGAGTAGGGCAGAGACAGCCTGTTCTGGCTTCTGTTGGTCTTTGGAGGAAGGTAGGGCAGCTCCTCTTGAGTGAGTGAGCCTAGTGCTGCCTGGCCTCCTTCCTTTCCGGGATGGTTGGGGAAGGACAGTGCATGTCTATGACGGGGCTCAGGCCTGGCTCAGAGGTGCCCCATGTGGGAAAGTAGCATTTAGAACTCTGTGCACGCTGCAGCGGGCTTGGACTACTAGGGCTCTAATTTCTGTCCCCTGCTCCTGGAACTATTTAGAACAGTCCTGGGGAAATTTGTCCCTAGGGGACAGCTGTATCTTAGGAAAACCTAGCCACACCTGTGGGCTGTCCTGCAGCGTGTCACTTGTCCACTTGGCCCAAATCCCAAGCAACAAGCTAAGGGAGAGCACAAGCAAGAAGTCCTGGGGTGGGGGTAGGGGATGGGGGTCGAGGGGGTGGGGGATGGGGGGGCTGATTGTGGGCCTGGCCTGAGGTCCTGAATTACAATTCTAACTAGTTCACTTTCATGTGATCTTGGGCAGGTGGCCTTGTATTCTTCTCTAACATGGAAGCGCTGAATCTTAAGGATCCGTGCAGTCCCGTGGGCTTTGTGGTGGCAGAGAGGATGGAGGCTGTGTGGCCATGTTAGAACTGGACTGGAAGGAAGTGAGGCAGATCTAGATTTGCACCAGGCTGTTTTGAGGCAGTGGGATAAAGGCTGGGTGGGAGTGGTCAGTGTTTCCCTGGTGGTCTGATGGATGGGAAGGTAGCTGCAGCCTTCTGCCTTGCCTTGCAGGGTGGGTCTTGGGTCTTATGTGCCCTGCCTGGAGTGAGTTTGCTCTTGCTGGCTGATCAGCTGAGCATAGCACTTTGAGGGAAGGAAGTCAAGAAACTGGCCTTCACTCTTCAGACTTTGAGAGAACACAATAAGAGCGAGCCGCAGGCCCTTTTCCCGGCCTTGGAAGCTAATCCTGTGGAGAAGACAGGCTTTGGTGGGAATGACTGTGCCCATTTTGTAGATCAGAAAATCAAGGTTCATGAGGCTCACCCACCCAGCAAGTGGCTAGCTGAGCTGGGCCGAAGCCTGGTACCTCCCTCCTCGTTCCCACAGCAGCGGTACCCATGGCATTCACATTGGCAATATCCTGTCTTCCACAGGCAACTGCTGGGTTGGGCACAGTTCCTGGCACCTGGCAGTGACTCCACCCCTTCCTTTCTTGCTCAGTGAAGGGAGAGAGTGAGAACATTGTTCCGGGAATAACCTTGAATCTCGCTGATTTATAAAAAAGCAAATGGTTGTCAAACACCGCCACTTTGGCTGCTGGATTACACACGGCACTCCTCATGGCTGATCACGACACGCTGTGACTGAGAGCGGTGTCTTTGGAGGATCAAGGGGTGTAGGGACGGCACTCGATGTGTATGTCAGGCCCAGACACCTCTGGCCGGCATGCTGAGCAGGAGGAGCTGTACATGGTATTGATAACTAAGATTCCCAGAAAACACCAGCATCCAAGCCTCCTCCTGAAACTTTCCTCTAAGTTATCTCATTTTGTCCTTGTAGGAGAGATGAGAAAGGTAAATTTTATAGGATACCATGAGATAGCTCCAGCTATTTTACAGGAAGAAAAACCAAGTCAGAGAGAGGTCATCTGCCTGGTGTAAGGTCACAGACAGGCCCAAGTGACTTAAAAGAGCATGGTCACAACCACAGGTTCCACTACTTTCGACTGGTCACTGAAGCCCCAGAGCACTTGCTGTCTGACCTAGAGTCCCATTGACTTCTGTTTTTTTCCCCCCCACAGGGCAAGGGACATAGGATGACCCCAGCCTGTCCCCTCTTACTGTCTGTGATTCTGTCCCTGCGCCTGGCCACGGCCTTCGACCCTGCCCCCAGTGCCTGCTCTGCCCTGGCCTCGGGCGTGCTCTACGGGGCCTTCTCGCTGCAGGACCTCTTTCCCACCATTGCCTCGGGCTGCTCCTGGACCCTGGAGAACCCAGACCCCACCAAGTACTCCCTCTACCTGCGCTTCAACCGGCAGGAGCAGGTTTGCACACACTTTGCCCCACGCCTGCTGCCCCTGGACCACTACCTGGTCAACTTTACCTGCCTGCGGCCTGGTCCAGAGGAAGCCACAGCCCGGACTGAGTCGGAGGTGGGACAGCCGGAGGAGGAGGAAGAGGAGGCGGCAGCGGCAGCATCGGGGTTGGAGTTGTGTGGTGGCTCAGGCCCCTTTACCTTTCTGCACTTCGACAAGAACTTTGTGCAGCTGTGCCTGTCGGCTGAGCCCTCTGAGGCCCCTCGTCTGCTAGCGCCTGCTGCCCTGGCCTTCCGTTTTGTGGAGGTCTTGCTGATCAACAACAACAACTCCAGCCAGTTCACCTGCGGCGTGCTCTGCCGCTGGAGTGAGGAGTGTGGCCGGGCTGCAGGCAGGGCTTGTGGCTTTGCACAGCCAGGGTGTAGCTGTCCTGGGGAGGCAGGGGCCAACCCCGCCACCACCACATCTCCGGGGCCTCCGGTTGCCCACACCCTGTCCAATGCCCTGGTGCCTGGGGGCCCAGCCCCTCCTGCTG
Organism: Mus caroli; assembly: GCF_978045245.1. Taxonomy (NCBI): domain Eukaryota; kingdom Metazoa; phylum Chordata; class Mammalia; order Rodentia; family Muridae; genus Mus; species Mus caroli. The sequence continues at coordinate 27,659,837 of NW_028227261.1, read as the reverse complement.
AGGCTGACTTGCACTCGGGGAGCAGCAATGACCTGTTCACCACCGAGATGAGATATGGTGAGTCTGAGCGAGGCCAGATGGGGGCGGGGCATCAAGGGGATTGCCGGTGTGTGCTGGTGTCCATCCTGGCCGGTCCCTGCCATTTGCAGAGTCATTCACAGATGTCGCCTCTGCGCTCAGCCTTGTCCGGATGGAAAGGTCATCAAAATCAGATCTCACTTGAGCGGGATGCAGATGAGGGAGTTCAGAGTGAGGTCGATATCTGGGCAGGGGACCTTTCAATGGCCAGTGGAGCTTCCTGAAGAGAAGGGTGTGGGAGCACAGACCTGCAGAACAGGTGGGAAGGAGACAGAGCCCAGGAGCCAGGAGGGCATCTCAGGCAGATGGAGCTAAAGGGCACTGAAGCCCAAAGCTGGAGCGAGTGGCCGTGGCAGACCCTGGCGCTGTGAGCTGACAGATTTGCCTGGAAGCTGCAGTAGACAGGGCGCTGAGATGGATTCCTGCCCACACAGGTCAATGACTTTTGGCAGGACCCCAGGGTCAGGGCAGAAGGGGGTGAGGGAGAGTGTGCCTGGGTGGAGAGGCCTGAGCTCTGAGGATGCCGCTGAGGCCTAGGCTGGCTCAGCTCCCAGCGTCCCATCTCCCCCACTGGGCCCATGTCTTCTGGGACCCAGGCTGCCAGCTGCTGGCACTTCTTGCTGACTGGGCAAAAGCTCTTCGAGTCCTTGCGCCTGCCTGCTCCCACACCCACCCCGGCTTCACAGTCATGGCCACCTTCCACTGACCCGCTTCCTGTAGCTTCTAGTCCCAGCTCTCACCCGCCAGCTGGACCCTCCATGCTTGGTGACCATGCTGAGCCAAAGAACCGACTTAGGGGCCAGCGGGATGAGACACCAGAGATAGATGGGAGAGAGAGCAGGTTCTGGGAGCTGGCCCATGGATTGGGAGGCCCTTTGCTTCTCTGGGCCTCAGTTTCCCCAAATGCTGGCCTACCCCGGAGAGGGGATGCATTTAGGTCTCGTCGCGTGTTTACAAAGAGTCAAGGAGGCTCACGTGAGGGCACCGGAGGGACTAGAAGAGGGCAGAACCTTTCCCTCTTCCTGTTTTGAAGACTAGAGCCCAGGCAGGAGCTGGGTGCTGTCTTTGAGAATTTGTGTCATTAACAAAGGACACGGTTTCTCTGAAACTGGGAGGTGTCCCTGAATTAGTCTGAAGGGGAGTTATGGCACTGGCCTCTCCCAATGCAGGGGGAATTTTTTGCCCTCCCCCATGAAACATCTGGCATCATGCCCACAGTGTGCACAGTGAGCACCCAGTGGCCTTGCTGTGGCCTCTCTCCCAAGCCAGCTTGGCCTCTAACCACGGTCGATGAAGCCGTCCATATGACAGCCAGGCCGTGGGCAGGTTACGGGCCCTGGAGGCTGGCCTGGGATTTAGTGCCTGCAGGAAGAAATTGAATTTCGCTTCTTTGTCGAACATCAGCGGAGAGCGCCAGGCGTATATCAGGAGGTTTATGGCTCTTCCTCAGTGGCCGCCAGTACTGTCTCTCTGTAGGACCTCCCCTATTCTGCTCAGCTAAGGGCAAGTTCTTTTGTTTGGCTTTCCCCGAGGTCCACCAGCCCCAGTGGTTTTGAGTAGATGGAGCAAGCTTTGCCCTCCTGGATGGGCACTGGCTGGGCAGGCTGCCATGTGGAGCGCAGAGCCAGAAGCAGCCAGCTGGGGTTGGTTGAAGCCGGAAGCGGGATCTGGTTGGTAGCTAGAGCATCTTCAGGAGTCAGAGAGGGCCGGTGACCGGAAGAGTACTATTGTCAGAGCCTGCAGGAGGGCCCTTGAGTGTGAGACAGATGGTGGTTGGGTGGCTGGTTGTTCTTGTGGTTCTTGGAGCAGAGATCACTGAGCTAAAGGGCCTGGCCATCTTCAGGCATGACCTTTATGCTGCCCCCTTTCAGTCTAGCACTCCTTCTTGTGGATGCTCTGTAGGGAGGACTCCTGTTGGGAGCTGGTACGAGGGATGTGGTATCAGCTGACATAAGCAAGCTGAACCTACCCAGCACACTGGCATCCAGAACTGGCTGGCACAACCCCTTCCTCTCCCCCAAGCAGGCAGGAGGCTCTGCCACCTCCTCCCTCCTGCCCAGCCTTTCTGATGTGAGAGACGGCGGGTACCTGACTCAGTTCATTTCATGTATCAGGGTAGGGTGTATCTGTTGGCCAGAGGCATTGACAGGGCCCAGAACACACTGCTCTTCTCACCAAGACCTTGGGCTTCCTCCACACCACTCTCCGTGCCACACCCTAGAATAAAGAATAGGCTGGCACCGAGCTACCAGACAGAGGGCAAGGTTTGTGGGGGGTGGGGACAAGCAGGAAGGGATCCTTTGCCAGGAACTGGGGCAGGTCAGGGAGCTAGGTTCACCCACTTTGGGGCATCCTTGAGAGAAGTCAGCAGAAGACAAAGCAGGATGGACCCAGGATGATACCAGACGATAAGGAGGCCAGGGGCAGTGGGGTGCCTTGGCCCTCCTCAGAGCTGAGTGCGTTTGACAAGAGGGTACAGGCGCCTGTTAATTTCACGCAAACTGCCTTTGATAGATCTCTTGTTATTTTTGGTGAGTTGAGCCATAAATTTGTGCCATCTTGCTGCCGCAATCTGTTAAGTGTGGGGAGAGGAAGAAAGAGAAGGCAGGCAGGAAGGAGCTCTCAGAAGACTGGCACAGAGGCTGGCTGAGGCCAGAGCTGGGAGGTGAGTCACAGAAGTGGTGCCCACTGCAGCACTGAGGATGGGTCCGGCCCCTGCCCACTAATCCCCCTGAGCTAGGGGGCACTGTGCACAGAAATGGCTGTGTCTCGTGATACCTGGAGAGCTCCCTTTCCAGGCCGGCTTCCTCTCTTCTTTGCTTCCCGACTCTCTTCCCCTCAGGGCCCTTTCTCTCAAGGGCCAGATGTTCTCAGTCTCCTCTCCCCTTCATCTGCCCTCCATGTCTGAGGCATAGCCATCGGGGGAGGCTGCCCCTGCCACCGTGTCACTTGGATAAGTTGCCAGTCTCTCCTGGAATGCCTCAGGGACCCAAGATCTCTGTGTGTCACACTCCCAACTCAGTGCATGAGCCCATAGCTCTACCAGAGCACCCTATCCTGGTGTACTTGGGACCCTCTCCTGGGCACAGCTGTCTACTCTACCACCTCCACTCCATCTCCCTCCTGCCTGCCCACTGACGCCCCTCGTTGACCTTAGAGCCCCTGCTTTCTGCCCCTGCTAGGGCTTTTTCCTTCCTAGGGATGCCTTTCACCCTGGGTGACCAGAACCCTCCTATTCTTCTAAGCCTCATAGACATGTATGCTACCACCCTGTAGCTGCTAGGAAGAACAGCCCCACCTGGGCCTGAGAGTAAGTTTTCTCCCTCTGGCTCAAGCCCAGGTCTTCTGTGTTGGTCAACCTTCTGATGGCAGGAAATGGTGCCTCATCTACTTCCCCAAGGCCCCATGGTAAGGAGGCAGTTCCTCTCTCTCTCTCTGCAAAGTGGGAGAGACTTAGCCCACAGTGTTCCCTGGGGTCCTGTCAGTATAGAATTTTCAGGCCTCTCAGCATGGCCTGCCAGTCCCCCTCAGACACATTACTGTGTCTTTATCTTCGGAGTTCTTCCCAAACCTTGGTCCAGCTCTGAGTGAGACCAGGGGAGAGTGAGGGACACTTTCAGTACTCTTGAATCTCCGAGTGACTGCTGGTATACAGGGATAGTCAGGGCCATAGGCTGAAGTCACTCAGCCCTGAGCCATGTGACCGAGGACAAACGACTTCACAGCTATCTTGTCATCCCTGAAGAGAGGCCAGGAGAGCTGGGCCCTGCAGTACTCTGAGGGCTCACTGTGGTACCCAACCATGTTAAGCAGCTTTCCTGTTAGCAACATCACAGTACCACAGCCTGGGTATGTTCTCAAGAAAAGAGGCTGACTTTGCCTCATGATTCTGCTCCAAAGTCAAGGGCCTGTGTCTGGTGATGACCTCCTTGCTGGCAATGTTCCTAGGTGGTGTATAGTATCTATCACACGGCAAGAGAGACCATGTGTACATGCGTCTTTCCTTTCCTTTCCTTTCCTTTTTTCCTTTTCCTTTTCCTTTTCCTTTTCCTTTTCCTTTTCCTTTTCCTTTTCCTTTTCCTTTTCCTTTTCCTTTTCCTTTTCCTTTTCCTTTTCCCTTTCCCTTTCCCTTTCCCTTTCCTTTTCCTTTTCCTTTTCCTTTTCCTTTTCCTTTTCCTTTTCCTTTTCCTTTTCCTTTCCTTTCCTTTCCTTTCCTTTCCTTTCCTTTCCTTTCCTTTCCTTTCTTTCCTTCCTTTCTCAGTATATAGCCCTGGCTGTTCTGGAACTTGCTCTGTAGACCAGGCTGTCTGCTGGGATTAAAGTCATGTCACCATGCCCCACCCCCTAGCTTCTTCCTATATCCAAGTTTCTTCCTCTTCCTCTTCCTCTCCTCCTTCTCCTCCTCCTCCTCCTCTTCCTCCTCCTTCTCTCCTCCCCACTCTTTCTAATATACCAGGCTGGCTTCAAACTTGCTAAGTAGCTGATCAAGACCTTGAACTTCCAGTCTTCCTGCCTCTGTTGCCTGAGCTTTGGCCTTACTATGTCCAGTTTTATGCACTGCCGGGGATTGAAGTCAGGGCTTCATGCATGCTGGGAAAGTACTCTACCAACTTAGTTACATTCCTAAGCACCATTTTTTTGTCGTTTTTTTTTTTTTTTTTTTTTTTTTTTTAAATCAGGGTCTCATGTAGCCCAGGCTGGCCTCAGACTCTCAATGTAGCTGGGGCTGACTTTGAACTTCTGATCCTCCTGCTTTCATCTCCCCAGGATTACAGGATTAGGTCAACATACCTGACCCCAAATTTCTACTCTCTTCATATCTCACCATGGGGATTAAATTCCTATATAGGAATCCTTGGGACCCACACTGAAGCCATGTCTAAACTGCAGTGCTGGACAATAAACACTTGGTGTGTTATCATAGTGTAGTGTTCTGCGTGTCACAGAGGGCGAGGAGGGAGAGTGGGGGATTGAACTGTGAAGGAGCGGGAAGGAGGTGACTGAGGTGGGTTTTGAGGAATGAATAGGAATTCACTAGCCTGTGAAATTTCTCCTTAAGTTGAATTGCCTTTTAAATTTAATATATTAAAAGGAGACTTAGTATCATAAATGGAAAGAGTTATCACTTATCTGAAATAGACGATAACAAAGGCAACAAGCTCCGAGAAAACAAAGCTGCGGCATTACACTTCAGCCTGCTGCTCTCCGGCTTCGCCATTTGTCAGAAAGAGAAATTAGCACCGGGTGGGTTTGTGTGAAAGTCTGGGGCTCGTGTGACGTTTGCTTTCTCAGGGCATTTGACGGTACTGGGGAGAAGTTGTGCCCTGTTTCAGCAGGACAACAGGCACCAACAGGATTGCTCCCAACAAGAAGAGACCTGTAAAAGGGCGACTTCCCGTCCTCGCTCTTTCAGAGCCAGCCACCACAGTCATCCGTTGGCACTCGGTGGAAGCCTGAGGAAGGGCCTTGTTAGCCTAGGGAACAGCCTGCGCAAGGGCGGCAAGTGTGAAATATCACGTGGAGGAAGGAGCTAAAAGGAGGAGAGCTGCTGGCTGTGAAGGGAGACAGGGCCAGGGCTCTGACTGCTGTCCCAACAAGATGCATGCCTTGCTTGGGAACTTCATCCTGTTAGCCGGTGGCTTGGTGGGAGCAAGAAGTGGGACATTGTGGAGGAGGTGGGCAGAGTCAGCGGTGGTCCTGGCTTTCTTGGAGGATATGGCCACATGAGGAAGCAACAGGGATCAAACTCAGGTGGAAGGCCAGGTTGGTAGGCTGATAGGAAGGGAATTCCTAAGGGAATCTGGCATCCTGGCTCTTGGTGTTTTAGGGGCTAGATACACCGGACTGCAGAGGAGAGCCTGAAGTTTACAAGAGCTGCTTCTCTCTCTGCACCCCTGAAATTTGCATGCACTGCTGGAGTCAGGAAGGCATGGAAGAGCACAGTGGAGGGCTCTAGGGCCAGTGTGAGGAAGGGCACAGAGACCCCTGGGGAGGACAGTTGCTTTGGAAGTCACAGGAAAGGGTGATTGTTGTGGCTGTCCTTAGCACATTCGTGACATAGAGGTCTTGGATGCTGAACCGTCCAGGATTTAGGGAGCAAGTATGGCAGGTATCTGCAGTTATGGACTAGAGGCAGAGGGCAGTCCCTGGTGACTGGGGTGGAGGGACCCTAGGATGATCTGGCCTATTTCCTTATTTCCCTGTTACTGGATGATCTTCTTGAACCTGGCTTTCTGGGTGCCACAGGACACGGAGGACTGATGGTGTCATGGGAGCTGTGGGAGCAGGAGACTGACAGCTAGTGTAAGATTTGATCTAAGAATGAGGCCACAGAGAGAGGGGGTCATCACTCTCAAATTCTTGTGTAGCCAGTCTAGGAGGGCTTCTTGGAAGAAGCCACATTTACCGTGTACTTGGCAGAGGGAAGGGAGTTCTGCAAGAGGGGAACAGAAAACATCGAGAGAATAAAATGTCTGTCTGACTGAGTGATGAGGAGGGGTACAGCCCCCCCCCTTTTATCATGCTCCAGACAGTCCATAGCCCTATTCCTGCTATGGAGACACGTGGTAGGCGTGACCCTTCACTTCCAGTTAAAGACGTTGAAGCTCAGAGCAGTTCAGGTTCCTTGGCTGAGAGCATACAGCAAGATGGTGGCAGAGCTGGAAGTCACACCCATTACCGGTTCAGCTCTGGAACCATGGCAGTCTTGCTGTATGTTTAACTTTCTGATGGGAAGGGGAGAGCAGAGCGGGACAGTGCAGTTATAATAGTGTGTGTGTGTGTGTGTGTGTGTGTGGCCCCCTTAGGAGGGGAGTCGCATGGCCAGAGCTGGGCTCCCAAAGGATCACTGGAGGCCACAGAGGAGAGCTAGGCCCGTATGGTGGCAGGAGGCAGTGTTGGGAAGGGAAGCAGAGGTACAGGGGTGGGGTGGGGACGATTAGGCAGCGTGATCCGAGTAACAGGTAAGGACCAGCGTTTGTGGGAGGCCCCCATGGGCGTCAGTAAGAGACATCCGAGAAGGCTCTGGCTAAGCTCCATCCTGTCAGAGCAGTGCAGTTCTGTAGAGGAAATCCGAGTCAGGCAGGGCGAACTGACCCAAGGGGACTGAGGTCCTGGAGAGTCCATGATACTGAGCACTCAGAGCTGTTTAATAGATGACATCTTAGGGCTGGGGAGATGGCCCAGTGGGGAGAGTGTTTTCCATCGGAGTCCAGCTCCCGAGAATCTGTGTAAAAGCTGACATGGTAGTACATGTCTGTGATTCCTGTGATCTAGAAGATTCCAGAAGCTTGCTGGTCAGCTAGCCTGGCCTTTCCGGTGGTGAACACCGGAAAGAGATACTGTCTCTGTCTCAAGCAAGGTGGAAGGTGAGGGCTTACACTTGTGGTTGGTTGTCTTCTGACCTCCACATGTGTGCTGTGGCATGCACAGACCCACACTCACACATGCCAACATGCACGCGCATGTGCGCACACACACACACACACACACACACATACGCACACTTACATAGGTAGGGCACTTGGGAATTATAGGGGACACTCACTCCCTTCCTGGGTCCTCTTTGTCCTCTTGGAAGCCATCTGCCTTAGCCTCACCATAGGCGTGCCTTATTCAGGGCAGTGCATGCATACTGAATAAATGTTCCTGGTAGTGAATGCCAGGTGGCCTTATCTGTCTCGTCCCCTTCAGGGACAACTGGCTTTCCCAAGTGAGGATGTGAATTGCTGCTTACTCCTGAGGGGGTGTGGGGGGGGTGCGGAGATGAGGGAGGCTGCGGGAGTGGGTCCCAGCTGTGCAGCTTCAGGCTTGTTCCTCCACCTGGTCCAGCTCAGGAGACTGAGGGGGGGACCCCCAAAGCCAGGCTTGGGAAGTCTTCTGATTATACTATGAGGCTAGCCTGCACAGGGCTTGGTTAGAGGATGTGAGGTCTACAGGGAGCAAGGCAAGCCCACAATATGCACACAGGTCAGATGGTCTCTGACTTGTCCTGAGTTGTGGTTTACTGCATGCCGGGCTGGGAGGATGCCCTCCAGACCGAGGGATGTGTACACGGTCTAATCAGAGCAGCACCCAGAGCATCTACTGCACTTAGGAACCATTGCTCAGTGTCTCCAGAATGTGAACTGTGATTGATGCTGGGCTTAAGGGTGGGGTTGGTGTTCTGGAGGCTCAGGGTGCGTGTGTGTGTGTGTGTGTGTGTGTGTGTGTGTGTGTGTGTGTGTATGTATTACAAACAACTTCAAAGCACTCAATGGGAGAGGCCAGCATTGCAGCCAGAAGGTAGAACCAGGGGCTTGAGACATATCAGTGTCTAAGAGCACTGGCTGCTTTTCCAGAAGACCTGGGTTTGCTTCCTAGCACCCACGTGGCCACTCACAGTTGTCTTAAACTCCAGTATCAGGGGACCTGACAACCTTGTCTAGCCTCCAGAGGCACTGCATGCACACAGTGTTCAGACATATATACAGGCAAAATACCCATATACATAAAAATAAATTATTAAAAAAAGGAAACGGATCCATCTATAATGAAAGGGACATAGGAAAGGGAGCAGCTCCGGCCTGGGAATGGCCAATGAGATGAGAGGTTATTGGAGATGGGCGTTTAAGGTTGAGTAGGAGTTTTCTAGGTAAAGGAGGTGAGGACCCAAGAGGAGAGGTTTGAGGTGATGTGTTGAATAGGGTCTGATGGGCACCTGTTCAGGAGGTCACCTAGCTGTGGCACATGGGACAGGCAGGGTCTGGGCAGGATAATTGGAGGGCTGGCTCAAGGGATTTATTAAGCTGTAGAAGGGACAGGTAGGTAGACTGTCAAGGGAGGCAGGAACCCCTTTAGAAAGGCAGAAGGAGGCAGCAGTCAGGAAAGATTCACAGGACCAACGATGTTGACGGTCAAGTGAGATGAGACCTGCAAAGTGTCCCCAGGTTTTAGCAGCAGCAGCAGAAGAAGAGAGAGAGAGAGAGAGAGAGAGAGAGAGAGAGAGAGAGAGAGAGCGAGAGCTGATGGCTTTGTCAGGACCAGTTTCAGGAGAAAGATGGGGGCAGCCGCGAGACTGCAGTGGATCAACGGGGGAGGTGACATTCCAGCCAGGAAGTGAGTGGCAGGTGAGAAAGTGGAGTGTCAGCTGAGGACCATTCAGTGGTATTGGATGGAAGCCAAGGGCAACAGCGCCAGGAGGAAGTATGTGTGTGGGGGGTGGGCAGGGAGAGCACCCCAGAACAGAGGAAGCCTAGGTCAGTCACTGGCTACAGGAGGGGCTGCTGAGGGAATGCTCTCAGAAAGAGGACAGGATGGATGGGGCCTTCTGGGAAAATGGACGAGGGGTGGCCACAAGTCAGGGCTTGAGAGAAGGAGACCCTAGCTTCGCCCTTTGCTGGAAAGGAGGTTTCAGCTACAGGAGTGGGTGAGGTAGGCTTGAGGAGCAGGTAAGGGCCAGTGGGTCCACAGAGGGGGTTAGGAGGAGGAATGAAGCCCACAAAGGCCTCTGAGAAACATGGGTGCCTAGCAGACACAGAGCCCCCAGCCTGTCACAGGGCCAGCTGGCTTCGCTCTAGGGCCTTCAGCAGCCTGGGAGTGGGTGTGGAGAAAGTGGCTGTCACACGGCTCTAGGCTGGGATGGCTGAGCAGGCGTGACAGAAGAGCTGGGTGAAGGGGGCTGAGGAGAGCTGCTGGCCGGGCTCCAACATCTGAGGTCTGCTAGGGACCTGTCTTAGTTAGTGTTTCTGTCGCTGTGGTAAAACCTCATGGCCAAAATCAACTCAAGGAGTAAAGGGGTTATTTCATCTTACAGTTTGTCCATCAACCAAGGAAGCCAGGAACTGAAGGCAGGAACTCAGGCACAGGCCGTGGAGAAGCACTGCTTACTGTACTGGTGTGCGCCTACTCATGCCTTACTCATCCTGCTCCCCTCCCCTCCCCTCCCCTCCCCTCCCCTCCCCTCCCCTCCCCTCCCCTCCCCTCCTTCCTCTCCCTTCTCTCTCTCTCTTTCTCTCTCTCTCCCTCCCTCCCTCCCTCCCTCCCCACCCCCTCTTTCTTTTTGAGACAGGATCTCTCTGCATCTCCCTGGCTGGTCTGGAACTCATTATGTAGACCAGACTCTCTTAGAACTCATAGAGATCCTCCTGCCTCTGTCTCCCAAGTGCTGGGATTAAAGGCATGCATGGCCTCGCCCAGCTCAGCCTGCTTTCTTTCTTTCTTTCTTTCTTTCTTTCTTTCTTTCTTTCTTTCTTTCTTTCTTTCTTTCTTTCTTTTGGTTTTTTGAGACAGGGTTTCTCTGTATTGCCCTGGCTGTCCTGGAACTCACTTTGTAGACCAGACTGGCCTCAAACTCAGAAATCCGCCTTCAGCCTGCTTTCTTATCAACCAGGTGCACCCACAATGGGCAGGGCCCTGGCCCTCCCATATCAATTATTAATAAAAAAAATGCACTGTAGACTTGCCTACGGGCCCATCTGATGAGGACGTTTTCTCAGTTAAGGTTTCCTCTTCTGTATCTGGGAGGCTTATGTTAAGGTGACCAAAACCAACCAGCATCGGCCGAGACTGTGCGTGGGCTCAAGGAAGCACAGAGGCTGAAGGGTGGCAGGAGAGAAGACATTTCACATAATTCCTGTTGTCTTCCCTCGGGGATCTTAAGGTTAATAGTCCCGAGGATGGGATGTTATGAGCGCTGTTCTCCAGAGACGCCAGGATCGGAGATAGGAAGGGGCTGCCCAGAGCTACATAGCTGGCTAGTGTTGGCCCCCAGGGCCCGTGTTCCAGGGGAGGCCCAGTGATGCCGGGTGGTGTCCAAGCTTCTAATGTCGAGTGGAAATTACAGGAAGTGGTGCAGGCCTTGAGGCTGATGGAGATGGCAAGCCCTGGATACTGTGCAGGGGGCAGTTCAGACCTGGGCAGTAGGTTCTCTGGAGTTGGCTACTGGCTTGGTTGGCAGCTTTCCTCAGGTGCAGAGGCTTGACTGAGTAGTGGGGGGTGGGGGTAAAGGAACACAGTCCTTGGTGGCCCCAGCTTGGTGCTGACCCAGCTTTTTGAACCAGAGGAGAGAGATCTAGGGGAGAAGGAGCCCTGCCCTTAAATGCTCTTCCATTCATCTGCCCCATGACCCCACTATGGGTGTGGCCTCCTTCCCGTGTGCAATCTTGCTTGTCCTCACCCGATCACCCAGTTTGAGGCTGTTAGCTTTGCCTTTACTGTAACAAAGGCCTGAGCGGTCAGCTTATAAAGCAGAAAGGTTATGTACTTACTATGTGGGAAAGGTTATTTCGCTCACAGCTTGGAGGTTGCTCCTGTGAGAGAACCCAGCAGTGTGAAATATATATCAGGAAGCCATCTCATCTAGGAATGAAAAGGAGACAAAGAAAGGACAAGGTCTGCCTATCCTCTGCCTGTCTTCAGTAACCACAAGACCTACTAAGCTCTGCCCAATAGTGCCACCTCCCAGTAGGGCCGAACTGAGGACAAAACCTTAAACACACAGGCCTTTGGAGGACTCTGCAGCTGTAGGAAGTGCTGTCTGCAGCAGGGCGGGTCCAAGCTTCCAGACTCAGTGCGGGGAGGGTCGGTTGGGTATAGGGGTCTGGGCTCCCTTCCCCTGGGGCTCAGACCAGCATGGTCTGTTACTGTTTTACGTTGAAGCTCAAGACCACTGTGGTTCACCCCATGCAAATCATGACCCAGGAGCGGGTCTGGGGTCGCAGGCTCCTTTGTGTATCATTTAGGAGGAGAAAGAGCCAAGCGGCAGGCTCGATGGGTTGTGCGCTTCTGGATAAGTCATTTAGCTTCGCGCCTCAACAGAGATGACAGCCAGAGAGCGGGTTAAAGGTGATAGGTGTTAGGCATGGCTTGGGATAGTACAGACACCTCCTCAGAGCTCAACATGTTGACCATTGCCCTCCAGTCCCACCCGGCTGAGGCAAAAGGTGGACAAGGTGGCTATGAGTCCCAGATGGCCTTCTGAGCCTCAGTTTCCTTATCTGTAAAATGGTGGTGGTGGGGTAGGGGGCAGAATACGATGCTCTCTCTGCATCACCCACAGTTGGTTCCAGGCCCTTGGGCCAAGGACCAGAGGCCGCCCTCTGTATCACTGTGGCAGCGCTCAGCTGGCTTTTGCTAAGCCCCTTGCCACCACCTCCGTGTTCCAGGTGAGGAGCCGGAAGAGGAACCGAAGGTGAAAACCCAGTGGCCAAGGTCTGCAGATGAGCCTGGGCTATACATGGCGCAGACAGGTAACTCGGGCCCGCCTCTCTTCCCGTGGCGGGGGCCCGACTGTGGCGTCTGGTGGCATGTGTGCTGGCGTGTGCCTGTCTGTGTCTATGTCCTGGAGCTCAGTTATGTTGCCACGTGAGGACTGTGGGCAGGGATGGGTTGCCTTTTAAAGAGCCTGCCACTCGGGGTCAGGGTAGGAGGGCCCCTTTGGTGCCTACGCCCCCATCTTTCTGGTCCTTCCATGCTCCCATGCAACTCTCTGGGAGGTGTCCCTTGCCGCGACGCTGTCCCTCTCTCGTAGGCGACCCAGCAGCTGAGGAGTGGTCCCCGTGGAGCGTGTGTTCCCTGACGTGTGGGCAGGGTCTGCAGGTGCGGACCCGCTCCTGCGTGTCCTCCCCCTATGGGACCCTGTGCAGCGGGCCCCTTCGGGAGACCCGGCCTTGCAACAATTCAGCCACCTGCCCAGGTAGGCGTCCTCCTTCCTGCCCTATCTGCCAGCAGAGTCAGGTCCTGTTTGTGACAGGACATAACACAGCTCCCCCACAACCCCCAATGATTGGTTACCTCATCCCTCAGCAAATTTGCCTGTCCTCCATATACTTTACCCAGGCACTACGCCAGCCTGGCATGAATCACTCCGGTTACGATAGAATCCGAACATACATCTGGGGCCCACTTTGGGCACGTCACACCCCAGGTGCCTCCATCTTGGTAGTCAAGGCTGTTCTCTGCACATCGCCCCGCCCCTTTCCCCCCATAGTCCTGACCTCACCAGCACCCCTTGCGGCATCTCAGCTCTCTGCATTTGCTTATTCTTGCTCCTCCCCTCCCCCACACTGGCTAAAATATTCAGCCCGCCCTTAGATCTAAGATGTAGACCACTCTATTTTAAAATGATACCCTCCCTTAGGGTCCCCACTTTGCTCTGGGCTCCCCTTCCACTCCCTTGATTGCCTCCCTTGAGAGACCATTATGCTTAAAGCAGTTGAGCAGGCAGGAACTGCACGCAGGTACCGAGGAAATGCATGTGTCTGCTTGGGTCAGTTGGTGACTGAGAGAAAGGCCAGTGTCAACCAGTTCTGCTCTTTGTTTCCCCTGGGGTGAAGTGCTGGCAGCAGATTTAGATTAGGGCCTACTGGGGGAGGCTCTCTGAGCTTGGGGGTGTAGCAGGACATTGTGGAGCACAGGGACAAAGCTTTGTTCTCTCTTGTGAGTTCATTGTGTCTGTCAGCGTCTATGTAGAGGTTCATGTCTGTCTGTGTGTCTCTGCGATTGGGGCTGGGAGGGGGCACTTCTGTTGCCCCAGGCTTGCCCTGTTGAATTCAGGCCCTGGGCCTGGGGGTGGGAAGGGGCGAGAAGGATGGATCTTGGATCCTTTCCTGGGTTTTCCTGTGCCCCTCAGGAAAGGAAGACCATGGCTCCTCAGGCTGGTCCTGGTCACCTTATCTTGGTGTCCACAGAACCTGTCCTGTATGATTTGGGACCACATCCCCACAAAGGGTGGCTATCCTGGGACCCTAAACCTTCTTGCCCTGGCAACAGAATCCAGGGAAGAGCCAATAAGGAGTGGTCGTAAAATTGCGGAACTCCTGATTGGTGGGCGGATGGGTAGGCGCTGGCTGTGGGCGGAGCCAAGGTGCCGCCCAGCCACCGGCCACGTGCTTCCTTGCAGTGCACGGCGTGTGGGAGGAGTGGGGGTCCTGGAGCCTGTGCTCCCGCAGCTGCGGGCGGGGGTCTCGGAGCCGGATGCGGACCTGCGTGCCCCCCCAGCACGGCGGCAAGGCCTGCGAGGGTCCCGAGCTGCAGACTAAACTCTGCAGTATGGCCGCCTGCCCGGGTCAGTAGCGCCAAGGGGCTTCTAGGCAGGCGCTGCCCAGCCGGGTGGGGGGAATCGGAAGACCTAGGGGAGACAGTCAGGTTCCGTGCCCTGTCCTTGGAGGGGTGGGTTCCTATAGCTTTGACCACGCATGGGGAGACTGGAGAAGTATAGCTGCCAGCAATCAATGGGAGGTGAAACCCAGCCCTGTCTTGGAGTTAGTTGGTGTACTGTGACCCCATCAGAAGGGACCTGCTTTCCGGTGCCCATTCCTCGATGCCCTCAGCTGCCCTTGCTGTAAATAGCACTTTGGTGTCCATGGCACCACGGACACAAAGCTGGGCTTACGTGTAGGCAAAGATCAGAAGGTGCCATTACAACCTACATCCTCACACAAACAAAAAAACCTCTCACCGCTGGGGTTTGCCCTTGGTGCTGCGTGGAGAGGTATCATGGAGCTGGTGAGGGGCAGGCAGAAAGCGGCCCAGTCACCACCCACTCTCTTCAGACCCTTTCATATGCCCAGCTCAGATGGTCTGGCCTGGCGCAGGTCTAAGTGGCCAACAGGTTCTGCCATCTCCCTGTGGAACTTCCCCCTCCCGCCCACACACACACTAGCTCACCCACGTTCTGCTCAACGGCCACCCCCGCTTGTGTCTCCCCATGCAGTGGAAGGCCAGTGGCTAGAATGGGGTCCCTGGGGCCCATGCTCATCATCTTGTGCCAATGGGACCCAGCAGCGCAGCCGGAAATGCAGTGTGGCGGGTCCAGCCTGGGCCACGTGCGCCGGTGCCCTCACGGATACCCGTGAGTGCAGCAATCTCGATTGCCCGGGTGAGTGCTTGGTGTGAGGGTAGCAGGGGGTAGCCCTGGCCTTGGAGACTTGTGTGGCCTCTCACACTTCCCTTCTCTCATAGCCACTGACGGCAAGTGGGGGCCGTGGAACGCATGGAGCCTGTGCTCCAAGACGTGTGACACGGGCTGGCAACGCCGCTTCCGCATGTGCCAGGCTTCTGGCACACAGGGCTACCCTTGCGAGGGCACAGGAGAGGAAGTGAAACCCTGCAGTGAGAAGAGGTGTCCAGGTATTGCTTATACAACCCTGGGGCTGGGGGCTGGGGGCTGGGGGCTGGGGGCTGGGGGCCGGATATGAGCCCAGCTAAACCCCTCCCCCACCCGCCCCCGCCCTATCCCAACAGCCTTCCATGAGATGTGCAGGGATGAGTACGTGATGTTGATGACATGGAAGAGGGCGGCAGCTGGCGAGATCATTTACAACAAGTGTCCCCCTAATGCCTCGGGTAAGGGCAGGTGGCTGTGCCCACAGACCCTTCCCCCACCATCCCTGCTGCCCGCCTCTGGGCCCAAGCCCTGGGTCTGCATCCCAAGATGTGGAGGGGGAGTAGGCTAGATCTCAGCCCTAATGCCTGTCACTGTTTTATCTCTGCAGGTTCTGCTAGCCGCCGCTGTCTCCTCAGTGCCCAGGGCGTGGCATACTGGGGACTGCCCAGCTTTGCTCGTTGCATATCCCATGAATACCGCTACCTGTACCTGTCAGTGAGTGTGCATGGTTGGGTGTGGGGCGGGGCATACGGTGTGTCTCAAGCCCTGGCAGGAGCTTAAGGCTCATTCATTCCCACATGCCTTGGTATAAACTGTGTATCTTTGTCTGGCAAACTCCTACTCCTGCGTCAGGGCCTCTTAGGTATCTTCCTCTATGTCTGGTACATACCTCTGTGTTCCTACCCACAATGCCCCATCCTGAACTTCTTAGATATGGAGAGTTATGGATGCCTTAAAGCTGGACATGGGCATACACCTTTAACCCAGCATTGGAGGGGCAGAGTCAGTCTCTTGAGTTCGAGACCAGCCTGGTCTCCATAGCAAGCTTTAGGACTATCAGCTACATAGAGAGACCCTGTCTCAGGAAACCAAAACACAAACAAAGAATGCATTTAAGTGTTCTCTGCAACACTGGGAGCTCTTTGAAGGCAGGGAAAACGTTGACTTTATCTTTGAGTCCCTAGTTCCCAGCCCAGGGCTTGCATGGGGGTAAGGGCGGTGTCAACAAACGTGGCCGTGTGTACATGCTTTTGACCAAAGTGGGCATTGCTGTTGTGCTTGCACTAAAAGCTTGCATTTGAGAGACCCTGTGTGTGTGTTGCTTCAGAATGTTCAAAGCCACTTAGGGACAGGGAAGTGCACAGTCCCCAAATCAGCATATTATTCTGCATTTGGACATCTGAATCCTTCTGTCTCCAAAATCACCTCTGCCTCCTTCTCAGACTGTGTCTCCGGGGAGCCTCTCTTTGATCCTGTATGCCTTCTCTCTTCCTGGATGCGCGTAGCGGGTAGAGGGGAGGCCAGGCCAAGGGCTGCTCCCAGTTTCTGATGCTACAATGACAGGGCCACACCTGTCACCCGCAGCTTCGGGAACACCTGGCTAAGGGCCAGCGCATGCTGGCAGGTGAGGGCATGTCACAGGTGGTGCGGAGCCTGCAGGAGCTCCTGGCACGGCGCACTTACTACAGCGGGGACCTCCTCTTCTCTGTGGACATCCTAAGGAACGTCACTGACACCTTCAAGAGGGCCACCTATGTCCCTTCTGCCGATGACGTGCAGGTACTGCTCCACAGCAGCGGGGTCTGCTGGGGCAGCGTGGAGGCTCACACCTCCTCACCCATCCCTCTTTCCCCAGCGTTTCTTCCAGGTGGTGAGCTTCATGGTGGATTCAGAAAACAAGGACAAATGGGATGATGCTCAGCAGGTGAGGGGTCACCCTGGGTGAGGGCTCAGCCTCCAGCCATCTCCTCTCAGGACCCACCTCAGATTCTGCCTCAGACCCTCCCTCACACCCTCTCTGCTCCTAGGTGTCACCCGGCTCTGTGCACCTGCTGCGTGTTGTGGAAGATTTCATTCATCTCGTGGGCGACGCTCTCAAGGCCTTCCAGAGCTCTCTCATCGTCACGGACAATCTGGGTAAAAGGATGCAGGCGGGGGAGGGGGTGCTGGATCCGACTAGAACATTAGCACCCCACTTCCCTGGGTGAGGGATAGTCCTGAGGGACACTTTGGGTTTGCTCTTTCATTTACAAGTTTTGTCTTTCCCTCCGCTTAACCCCATGCTTCTGTCTGTCTGTGTGTCTCCCTCCACCGGCTCTGTGTTCTGCGTTGCTTCCGACGTCCCGTGTCCCGTGTGTCTTCCCCGGTCTGCATCTCCCTGCATCTGTCTTTGGCACTCCCTGCCCGCCCTCCCTCTGCTGCAGTGATCAGCATTCAGAGAGAGCCTATCTCCGCCGTGTCCAGTGACATCACGTTTCCCATGCGGGGCCGCAGGGGCATGAAGGACTGGGTGCGACACTCAGAGGATCGCCTCTTTCTACCCAAGGAGGTGCTCAGCCTGTCCTCCCCAGGGAAGCCAGCCACACCTGGGGCAGCCACAGCAGGCAGCCCGGGCAGGGGGAGGGGCCCAGGAACGGTGCCCCCTGGCCCAGGCCACGCCCACCAGCGCCTTCTCCCAGCTGACCCCGAAGAGTCCTCCTCCTACTTTGTGATCGGTGCTGTGCTCTACCGCACCCTTGGCCTCATCCTGCCACCCCCCAGGTGAGTCCACCAAAGAGCGTCTCCTCCTGCAGCCGTATACCTGGAGGCCCCTTGTCTGGCTGTGGACATAGTCACTTCTCAGAACCATGAGAGACAAGCATGAGGACCCCAGGACCAATGTCAGCGGTTCTCGACCTTCCTAATGCTGCGTGCGACCTTTTAATACAGCTTCTTACGTTGCAGTGACCACCCCACGCCCCAGCCATAAAATCTTTTTTTTGTTGCTACTTCAGAACTGTAATCCTGCTGTGGTTATGAGTCGTAATATAACCAATGGGCTTGGGGGTCGAGACCCACAGGTTGAGAACCACGAACCCATACACACCAACCTGGCTTGTTTGCAATGTATTTGCATTTTTTTGCTGCTAGGAAGGAGACTGAGGTAGCTCCCTGGGGCTTACAGGCTAGTCAGCCTAGCCGGCTTTGAAAGTTGTAGGCCAATAAGAGAGGCTGTCTTAAAAAGCTGGACGGTGCCTGAGGAAGGACAGCTAAGGTAGTCTTCATGAACACACATGTATATGCACTTGCATATATGCACATGTGTGTGCAGACACAGATCCACAAAGCCAAAACACCTAGGTAGTTCCCAGAGGCTGTGCCCATCCTCGGACCATGGCCCTGGCAGTCCCCAGCTATGACAGTTAAAGTTTCTAAGTCTGGGCACCTGCTGTCAGGAGCTGACCTCAGTATCTGTCCCCCCAGGCCTCCACTTGCTGTCACCTCCCGGGTGATGACAGTGACTGTGCGTCCCCCCACCCAGCCTCCAGCTGAGCCCCTCATTACAGTGGAACTCTCGTACATCATCAATGTGAGTGAGGGCCCGGATGGGGACCCGAGCTATCTGCCCACACAGGCCGTGAGGCCTATCTCAGGGAGGTGGTCTGTGTTGGACGGTGGGCGTGGCTTGTGTGAGAGCTGCTGTGGCGAGCCTGATGATGGCCGGGGATGGTATGCACGCATCTCTTTGTTCTCCAGGGCACCACTGATCCCCACTGTGCCAGCTGGGACTACTCCAGAGCGTGAGTTGGGGCAACCCTAGACCCTCTCATCAGAAATGGTCTCCCATCTAGAAGGTCAAAGGGTTCCTCGGTGCCATCCTTGGTCTGAGGGGGTCAAGAGCACATCTTGGGGCTCCCTGCTGTAGCTTTGGGATTACAGAGCTGGGCTCTGGGTTCATGCCACCTCTCCCTCCTCCAAGAGATACCAACTCGGGGGACTGGAACACTGAGAGCTGCCAGACCTTGGAGACCCAGGCGGCTCACACCCGCTGCCAGTGCCAGCACCTGTCCACCTTTGCCGTCCTGGCCCAGCCACCCAAGGACCTGGTGAGTGGGAGAGAGGCCTGGGCTGCTCGAGGCATCCGGGTGACCCCAAATGCAGCCCTGGACAGATGTACCTGGGCCTGCACATGGGAGGGGGGGGGCAGTTGCTCGAAGTTATGACACCTGCTCCAGAGCATGTGGCAGTAGGTGAGTGTGAGCTTGTGTGCACATGTGTGCAGCTGGTTGTGTCTGGAAGCGTGTGGATGAATGAGTGTAAATACATCTGTGTATGTGTGCCCTCCTGCACGTGAGGAGCATGCCTGCTTGCATCCGACAGGGAGACTGGGTGCCCAACCTTTACCCTCTCCCAGCAACCCGTCTCCCACAGACCCTGGAGCTGGCAGGTGCTCCCTCTGTCCCCCTGGTGATCGGCTGTGCGGTGTCCTGCATGGCTCTGCTCACACTGCTGGCCATCTATGCAGCCTTCTGGAGGTAAGTTGGAAGCTGAGCAGGATGGGAGGTGGCTGGCTCTCCAGGGTTAGGCAGGCAGCCAATGCCTCTGCCTCTGCCCACTGTGCCCTGTCAGGTTTATAAAATCAGAACGCTCCATCATCTTGCTGAACTTCTGCCTGTCCATCCTGGCTTCCAACATTCTGATCCTGGTGGGCCAGTCCCGGGTGCTGAGCAAGGCAGGTGCAGGCTCCTGGGGGTGTGTGGGAAGGGGCCTAAAAGGGAGGAGGGGGAGGAGGAGGAGGAGAAAGAGGAGGGGGAGGAAGGGGAGGAGGAGGAGGGTGCCTGCAAGTGAGGGGAGGTGGTTATTATTTTTTAATTATTTTTCTTTTCATTTTATGTGCATTGGTGTCTTGCCTGCATGCATGTCTGTATGAGGGAATCAGTTCCCCTGCGACTGAACTTGCAGACAGTTGTGAGCTGCCATGGGTGCTGGGAATTGAACCTGAGTCCTCTAGAAGAGCAGCCAGTGCTCTCTCTTAACCACTGAGCTATCCTGCGAGTAGATGTTTGCAGGCTTTCATTCAGACCCTATGGTGGAGAAGGCGTGTGTGAAGTCAGGTGCAGGCGTACTTGAAGGTGTTGCTCTGTGTGTGTGTGTGTGTGTGTGTGTGTGTGTGTGTGTGTGTGTGCTGAGTAATGAGTGTTTGTATACATCAGTTAGTGTGTGCATGAGTGCCTAGGTGCATGTGTGTTTGGCGGGAGGCATCGGATGCCACCTCTTGTCTGTGAGTTCTCCATCTGCCTGTGGATGCTCCATGCTGACTGTCCCTCCTACCTGATTTGGCCTTCCCTGCACAGTTTGAGCACTGTGAGAGCCAGGTGTGGGGTTCTGCTCGGCCATGACGTAGCAAGTGCTCCTGTCTGTGCGTGGGTGGCCTGCCTGCCCGCCTCCCCGGATGCCTAGTGCTGTATGCATGTCACCAGGCCTGTGTCGTGCTGTGTGTGGGTGCAGGAAGGTGGGGGTGCCTGGCAGGGCTCTGGTGGGGGAGGGGGACTCAGGTAGGCGGCTGGCCATGCAGTGCCTAGGCCTAGCAGTCATTGTGGGAAGCTGACAGCTTCCACCCTGGCCACTGCTCAGGGCCACTCCCTCCTATTACCTCTCCCTGCAGGGCGTATGCACCATGACGGCTGCCTTCCTACACTTCTTCTTTCTGTCCTCCTTTTGCTGGGTGCTTACAGAGGCCTGGCAATCCTATCTGGCTGTCATCGGGCGGATGCGCACCCGCCTGGTTCGCAAGCGCTTCCTCTGCCTGGGCTGGGGTGAGCAAGGCCAGTGCTGAACTCTGCTGTTGGGCCTGGAGTGGCAGGGAAAGCCATGATGTGCTGCCTGGACTCTGGCCCAGCTCTCTGGGGATGGGGGTCAGTTGGGTTGGAGAATGATAGGGAGGTGTCACCTGAGCACCTGCAGCCTTCTCACCTGTAACTCTGTCCCCAGGTCTACCTGCCCTGGTGGTGGCTGTGTCTGTTGGCTTTACTCGCACCAAAGGATATGGTACATCCAGCTAGTACGTGCGCCTCCATTGGTGAGGGTGGGGGTGGAGAGGTTTGTGGGTCTGTTGGGCGGAATTGAACTGGGCTTTAGGTCTTCTCAGGCTGAGGTCTTCACCTATACTTATTGTGGCAGATCTTTGGGTAAACTCCCTTCGCACTGAGCCTCAGTTTCCCTGGCTGTAAAAGGACATGTTGGGATTTGGTCATTTCTAAGCATCACTGCACTTAGGGGTCAGCCCACTTGTATTTCTGTGGGGGCCCGATGTGAATCTCTGTGGGAGAGGAAACAGACTTATCAAGACATGGCTGTGTTTCTCCACGCCCAGAGGCTTAGTGTCTACTGGTGATGTGGGCATGGCTGTCCAGGGAGTGAGGATGCAGGGAGGAAGGACTTGCTGGGAGTCTGATTTCTTCTTTTCTCCCCTACTCCAGCTGCTGGCTGTCCCTAGAGGGTGGCCTGCTCTATGCCTTCGTGGGTCCAGCAGCAGTCATCGTCCTGGTATGTGCATGCTCCTTTCAGCATCCAGGGAGGGATGTGGCCCCAGAAGGTCATCGTCTCCTTTTGCCTTCTCCCCAACTTCCAGCTCCCCCTGCGGGTGTGCTTGCCCTGAGGGCACCTGGTGACCGTCTTTCCCTTTTGCCTCCCCCGGACCCCCAGGTGAACATGCTCATCGGGATTATCGTCTTCAACAAGCTCATGGCTCGAGATGGCGTCTCAGACAAATCTAAGAAGCAGAGGGCCGGGTAAGGGGAGGGTCTCAGTCACTCAGCCTTCCTGGGCGGCGTGTGGGGAGGGGGAGCCGAGGACACCTCGGAGACTCAGGGCTTGCTGATGCCAACCCAGGCTCCCCAACCTTGGGACATCAAGGGTGCAGGCAAGGTGGGCACCCGGAGTGCTCGGCGGCAGACCCTCGCCCACCCTAACCCAGCTCTCTCTCTCTCGTCTGCCCTCCCCTCCCACCCTTCTCGGGGCTCATTCTGCCCCATCTCCCGGCTTCCCATGTGTTTCCCCCTTCTCCCGTGTCTGTGCCGCCCCCCGAGGTCGGAGCGGTGCCCCTGGGCCAGCCTGCTCCTTCCCTGCTCAGCGTGTGGAGCGGTCCCCAGCCCCCTGCTCAGCTCAGCCTCGGCCAGGAATGCCATGTTAGTTGTGCCCCCTGGGGGGCGGTGGGGGCGGGCAGGGGCTAAGGAATGGGAGGGCAGTGCCCATGGTGGGGATTGGGAGGCATATCATCAGCCCGGTGCCTTGGAGAGCTTGCCTTGCCCCTGCCCCCCGAACTGCTGTATGCTCCCTGGAGCTCAGGGATGAGGTGGCTGAGGACAATGGGACCCCCCCCCCCCGCCTCCATAGGGCACTGTGGTGCCCTGCTCACCCTCCCCTCTGGTCCCTGCCCCGGCTCTGGCTTAATTTACTTACTACACAGGCACAGCTGCAGACCCCTCCTCCTCCCACCAACCTCAAGGCCCTGAGAATCATAGTCCCTTAGAATTTTTGAGCTATTAAAACTTTCAAATTAGAACGGGAGAATCTTCGACTAAGACAATCAGACACTTCAGAGTGTTCGAATGACTGAAACACACTTATCTGTCATAGAATCTGACTTGAATTTCAGAGGCCTCGGCCCTCACAATCACAGGCAGAATCACAGAGGGAGACAATCATTTCACTGAGACACCCCAACCTAGCAGCTAAGAATCTTAAAACCTCAGCTATGCAAGATGATTACAAAGGTTCACTCCTCCTACCAGGGCTGGAAGTCCACCTGAGTCACCCCAACCAGTGGGGGACACCTTTGTCCCACTCCCCAGGGGTCCTGTGGAGGCGTCTAGTGCTGTGGAGCTCCGTGATGCTCACGGAGCGTGACATCCCTCTCCTTTGGGCTACCACATCCCTATGCCCAGTCTGCTGAACTAGCAGATCAAAGAGTGGGCCTCAGAGTCTGCTGCCAAGCTGGATTTTGGTCCCAGCTCTCCTCTCCCCGTCCAGCTGGGCACACTCCAGTCTCCTCATCTGTCATTTGGGATACTGGTCCCCCGGCCTGTTTGTTGGAGTTGTTTTGATCACAATTTGAAATAATCTATGTAAAGTGTTCAGTGGAGGGCCTGGCAGAGAATTGCTGGTTAATCAATGGCAACTCTTATTACTGTGATTAGAGCATCTCTGGTTCTTGGCTCCGCCTCCAGGGCTTGACAGACACTGTGCCTCCTCCACCCCAACCTTGCCTGGCTCAACAGCCCTGAACCTCTCTTCACAGGACAGGCCTTGGCCCCCTGCCCGCCCATCTTTCTGCCTCAGCCTCTGGCTGTCTCTGCAGAATGGTGCCACCCTGCCCTGTCTGGAGCTGTGCCTGACTCTCCACAGGGGGTGCTTCGGGTGTGGTAGAGTGGGCTGGGTGTGGCTCCTTCTATCTCCTGTTCCTCGTGGGCTATAGTAGTTGCTGGGGATGGAGACCAGTCTGTTGGCCACTGCCTGCCTGCCTTTTTTTCTCTGTAAGGAGGCCAGGGATTCGTGGGCTTGGTTCTGACCCCGGCTACGACCCTTTTGCCCTGGGTTCTGAGCAACCATCAGGAGCCAGCGGCTCCTCCACGCCTCCACCTGGCTGGGCTTGGCCCCATCTTCTCTGCAAGGATTTGTGCTGTGGTGTTCTCCACATGCTCTGCCTGTTCGGTCTTGCTGTCTGGGGCGTCTGTCTGTCTCATGCTCCTCTTACTGTGGTGGTCATCTTTCTTTGGTCTACTGCTCCTTCTCTTCCCAGCCTACTGTCTTGGAATCTCTGGGGATATGGCTCTGAACTGTGTCTTTTTCCAAAGCTTCCAAGGTGCACGTTGGGCCTGACGTTCCCCCCCCACACCCCCGTTTGCTACTGTCTGCCCTTGCTTCCCTCCTGTTTCCGCCTTCCTCACCTCTGCGTCCCAGTGTCACATCTGTGCCTGCCGAGTCCCACTGTGTCTGTGTGTCCACCCCTCCTACCTCTCATGGCCCCTGCTCTGGCCCTGTAGTTCCATCTTTGTCCTCTGTTTCCTCCCACCCCCCACCCCCAAGTTCCTTGGCCTCTCTCTGCTTGGAAACACTCCTGAGGTCCTCGAGTCTGGGGCCCTGCCAGTCCCCAAGCTGAGTGGAGACCCAGGCTCCCACCATCCTGTCCCACAGAGTGTCCCGCTGACAGACCTTCTGCTGCTGTCCCTCTCAGGGCTTCACTCTGGAGTTCCTGCGTGGTACTGCCTCTCCTGGCGCTTACCTGGATGTCTGCCGTCCTGGCCATGACAGATCGCCGCTCCGTCCTCTTCCAGGCACTCTTTGCCGTTTTCAACTCTGCGCAAGGCTTTGTCATCACCGCTGTGCACTGCTTCCTGCGCCGAGAGGTGGCTAGGCTCTTCTTGTTTGCCACACCCTCCCCCCCCTCGCCATGCTGGGCTCTGGCTTCTCCCCCACTGTGTGGTACAGGGTGACCAGGGTGCTTCAGGCTCTTGGTGAGGGCGCTTATTGATCAGATAGCCCTCAAGGCCTGGGTCTCCTTCAGCTCCTCCTGCCTGACATCCCAGCCTATCCCTGTCTCTCCTTCTACCTCTAGTCTGGACACCTAGGGTGGGAAACCCTGCCCACTATTGTGGTGGTACTATGGGGGCTTCAGGCTCAGCTGGCATTTCCTGCCCCTAGGTCCAGGATGTGGTAAAGTGTCAGATGGGTGTGTGTCGGGCTGATGAGAGTGAAGACTCCCCAGACTCGTGCAAGAACGGGCAGTTGCAGATCCTGGTGAGCGAGGAGGCCCAAGCAGATCCCTTCTGCCATAAGTTCTTACCTTCCCCCATCCCATCTGAGACAGAGACTGGGTTCAAGTTGCTCAGCTTCTGACTGCGGGGAGGCTCTGGGCAAAGGCTCGCCCCATTCAGTTTCCTCCCTACAGTGTGAGGCCATGTTGGGTGCTACCTCTCAGGTGGGAGAACTGAGGGGCTGGGGAGGAAGAACCTAAGCCTTTCCCACCCTGACACATCTCTCCTCCCTCTGCCAACCTGCTCTCTCCCTCTCGACCTATAGTCAGACTTTGAAAAGGACGTGGATCTGGCTTGTCAGACAGGTGAGTCTGTTGGACTGATTTAAGAAGCTGTAGGCGTGGGCAAGACAAGACGCCCCGTACGCTGTCATAGTAACCCTGATGGGGACCAGACTGCTAGTGTCCTGTCTTGACATTAGACAGGAACAGGTTAGATTTACATCTGGGAAGGCCAATTATCACTTGCCTCCGGGCAAAAAAAAAATCCCTCTCTAAGCCTCAGCTACCCACCTGTAAGGGAGAAAATAGCATCGTCTCGGGTCAGGAGGGAGGCCCAGGGCTAACATAAATTAGTAGACATAGAGTTTACAGCAGGGGCCTCGGTGTATGTTGACTGCTGCATTCTTCCATCAGTCCAGAGGTTTTCACTTTTCAGGTGTTGCCTGCCATCTTTTCTCTAAGGTATATCCTTCCCTAGGGAACAGAGAGCAGCAGTGCTTCCTTCCATAGTCTCAGGACTGTGGGGAAGAAGTTAGGACGTGTACCAGGGCTGAGCTTTGGTTTTCCTACTCTGCATCTTTTGGAGCCATGAGCCAGTTGTCTTTCTGGTCCCTTTGGTATATGGGAAGAGTACCAACCACCTCCTCAGAACTGTTTCCCTCACTGCCCAAGCTCAGAAGCTAAGGCCCCAGTCAAACCTGGACAAGAGAGTCTCACCACAGGGTCTCCCTTCCTTAGGGCTTACCCTTTCCTCCCACTTCTGTCCCCAGTTCTGTTCAAGGAGGTCAACACCTGCAACCCATCCACCATCACCGGCACTCTGTCCCGCCTGTCTCTGGATGAGGACGAGGAGCCCAAGTCCTGTCTCGTGGGTCCTGAGGGTGGCCTCAGCTTCTCACCACTGCCTGGGAACATCCTGGTACCCATGGCAGCCTCACCAGGTCTAGGGGAGCCACCACCACCCCAGGAGACCAACCCTGTGTACATGTGTGGGGAGGGTGGCCTGCGGCAGTTGGACCTTACATGGATACGGCAGAGTGAACCAGGCTCTGAGGGGGACTACATGGTTCTGCCCCGGCGGACTTTGAGCCTGCAGCCTGGCGGTGGGGGTACAGGGAGTGAGGAGGCCCCAAGGGCCCGGCCTGAGGGCACCCCCCGGCGGGCTGCCAAAACAGTGGCCCACACTGAAGGCTACCCTAGCTTCCTGTCTGTGGAGCACTCGGGTCTAGGGCTGGGCCCTGCCTATGGGTCTCTCCAGAACCCGTATGGAATGACCTTCCAACCGCCACCACCAACACCCAGCGCCCGCCAAGTACCAGAGCCAGGAGAACGTAGCCGGACCATGCCCCGTACAGTGCCTGGTTCCACCATGAAGCTGGGCTCCCTTGAGGTGAGGGGCTATGGAAAGTAGGGAGGGGAATCTACCTACTGTGTACCTGACATCATGTCTAAGTCGTGGGCTGCAGTCAGGAAGGGACGGCTATCAGTCTCCCCCAGAGCAGTGCTGGGGGCTCTCATACCAGTGTGTATCCTTCCTTCTGCCGGGGCTCACAGAGCTCAGCTCCCAGGAAAGTCTGGATTGTCTGAATGCTTCAAATGAGTGAAGCCTCATGAGTCCATTCACTTAGAGTTCTGGTACCCACTCTGGGGTGACTGGTCAGGGTGAGTCCTCCATTACTGCAACCATGGCTCAGGTGCCCAGTTGATAAGGAAGAGGCGGAGCCTCTTCAGCCTCTGCAGCCTGTGGCTCTGAGTCAGGTCTGGAGTTTCTGACCAGCAATGAGCTGCTGACCACACTGCACCGTCTCTCTGAGCCTCGGCTTCCTTGTGTGTAAGTGGGAATAGCCTGCAGAACGGGGTGATATAGGCCTTTGATTCCTGTGTGGAATAAGTAGACAGTGCCAGAAAATTGGAAGATGCCATTATCACAGATATTGACTCAGGGTGATGCCCTTGGCCTCCGGTGGGAAAATGGAAGCCCCTCTGTCTCCTCTGTCCTGTCCCTTACAGATCATTGCTGGGGACACATAGATTAGTAGAAGCCCAAAGTAGAACTCCAGGGTATTCTAGAAATCTAATTGGAGGGATGAGGGGGATGTGGTTAAGGAAAGAGGTTGGGAGTCCCAGCGTCTACACAATTAGCTGCTTGTGTCTAGCCTGGAAAAGTTGCCCCCTGTTCTCTGCACAAAGACAATTAAGTTAGCAGCTAGAGAGGTCACACAGTTTAGCTTTGTGCCTAAAATGTTCCTCGAACATTTGGTGCCTGCTCCTGCCACACAGATGGCAATAAAACAGAGAGGCGTCCCCAAAGACAGAAAAGACGACAGAGACAGAGATGGCGTCAGTGACGGGGAGGCAGTGTGCTTAGCGTCGGGGTAGGCTTGGTTCTGTGGCACCTGCCCGTGGCCAGACCACAGGGGAGGGGCCAGTGCTTGGCTTCTTGTGTGGGAAGTAGTCATCAATGGCAGAAGCCTGAGGGGTCAAGGATAGTGTCTAGAATAGGACAGGCGCAGTGGAGGCACAGGTGTGGATCTGCTGAGCCCCTGAACACTAATGGGTAAGAATGGCCACAGTGTTGCCTGTAGAAAATAGAGACGAAGTTAGGGATGGGCAAAGCGTAGTGATGGGAAAGAAGTCTAGAGGCAGACCAGGCTGGAAGGCAGAAGGAGAACCGAGAGAGTGGAGTCAGGTTGGGTCTTAACAAAATCCACGCACATGCTCTTAACATCACCTCTGCGGGCCTGGGGCCAAGTGGCAAGTCCCTTCTCCTTCCCTCCCTGGGTCTCAGTTTCCCCACCTAGATGGGACAGGTGGCCTTGGTCTTGTGAGTTCTCTCCATGCCAGCGTTCTAAGACTGAAGTCTCCTTGAGTGGCATTGGATGTCACTGAGCTTGTTGGGGCCTTGAAGGTGACCTTGGCCAGGCGAGGGTCAGAAGAGCACAAAGAAGCAGGCAGTCAAAAGTGGCAAGGTGGGGACACATAGGCTAGGTGTGAAAAGCCCCAATTTGTTTTTCAGGGCAAGTGCAGGATTCCAGGGAGATGGTGGGTGGGGGGCTGGAGGGGGAGCATGGAGCAGGGGAGGATGCTAGAATCCAGGGCACAGTGAATAAGCATGGGCTGTATGATCCGACATGGTGGGAACCCTGCCTCTTCACAGCTGAGCCGTGTCTGCATCCACATATATGCATGGCAGACCTCAGCTACTGTGCTGTGACCCCAAGGGCTAGCCCATAAGATAAGGATTCTCAACTCCAGGGTCTGGGTGGGGGCAGGTGCCATAGAGTCCTGAGGCCAAGGTTGCCTGTGACAAGCTCCTCTCTCATGGCCTGCTTGTTGCTCCATAGCGAAAGAAGCTTCGGTATTCGGACTTGGACTTTGAGGTGAGTGCCGGTACCGGGAGGGTATGTTCTACAAGGTCAATTCCTAAAATTATCCCAAGCCCTATTGCAGAGCCCAGTCCTGGGCCACCAAGCCTCTGGATTCCCTGGGATCTCCCCAACTGTCTGGTTCACACCCATTACTGTGAGGCAGAGATAGAGGCGGGGAGTGAGAGAGACAGAGACAGAGAGAGGATGGAGGGGGAGGCTAGCAGAGGAGAGCAAGAGAAGCCCAAGCCTTGCCCCAGGGGGAATCAACAGGCGCATGGCAGAGGGCAGGGAGCACTCCTCTGACACCCAAGTGGCCCCTAGAAGGTGATGCACACTCGGAAACGGCACTCGGAACTCTACCACGAACTCAACCAGAAGTTCC
Organism: Mus caroli; assembly: GCF_978045245.1. Classification (NCBI taxonomy): domain Eukaryota; kingdom Metazoa; phylum Chordata; class Mammalia; order Rodentia; family Muridae; genus Mus; species Mus caroli. The sequence goes on along the minus strand of NW_028227261.1, from coordinate 27,631,128 downwards.
ACACTTTCGACCGCTACCGTAGCCAGTCCTCAGCCAAGGTGAGGGCTCTTCTGTTGCTGCCCCGGACCACCCCACCATGTGCATGGTACCTGAGGGGTGGCCCTCTCACTTGGAGATGTGGGTAGTGTGGTGCATATATTCCTGAGGTCCTCCTGGATGAGGCTCTGAGGACCGCCTGTCCTCCTCCTGCTCAGTTCACTTGCCTGGATAACTTCAGCCTCACCAAGGGCCTGCCTGCATGAACAGCAGTTTCAGGGTTGCATGGGGGGTAGGAAGGTGCCCCAGAGCACAGACACTAACAGGAAGAAGGGCGGGCAGACAGGAGACATGACCTCAGGGGTCACCACTGCAGTAGCTGTCAATAAGGGTCTGGCAAATTAACTGTATTCGACTGTGCCTCATGCCTGATCATTCACGGACACTGGGCAGTCTTGACCCTCCTGGGACATCCTTGGTTTGCTCTGTACGGTGGATGAGAGGGTGCCACAGGCTCGCCCTGCTCCTTTCACAGGAGAAACCCAGCCCCCCCGGGGGACGCCCTGGCTTGTCCCAGCACAGGAGGCATCAAAGCTGGAGCACCTTCAAATCTATGACACTGGGCTCACTGCCCCCCAAGCCCCGAGAACGGCTGGCCCTGCACCGGACAGCAGCCTGGGAGCCCACAGAACCGCCAGACGGCGACTTCCAGACAGAGGTGTGAGTGCCACGCCGGACTGCCCACTGCACAGAAATATATATCTATTTTCACACTCCACTTTGGAACTACCAGGAGCCAGCGCCCCTCCCCCTCCCGAGGCTGGGCAGGAGGTGCAGAGGACTCAGCCTGGCTGGGGGCAGCCAGACTGGCAGGGCCTGGGGGCCAGGGCCCCTCCTTGTTCTCAGAGGTCCCTTAGCCACCCACCAGAGCCTCATCTTTGCCCCAGCCTGTCTGTCCCTGTCCTGGGCTGGGGAGGGGGGAGGGAAACTTTGTTGGGAATAAACTTCACTCTGTGGATTTGGCTGCCGGATTGTTTGCTGCCCCTAGGCAGAGCCCAGCCCTGGGACCCCAGTTCTGTTCCTCTAGCTCCTTAGTTGTATAATGGCGTCAGGCCAAGCCTGACTGAAAGGGCCTAGCTGCATGCTGACCCTGTCTTTGGTCCTGACCCCCTTAGTATATACCCCTTACATGATCTGGGCTGGGATAAGAAGCTGGAAATGTGAGGTAGGACGTCCTGTGACTATCCTGGTCATGGCTACCCTTCACCAGGGCATGGGCCCGGGTCGCTTACGCTGAGTTGCTGTCAGGGAACAGGATCTCAGGTGAGTGTTAGGAACACTACACATCACTCCAATTCCTCACAGCATCCGTGCTGGGAAATTCCACATTTTGTGGTTACAGAGATTGAAAGTGAGGCGATCAGGGCCATGGTCAAAGGCAGGGCCTGGGTTCACACACCCAGGCTCGGTGGAGGTAGCTAAGCGTTTCAGCTCAGCCCTCTGGAACCTGACCTTCATCAGGTGAGGAGCTGCTGGATTGTGGTGGAGCCTCTGGTGTAGTATGGGGCTGAGGGTGGAGAGGCAAAGCTGGCTCTGTGTTGGAGGGCAGGGCTCTTTGCTGGCTTGTATTCTTCACACGTCTGAGTTCCTGGGCACCAGGACAAGGGGGCATGGGAGCGGCCTGTGGAAGGTCTCGTGGTGCGTGCTGTAGTTCTTCCAAGCAGGCAGGAGCTAGAGATGCAGCAGCCGCCACAGGCATCGCTTGCTAGCCTGGTCATTTAGTAACACGACCATCTCTGGACCTGCAGGGACTCTGGAGACACAAATCCAGGCCCTTGAGGGAGCTGCTGAGGAATGGGAATAGAAGAAGGGACAGGCCACTAGGGCGGGCTGTCACAGCTGATGACAGGCTCAGGCTGGCTGGAAGAAGGGCGTGGGCCGGGTGTTTGTTTTTTGTTTTTTAAATTTATTTATTCTGCAGCCTTTGGCACAGGCTTCTCAGTCCCATTGCAATCCTGCCTGAGGTGGGTCCTGGTTAGAGTAGATTAGAGTCCTCCCAGGACTGTGCTCCCAGCCTATGTATTCCGCCCACTCCCTAGTGTTTAGTTATACAGTGTTTACTGGGACACTGATTTATCAAGTTCCAGGCGTGTATTTAAGTCCCTTGTTTTACAGATGAAGAAATTGAGACCCAGGGGAGGGATGTGACTTTACCCAACTCCCCTAGTGTATGAGGGGCACAGGGTCTGACCCCTGGCCACCATGGGAGGTGGGAGGAGGAAGAGGAGGAGGAGGAAGAAGAAGAAGGAACCAATCTCTCATAGCTTGTGAGTGACTAATTGGGCCGTGTTTGGAGAGGAGGCAGAACCTGGTAACAGCCGGCAAGCACAGGGGAACTTTGCTCACTCAGGAATGCACACCCAGGGCAAGGACAGACGTGGGTGTATGCGGCTGGCCGTGGGTGATGGGCTGAGTCTCAAAGTGTCTCATTCCCTCCCTGCTTGCTACATTCTGCTAGGCAGCCTTCCTTACCTCCTGGGCCAAACAAGGCTCCCCTGCCATCACTCTGCCTTGGCCCCAAAGGGGACGACATTTTTTCTCTTGAATTCCAATTAGAAAATGTCCAAGGAAGGGAAAATCCTGATTGGTCCCCAGCTCTGTGATTGGCAGCCTCTTTAGGAGTCCTGGTGAGGGAAACCAGTCTCAAAGTCACAGGGAGGGGGTGCTTATTCTATTCCTAGGAGGGGGTGATGGGTTGCACAAACAAATCCCTGCTTGGGTGCCAGCAGACCCCACTGCCCATCCTTGCCAGGTCTCCCTCAGAGCTGCCCCTGCATCTTTAATGGATTTCTTACTGCCTTTTTCCCTACTCCTGTTCCTTTCCAGCCCTGGGCTGCACCCCTTGTGGGCTCTCTGGGGCTGAGCTTTGAGGTAGAATCCTCCCTACCCTGCCCCCACTTTCTTCTCATGGAAATTGGGTCCACCTTGCTGACTCTGCTCCCTAGGCAGGCAGCCGGCAGCTGCTGCTCACAGCAGAGGCTCCTCCTGACAGCTTTGAGATCTATCAGGTCCATGGTGAGGGGCTGAGCTTTGCTAGGGCAGGTTTGTGCCCCTGCCTGACCCCCAGTTCCTACTTTCATAGGCACTCACTCACCTGCCTCATGATCTTGGGCAGGTCACTGGACATTGTCTGACCTTAATTTCATTTGTTTTGAATGAAGAGAGAGCTTGGAGATCAACCCCAAAGCTTTTAAGCAGGTCGCCACTCAACCAATTGCTCAGCCAGACTTGGGCTTCCATCCTTGACCTGATAGCCATTCTGTGTGCACTGATTTCTAACACCCTGCATTTCTTTCCTAGGCTTGAACATCCCTTCATTAGCCTCATGTTCTTTGTCTCTGGTCCCCAGCTCTTCACATACATGGCCCATATATGATCTTTCTAAATCACCAATCGGTTAGCCCATTGCCCAGAGCACATGCCATGTGTGGTTGAGGATCAGTCTAGAAGGCAAGACCTTCAGGGACATGGCTGTCTGCCTCTCCTGACCTTTCTCTCACCTCCGTGCCTTTCTTTCCATCTATATTCTTGCCCATTGAAATTGGCGAATAATGTTCTTGCAGCTTAGGAAGCCGTGTTTGTGATGCTGTTCCTGAGCCTCTGGCTCAGCAGGTAGCACTCACTGGGTCTCTCCAGCCTGGGTGCATCGTCAACGGTTGCATGATCATACAGAATGGCTGCCATGTACATCCACCTGGTCCAGGCATGTGCGCTCAATCAGGGAGCAGAAAGCAGACCTCAGCAGACTTCTAAGAGGCCAGCCTGGTCTACAGAGTAAGGTCTAAGACATGCACAGCTATGCAGAGAAACCCTGTCTTCAAAACCAAAAGAATCAAAACCAACCAACCAAAGAGAATTTATAGTTTGGTGAGCCTTGGTTTCCTCCTTTGCACCGCAGGGTAGGTAAAAATAATTCCTACAGTTTTTGAACGGGATTAAACCCAAAGCCCGTGTATACTAGGCAGGCATTCTACCCAGCTGGGGCTGTAGCTCAGTGGTGAGTGGTGGGAGGTAGCGGTGGGGAAGGGCTTGTAGGCAATAGGTGCTTCTGTAGCTGTCCAGGGGCCTCTGTAGGATCTACCCAAGTCGGGTGCTGCCCGTGGTGCTGAAAGGATTCCCTATGCCAGGACACAACAAACGCGACTCCATGACCATTGAGCTCACCTGCCACTCCCCTGGCCTTGCAGGTGTGGTGCTCCTTGGATGGGCACACCAGGCTTTCCTCCACTGAGGGAAGCACCTGGAAATTATACATCCTGTTGACAATTTTCAGATAGCTTTTTTTTTTTTCAAATGATTTATAAAGTTAAACCAGGCATGGTGGCTCACAGAGGAGGCTGAGACAAGATTGCTATGAGTTTGAGACCAACCTAGGCTACATAGTTCCAGGCCAGCCTGGAATAAAAAGGGAGACTCTATCTGAAAATACAACATTTAAGAAGTTGAGATTAACTGTAACTATATATGTAACACAATATATTTAAATTATAATTTTTTGAAACATGATTTCAGGTAGCTGGCTAGGCTGGCCTTAAAATTGCTAAAATTTTAGCCAGGCTGAGACTGGCTTTGAACTCCTAATTCTTCTGTCTCCATCTTCCAAGTGCTAGAACTACAGGTACATGCCTCTATAACTTGCATAAACATGGTTATTTTTTAAATGTATGATCAATATAAAAATTGTCAAGAAAGCTTTTATCTATCTATCTATCATCTATCTATCTATCTATCTATCTATCTATCTATCTATCTATCTATCTATCTATCACAGCAGGGTCTTGCAAGTAACTCAGACTGACCTTGAATTCACGATCCTCTGCCTCAGGTATTATTTTTCCCACCTAAATTCTCATGTGTATGTGTCCCACAGCTCAGTGTGCTCATGGCTGGAGCTCCCGTGGCACAGCCCAACTTAGGTAGATCAGCGGCAGCATCTCCTGGCAAGTCCACACAGTGTCCTTTGAAAAGGAGAAACCTCACTGTGACATGTCCCACTAGGACCAGGGAGGGTCCCAGGGAGTGGTGTAGGATAAGTTCCTAACACAGTGCCAGTATAGAGGCGGTCCCAAGTTTCTCATGGCATCTGCTGTCTTGGGGACCCTGGTAGGGACAGAGGTGGTGTGGGAAAGTAGGAAAAAGTCCTGAGGATACCTGAGGGAAAAGGCTGGTGTATGACTGTCCTATCTTCTTTCTTCTGGAACCCCAGACCCTGAAAGAATGAAATCAAGTTGGGGCTGGTGTGTGAACGCACACATTAAAACTCAATTGGGTTTAATTTTCTTTCATTAGGTACCAATTAAAAAGGAATTAGGTGGCCTGAGGGAAGACCTGTGGCAGTCACTGCTGACTTCTGCCTCAGGACTCACTTTGCTCTGGGCTTCCTCATGCCCACACTCTCCACTTCATGGGGGCCATGTTAGGGTGTGCTGAAGCCATTCTTCAGTGCCTCCATATTTCTCATTTAACTCGCTTATGGCCACCTGCTTCAGTAAGACTATTAACCCCTTAGTCCCCAAAGATACATACAAAATGTGTAGGGCAAGAGCAACCCAGCTGAGGGTTTGGGTTGTCAGTGGGAAGCCAAGGGCGGGGTCGGGGGGGGGGGAGGTGTATGCCAGCAGAGGCTCAGCATGAAGGCATTTTGGTATTCACAGGGTTTCTCTGCATGACTGAGAAATAAGTTGGGGGACACTAAAGAGTGGGGGGTAGCTGCGGAGAGACTAACAAAGAAGCTATCCACAGGAAGGAGTCTTTGTGGGGACCTTCACTGAGAAGAAATGTGGTCTGTGTGCATGCACAGGCAGAACTCTGCCCCTTCCTGTGACTGGCGTGAGGAAAAGAGCGGTGGTCCCTGAGCATCTCTCTTGGCCCCCTGGAGAGATGACCATGCAGTTGGCTTAGCACCAGAAGAGCTACTTCGGGAAAGACAGTTGTGAATTTGGCTTTGGGCATGTTAACTTTCAGATACTGAAGGGGAGACATTGGGAGAAGGTAGGCGGTTGGACACAGGGCTGGAACTCAGGAGGAAACTGGCTAGAGTCAGCGACATGGCAGCAGGGAGCTGGATCGGAGTGGGGCTGTTGAGCAAGTGGGAGGGGAAGAAATGAAAGTGGTGGAGACAGGTTCTGACACAAAGCTTTGAAAAGAAAACTCAGGGCCTGCTGTAGACGCTGAAGGTGAATTCTCTGGAGAGGGTTACTCCCACCTCCTCCCTGCCAAGTTCCTATATAATGAGAAATAAGCAGCCCTACCATGCTGAGGCAGGGTCCTGAGACCAGTAATTGGGGCTCATCACAGAGATCGATTTAAGCTCATTCGTTGGGCTGTAGGCCAGCGACAGTCCCTGGAGATGAGAGGAAGGGAGTTCTGGGGGTGGACATCTGATAACATCTGAGAGTCCAAGGTTTCTGGGAGGAGGATGCTGGGCTCCAGGAGAAAGCTCCCAGGCACGAGGAAAAAAAGGAAGTCCAACACCTTGCGGCCCCAGCTCCTGCTCCCTCTAAGCAGGCAAGAGCAGGGGAAATCCTTCCCCCCCACCCCCCAGCTCTCAGTGTCCCTTAGTGCCTGCTCCAGGCTGGTATGTCCCCTTCTGCTATGGTGGCACTGCACAGCTCCAGACATCAATCCAGGAGTCCCTAGAGTCAACCAGGAAAGTCAATATTTAATTTGGGCACCATGTTAATGCCATCGATCGGCAGCCCCCTTCCACCCCCACTTCCTCGGGCTTGTTTGCCTCTTCCTACTCACAGTATGTTCTGGGGTGGGATGCTCGAACCCAATGGAGGCACAGTTGAGCTTGGAGTTGCTCTGAGAGGCTGGCCTGTATAGGAGTGCTGTTCTGAGACACCCTGCTTCTCATCCCCATTGAGAATCAGCTCTGCTCTGAGTTTCCCCGAGAGGACAATGAGTTTGGGGGATGAAGATTGTGGGTAGGGTCAACTCTTCTCCTGGCTGAGGCCTGGGTCTAATTCTCTTAGAGTCTATGTATAGAGTACAAGATGCTGTGGAACCCAGTTGAGGATCCTGCAATGAAGCTCTTTCTAGATCCTAGAGGGGAGACTGGGCGGGGTATTGAGTGTAGAGTCTCAGAACCCAGCCCAGCAGCAAAAAGGGGGGGGGGAGAAGGAGGAGGAGGCTGGGGCAAGGGCAGGGCTCCCTTCGAGGCTGGGCTGGTCTCCCCCCACCTCCTAACCAACACAGGCTTTTATGTAGCCCAGACAGGCTTTGATCTTACTACACAGACCCCTCCTGCCTTGGAACTAATTGCTCATGCCCATGCCTGTCTGTTCCCTAGCAGCAGAAGATGACCTTGAACTTCTGATCTTCCTGCCTTTGCCTCTGGAAAGTAAGAGTATAGGCATGCGCTACCATGTGATGCTGGGGGTTCAAACCCAGGGCTTCTTGCATGCTAGACCCCTCTGCCACCTGAGCTGCATTACCAGCCCCTCCAGTTTGTTGTTGTCCATTCTGTGGATCAGACAGTGTGCTATGTCTCTCAGACCAATGCTGTATCACGGATGGCATTGTTGGGCAAGCCCTGACACCTAGCTCTGAGTGACTTGGTGGGCAGTCTATGTCCAACTTGAAATATATCTATCATGCATGCAGCCACAATGTACATAAAATTCTGCTCTGATGAACAACATATCCAGAATGTTGATACTGAAACTCCAAATAAGAGGTTATTTTTATTTTAGATGGGCAAATTGTGACATGTCAAGGACTAGTGTGGCTTCCATTGTGGATCTGAATGGAAAGGGCAGACTCTCCTAAAGGACATTTACATGCGCTCACCTGGCCCAGATGACCCCTGTCCTGAGCTATCCAAGGGGTCCTCGATAACCCAGATGATCTACTCTGGGCCTCTGAGTCAAACCTGGGGCTAGGAGAGCATGATTTGGCCATTTGCGAAACATTTCTCTGGGCTGCAAGTGGGGCAGAGATACCTAGAAAATGAGGAAGATATAGTCTCTAAGGTTACCAAGGTGGGGAAGCTGGCAAAAGCCATAGATATTTTGTCCGGGGGCCTCTGGCGGCTCTTTGAATGAATGTAAATCTTCTCTCATGGTTCAAGAGACACAGCACAAGCTGGTTGCCACTTTGTCCACTTTGTTGCCACCGTTGCTATAGTTCTCAGACTCAGCTGAGGCTACCTCGATTGCTTCTGAAACTGGCTCCAGGGTTTGTCTCCTTCGAGGACCTTTGAACTTGCTCTGTGCTCTCCTCTAAAGACTCCCCAGCCCTCCTTTTCCCGGTACCTGCTAGTTTGTTGTGGTTTTAGAGACAGGTCCTACTATATAGCCCTGGCTGGACTTGTACTCCGTCGTGATCCTCCTGCCTCAGCCCTCCCCTCCAAATTCTGTAATTACAGGTGTGTATTACCATGCTCAAGTCACTTTTGAAAACATCTATAATAAATGACAGTTCATGCTGGCAAGGATGAAGGGAAAGGGGAGTGCTTATTGCTGGTGGGAGTGTAGTCTGGTACAGCCACGATGGGAATCAGTGTACCAGTTTTTTAGGGAGCTGGGAATTGATGTAGCTCAAGATCCAGCTATACCACTGTTGTGGGTTGCCTTGGTGCTGTTTGTATTTTGATGTTAATTCTGTCTTCTCAAGAGGGGTTGTCTTCCCATTCTAACTCATCAAATAGGCTAGAGTCTATGACTGGGCAGTGGAAGGGAAAGGTGGGACTGGAGGTGTCAGAGGGAGAGGAAGGAGAGAGGATGGAGGAAGATGAGGTGGAAGCCAATATGGAGCAGAACCACATGGCCTGGAGAAGCTGCAAGTAGCAAGGGGTCTCATAGCTGGGGAATAAATTAGTGTAATGATAAGATCTGCCCAATCTAGGCATAGAGTTTATAAATGTAACTGGGTTGTATGGTTTTTATATGGGCTTATTGGGGTAAGAAATTACCGCAACATACCACCACTCTTGGGCATAAACCCAAAGGGTTCTACGTTCTACCACAGAGACACTTGCCCAATCACGTTCACTGCTGCTGTATTCATAAAAACCAGAAATTGGAAACAGCCTAGGAGTTCATCAACTGATGAATGGTAATGAAAATGTGATACACTCACACAATGGAATATTTTTTTTGCATTTTTATTTCTTTTTTTTAATTTTCAATATTTTTTTATTACGTATTTTCCTCAATTACATTTCCAATGCTATCCCAAAAGTCCCCCATACCCCCCCCCACTTCCCTACCCACCCATTCCCATTCTTTTGGCCCTGGCATTCCCCTGTATTGGGGCATATAAAGTTTGCAAGTCCAATGGGCCTCTCTTTCCAGTGATGGCCGACTAGGCCATCTTTCGATACATATGCAGCTAGAGACAAGAGCTCCAGGGTACTGGTTAGTACATCATGTTGTTCCCCCTATAGGGTTGCAGATCCCTTTAACTCCTTGGGTACTTTCTCTAGCTTCTCCATTGGGAGCCCTGTGATCCATCCGATAGCTGACTGTGAGCATCCACTTCTGTGTTTGCTAGGCCCCAGCATAGTCTCACAAGAGACAGCTATATCTGGGTCCTTTCAGCAAAATCTTGCTAGTGTATGCAATGGTGTCAGCGTTTGGAAGCTGATTATGGGATGGATCCCTGGATATGGCAGTCTCTAGAACACAATGGAATATTATCCAACTGTGAAGAAAAATGAAATCGTGAAACTCTCAGGTACGTGGATAGAACTAGGGAAAAAGTCCTGAGTGAGGTAACCAAGACCCTAAAAAAAAGGAATCTTTAATGTTTTCTCTTATCTGTGGATGCTAACTTTCAGGCATTTCCATCGGTGTCCTATAATTTGAGTAACCAAGAGGTTAGTTACCAGTAAGAACTACAGAAGAAGATCTCCCAAGTAAGGGGAGATAGACTACATTGTCATGGACAGGCAAAGGGGAAACTGGAGTAGGAGGATTGCGTAGGGGAGGGGGAGGCTGAGGATGGTAAGTGAGAGGGGATGGGGAGGGACAATTAACAGTGAAGGGCATCTGAGAAACAATGCACTTCTACTGCTGTAGCAGGTTCCTAAAATACATGCGTCTATGAAAGGAATCTAAATGAAGTCATCAAATAACAGAGCAGAAAATGTTCCCCCTGACATCGTTTGCCATCAAGTAAAACTTCCAATGCCAGGAATGAATTCTTTCTTGGTGAGTCATTGGTCAAAGGACTCCATGAAAACCTCAAGCATCACAGATGATGGCCAAGACTATTGGTTACTCTCTATAACCTGATGATAAAGTCCTGTTACTGAAGACAACACACACACATACACACACACACACACACACACACACACACACACGCCATTGAACATGGAGAAGTCAAGCTGGTGTCTAACCAGAAGCATCACCCTGACTGACCAGTGTTCATCGTACTCTCAGAAGAGAAATTTAATCATCATACTCGTGTATACACAGTTCCTCCCGTCTATAACTGACCTGCCTACAGGACACACAGGCGCTGTAGTGGCACACACATGGTGGAGTAACCAACCACTTTTTGGTTGGCTTTAAGGCCTGTTCCGTGAAACTGACCCCATGCCTGACACTGCTAAAGTGGCTGAGAATCTGAGACTAGATATGTCCTAGGCCCAGGGTAAAACTGAAGGCTGTTATTCTGCTAAAGGAATGGAACAATTAAATTATTCCAGGTGACATTTTGCTACACCCACCAATCAGTGCCTCACTGAGCTCTCATCGGGGAAGCGGCCTCTGCAGTAGATGGGGATTAACATGGAGGCCTGTCACTGGACACTGGACAGAGACTGAGAGACTTTGAAGCACTCGGTCCTAAATGGGATGTCGTCATTAAAGCCCTTCCCTCAAGACTCTGGGATCTGTGTGGAAGAGGAGGTGAAAAGCTTGCAGAAGCCAGAGGTGATGTTGTGGTTGACTCCAGGGAAACAGTGTCTTCCACTGATGGGTATACCCTGTGGAGGTTCAGTGGGTATATCAACCACACTCCTGGTCAGTCCTCATGCCCAGAGTAGTTGGCAAACACAAAACAAACTCTGTGGTATTTTTTACAGACATCATCATCATTATTGTCTCATTGGTCTCTTGCTTATTTGTCTTTATTTTCATTTTTTGCAGGTCTTTTTGGGGTTTCTTATTTTTATTTTGCTGTTGTTTTGCTTTTGTTTGTTTTTAAAGAAAAAAAGAACATAAGTCAGGTGGATAGGGAAGTGCGGAGATCTGGGAGGAATTGGGGGAAGGGAAATGTGATCATTTTTTTGCTTGTGTGTGTGTGTGTTATATGCATGCCTGGTATACACGGAGGTCAGAAGAGGGCACTGGATACCCTGGAACTGGAGTTAAAGATAGTTATGAACCACCATGCGGTACTGGGAACCAAACCAGGATCCTCTGTAAGAATAAGTTGCCAGGTGTAGTGGCAAATGCCTTTAATCAAGAGGCAGAGGCAGAGGCAGAGGCAGAGGCAGAGGCAGAGGCAGAGGCAGAGGCAGAGGCAGAGGCAGAGGCAGAGGCAGAGGCAGAGGCAGAGGCAGAGGCAGAGGCAGAGGCAGAGGCAGAGGCAGAGGCAGAGGCAGAGAGGCAGAGGCAGAGAGGCAGAGGCAGAGGCAGAGGCAGAGGCAGAGGCAGAGGCAGAGGCAGAGGCAGAGGCAGAGGCAGAGGCAGAGGCAGAGGCAGAGGCAGGTTGATCTCTGAATTTGAGGCTACCTTGGTCTGCAGAGTGAGTTCCAGAAAGGCCAGGACTGCATAGAGAAACCCTGCCTCAAAAAAACAAAAACAAAAACAAAAAATGTTTTTCTTAACTACTGTGCCATTTCCCCAGCTCCCTAACTTACTCTTAATGACTGTTATAGTGAACCCCAGAAGGGCCATGGTTATATCTTGCCATCTTTGAATCATTAAACAATATATATATATATATATGTATATATATATATATGCATATATAGAACATGTTTTGTGTGTGTGAGCATGCACACACATGTATGAACATGCACATATTATTTATGTGTATGTGGAGGTCAGAGAACAACTTGTGGTAGCCATTTCTCTCTTTCCCCATATGGTTACCAGGATTGAACCAGGTATTCAGGTTTCGTAATGGATGCCTTACCCACCGAGCCATTTCACTGGTCCCGAATCATTTTTTTCCTGAAATCACATCATATTAATCTTTCCATAGTGCTATATATTTTTATGTGAAATTATATATCTAGTATGTCTCCGCCACTGGCTTGTGAGCTTCTGAGTGCAGAACAGGGTCATCGTTACTGCCATGCATGTTGGTTGCCTGGCACACCATAGTGACTTCAGAGATAATACCGAATGAAGGGATGAAGAGACACTGGGAGGGAAATACCCAGAAAACAAACAGAACGGAGGGTCTGGGTCTTGGTGGCCGGTCTGCTACAGGCAGGCTGTGTCTGTGCCTACAGCTGGGGTGGGTGGGATAGGAGGCTGAGCCTGTGCAGGCCTGAGAAAGGGAGAGCCCCACAGGACACCAGCCTCAGGGCATGCATATTGCAGAAGGTTCGTTCCTTGAATATTAACTGGATGCTGGACCGGCAGCCCTGACTGCTTCTGAATTTTTCACTGTCAAGGCCAGGGGCTGACTGGGGATGGGTTGGGAGGGCCAAGCATCTGCATCCAGAAGGCTACACACTTTTACGTGTGGGTCACATGCAACTGCTTAGCCGGGGCTTGCTCCTGGTGGCTGTGTGCTTTGCCATGAGCATGTACATGTCTGAACATGCACTGTTTTCAGTTGGTGTGCAGGGATACAGGCGAATTGTGTTTTATGTGCCATCACTGACAAACTCAATGACAGAAGGAGGGAACCCGGGGACCATTGAGTTCCATTCCTCCTTTGTGAGAGAGAGGGAAACGGAGGCTGGAAGGAATGCTGAGGTCACACCCACTAATCCAAGGTGTGTGTGTTGGGGGGGGGGCAGAAAGCCATTTTTATGATGCTGGGCACAGGTGTCTTGCTACACCGGAGGAGTCTGGGATACAGCCTGGGGAGAAGACAAATGTAGCTAGGAGCAATCGGTTCTAGAGCAGGAGGGGTCTGTTCTGCCTCGCAGGGAAGGGGAGAGTGTCAGACAAGACCAGGAAGGGAAGACTTGCGCTGAACTTACACTAATTGAAAGCTCAGCAGGCAGAGAGAGGGGAAAGGGCACCAGAGGCGGAGGTGCGGCATAAGCAAAGGCATGGAGGCATGAAGCAACCTGGCAGCTTGGGAGAATTACAAATAACGCTGTTTGCTGGAGAGGAGCCCACACGGAGGGTGGGTTGCAGAGACAAGGCTGTGAGGGTGAGGGAACTTTGTGAGCTAGGAGAGGGGATTAAGTGTTAGTTTATTTGCAAGGCTATAGGGACGCCCTTGTGTATAGCGCTGAAACAGACTTGACTTTTTGACTCCTGTTCCAGGAAAAGTGAATTCAACAACAATAACAAAAATAAAACCCGCAAACATTTTTTGAACGCTTATTCCGAGCCAGACCCCACGCTGGACCCCGAGGCAGTGATTCTGGAACAAACGCATGCTCTTAGCTCTGTATCTGAGATGCACACAGGCTGGTGCAGCAGGTAGGGATCTTGGCCCAAGAAAGACCCTGTGTCTGAAGACCTCCTCCAATCTGATCCACTCTACGCTCTTTGCTGTGAGTTTGCAGAAAATTCCATCTCACCCATTCCTGGACTCACTCTTTCTTCTTCCATGCAAGGATCCAGTGCTCCTTCCTACACCATAGAAGAGCTGCCTCCCGTCGTGGTCCACCTTACCCCCGGGGAGAGGCCCGCTGTGCTGGGCCCCACGGGAGTCTTTTTTCTTTTATTAGATATTTTCTTCATTTACATTTCAAATGCTATCCAGAAAGTCCCCTATACCCTCCTACCGCCCTGCTCCCCTACCCACCAACTCTCACTTCTTGGCCCTGGCATTCTCCTGTACTGGGGCATATAAAGTTTGCACGACCAAGGGGTCTCTCTTCCCAATGATGGCCGACTAGGCCATCTTCTGCTACATATGCAGCTAGAGACACGAGCTCCGGGGGTACTGGTTAGTTCATATTGTGGTTCCATCTATAGGGTTGCAGACCCCATGGGAGTCTTGAGAGCCACCGAGCCAGCTCTTCCTCTGTTGCTTGGGGACAGCGCCAGTATCTCAATACCTAGGTTCCGGTTTCCCCAGCTGCGTCACCCCCCACCCCTGTGGAGCCTGTCATCTATTAAGGACAGTCTCCACCCTCGGTAGCCCCCACTGCCGCTCCCCAGCAACCAGTCACCAACCTCTTCCCCCTTTGTCCTATTCAGCTCCTCCCTTGAGAACACCTGGCACAGTTGCTTCCAGAAGGTTCCTTTTTTCAAAAGTAGGCAGGAGCCATCAGACTTCAAGCAGCTCCTGTGTGCTACCCAGCACAGTTCCCCCAGGCTAGGAAAATCAAAGGCCTTGGCTTGGAAATGGGAGGAGAGAGAGGAAGAGGAAAGCAATTACTAACTCGATATGCTGTCCTGCAGAACGACCGGCAGCTAGAGTCCTAGGCAGAGACCGGTCTGTACGTAGTAGAGGTGTTCTGGGGGCCATGGAAGCTACCCACGCCCCCCAATGGTAAGGATTAGGTCAATGTCAGGGAGGGCTCAAAATGGGATGGAAAGACAGAAGGAGCCTCCAGTGGGATGAAGTCCACAGAAGGTGAGGCTAATGATGAAGAGACCACTTCAAGTCCCAAGTGTGAAGTTTCTCTGGACCCTGAGACGCTACGGGGATATTTTAATCATGAGAGTTATACTGCTAGATATCTGTTGTAGAAACACTGCCTGTCCATCAGGAATAGATGGGGCAAGAGAAAGACAGGAAGCAGCAGCTGGCAGGTGCTTCAGGGACCAGTGGCTGGGACAGACAGAATGCAGCTTGGAAGTGATCCTAAGCAACAAGAGACAGGCAGGGCTTGGGGCTGGAATATCGCCCCTAGAATGGCTCCTGTTTCCAGTGAGGGAAACCCTGTGGATATTCCCCAGAAGGGTGGTGTGCAGGTCCTGGAGGAACAGAGAGAGGGAGGAGGCTTAGCGTCCCCCCCCCCCCTCCGCCATCTGGTCTCCGCAATTCCTCAGCTTCCCACTAGAGGGTGCCGGGAGAACGGGCTCTACCTCCCATCATCCGCCCCTCACCACAGAAGGATGGTCCTCGACCCGGACTTCCCAAAAGCCCACATGTGTTGCTCTCCCTTCATCCCTCAGAAATGTGACCTCACCCTCTGGGGCTTAGTGGTGGGTTATTGGCCTAAGGGCCTCTCTCTACCTAAGAGCCATCGTGAGGCCCCGGGTCTGTCTCTACAAGCTTGTTCCGGTGCTCAGAGCTGTCTCAGCCCTTCTAGCTTCTCTGCCTCAAGCAGATGCTTCCTACACCTTAGGTATCCAAAGGCCTCACCACTGCTGACTTCCTATCCCCCAGCCCCCCCCCCCCGATGCCTTTCCTCTCTGATCTAATGCCAGAGAGGAGGGGTTGGGGCGGGGGTTAAAGGTGGGTGCTCAATTCTCTCACATCTGCCCCATGCCCCAACATCCAGGCCCTCTAAACCTTGGGACAGTGTGGATAGTTGGTCATGGGTGAGCAGGGCAAAGTTGGAAACAGGGGTAGGGTGGGGTGGGGAGGAGGGCTCGCTTTCCATAAAGGAGGGCAACAGTAGTTCAGGGCGTGGTCAGTGAGGGTGTGGCTATAGGGAGTCCTGGGGGCGTGACAGACAGCTAGGTGGGAGCTGGATTCCTGAATCTGGCAGCTCTCTCAGCTCTCAATCTCGCCCGCTCAGTAGTCAGGGCCCCTCCTGGCCTTCAGTCCAATAGACAAACACTTCAGCAACGGGAGGCTCCTGGCTTCACTTAACAGAGGCCACACCCAGCTCTCTAGAACTGCCAGGCCTGGTGGGAGGGGGTGCCTGCGATGCACCCCCTACGTAGGAGATGACGCTCTCACCCTCGTGCTTCTATTCATTTCTAGGTGGACAGCTGGAGGGCCTCAAGGCTTGAGCCCTAGAGGAGGAGCTACTCAGGCGCGGGCGTCTCAAGCTTCCTCCGTCCTCCTTCCTGCTATTCTGTGCTCAGACCTGGAGCCAGGTCTAAAAATAGACGTAGGCGCTGGAAAGTGCCCACCCAGGAGGGGGTCAGGGAGGTCTGAGTCACCAGTCCGGAGGGCCTCTTCTCACATCCCCCGCGGGAGCAGAGTCAGTCTTGATGGCCAGGCATCACTCGGAGTCTCTTGGCCAGACTCTGCTTTTGGCCAAGCAGTGCCCTGCTTCCAGGCCCTGTGAGCAGTAGCAGCCACAGCTGGGAAGGATTAGGAGTTCCTTGGCCTGATTTATTTGGTTGTTTTTGTGCATCTGGCTGATGCGCCCATCCCTGGCTGGACAGTCACGTCTGCACCTGCCCCTCACCACCCAAGTTCATTAGGCTGTTCTGGTATTCTGGGTGTGGACCTGGTCTAGACAAATGGCCTACTTGAGATCTTAGAGGTTCTGGAGCAAACACTGCCCATTATACAGATGAGAAAACTGAGTCACAAGGGCAAGAGGGGACCAGCACCAGTGAGTGATAGCCCGATATTCAAATCTTTGTTCTGCTCTCAGCTAATGACTTGCCTGGCTTCTTGTAGGACCTGTCCAGTAATGCGTCCCTCTGCGGATGACCACAGACTGGCAGCTTGTTCACCTGTAAGAGAAGAACAAGGAAAAACTTACTTAGGATATGCTGCTCCTGAAAATAATTTTTTAAAAAAAGTAGTAGTAGGGGCTGGCGAGATGGCTCAGCTGGGACAGCACTTGCTGCGCAGGACTGACGGCCTGAGTTCGAACCCCAGGCCCCTGTCAAAGTGGCAGAACTGTCTCCACAACCAATGTCCTGTGACCTCCTATGAGTGCTGAACTATGAGCATCTGCCCTTCCATCACACACAGTAATAAATGAAAATTGTTAAGTAGCTGTGACAGATTGGGAGCAGAGCTCTGTGTGCTCGCAGCACAGCCAGCTAGCTGCCATGTCTGTCATTTATGTCTCTTTTCTCCTCTGTGTGGCGGGGGCTACAGTGGCGTGGAGACCTTGGATGGCTATGGAGTGGCTGGCACACTGAGGCTCATCCTGGAAATGAATGACAGTAGAGGAACGCTGGGACTCACACAGATCTGAGTCCTCAGCCCATTCTCCATCCTGAGTGGTGAACATGTTTGGGACCTTAAGATTTCAGACTTGAGAGTCGGGGTGGGGGTGGGGGGGACTGGAGAGATAGCTCAGCGGTTAAGAGCACTGATGCTGGCTGCTTGCTCTTCCAGAGGTCCTGAGTTCAAGTCCTAGCAACACACATATTGGCTCACAACCATCTGCAATGGGATCCTATGCCCTCTTCTGGTGTGTCTGAAGACAGCGACAATGTACTCACATACATAAAATAAACAAATCTTTTAAAAACTAATAAGTAAATCTGGACACAAACATGATTGAATTAAAAAAAAAAGATTCCAGACTCAGAGATGGATAGGCTGAGTCCCCAAATTCAGCTTTCCCTTTTTGGCCAAAGAACACGGAGCCACCTAAAGCCAAATGTACCCAAGCCGACCTAGCCTTGAACCCAACACACACTACCACTCCAACCACTGTCTCCTCTGACCCCAAATGCTGGTGTCAGGCCTTAACTGAAGGTCAAGGCCAACAAACCCCAAAGTCAATTTTTATTTCTTTATGTGTTATTTAGACCATTCCACAGAAAAAGCTATCATACTGGTCAGAAATACCATTGGCTTCTTAATAAAGGCTGTCAGGTAAATAATAAAGTGAGACAGAAGTGGGGCTCAGAGGAGATGTCAGATGACCCTGGCTGTGAGGTACAGGACTGGAGTCCTCAGCACATGACCAGCCCCCTCCATAAACGGCCTCATTTAATCCTCTCAACAGATCATCCCATTCAACAGAGTTGGAGGTTGTGGCTCACAGAATTGAAAGATTTAACCTAGGACTGCAGTTCTCAACTTGTGGCTCATGAGCCCTTCGGGGTTGCATATTAGATATCCCGTTTATCAGATCTTTACTTTATGATTCATAACAGCAGCGAAATTGTAGTTATGAAGTAGTAATGAACTAACTTTATGGTTTTGGGGTCCCCACAACAGGAGGAGCTGTATTAAAGGGTTGCAGCATCAGGAAGGGTGAGAACAGCTGGCCTAGAGAACAAAGCCAGGAAATTGCAGAACCAGGGGCAGACCCTTTCTGATCTTTTATTTTCTTTCTTGATGGAAAAGCTGGATGCCTGCCTGCCTCACTGCTGCAGCTTGCCTTGCTAGCCAAGTTGTCAGGCCTCCACAGCCTAGCCATGGGCGGGCGCCATTGGAAGGAGGTAAAGGCCAATGTCAGCCAGAGCTTCTTTCTACCCAGAAATTCCAGGATTGTACCAGTTTGTGACTCGATGTCTCAACAGTCTGAGGCCATCGCATGCGAAGAAAGAATGTGGGAAGAGTCTCTGGCTCCTCCCATCCTCTTGCACCTCACCAAGACACTGACTGGTTTACTCTGGTCCTCAGCAGGAGGTGGGCCTCCTTTACATAAAGACAAACAAAAACACTTAGGCTCTGCCACTGGCTTTGGGAAAATGGTACCCAAGCCAGGTCCTTCTAGGCCTGGTGTCCAGCAGGACACTGGATGCTCTAACCAATCAGTGATGGCTGCTTCCTGGGTACCAGGCATCTCTCCTGGATCTCTTCTTTGTCCTCTTTCCTCCAAGCATCTGCTCAGATATACCCATCTGGGAGACTAGTCCCAATTGCCTTCTTCCCCTATCCACAAGTTGAGAAGGAAGAAAAACAAATCTAAAGTTAATGTTGAGTGGGAAGCAGAAGAGGGAGAGGGAAGGCAGCCGGGAGCACATGTGTACTGTGGTGCTGAGCTTGCAAACACTCACTGTATGTCTGGAATGGCTAATGTTTATTGGGTTCCAGGAACTACACTCAGTCTTTTATGGGCACTCCCTAAGCAACCCTTCTTGTGAAGTGTGGACGACAATTCTATTTTGCCAACAAAAGGAGGATACCCACTCCATGATGGGGGGAATACGTTGTCAAAACTCATTGATAAATAAATGGTAGGGGTGGAATCCAACCCTTATTTATCCCAGGGTCAAGTCTTACTTGATTTTTATAGGTGAGTAAACTTTTGGTTTTGGTTTTGTTTTGTTTTGTTTTGTTTTTAATTAATTAATTTATTTATTTTTTTGAGACAGGGTTTCTCTGTGTAGTCCTGGCTGTCCTGGAACTCACTCTGTAGACCAGGCTGTCCTCGAACTCAGAAATCCACCTGCCCCTGCCTCCCAAGTGCTGGGATTAAAGGCGTGAGCCACCACCACTGCCCAGCATGAGCAAACTTTTTTAAACAAAGAAACAAAACCAAACAAACACCCAGAGTCTCACTGTGTAGCCCAAGCTAGCCTTGAACTTATGACCCCCTTCACCTCCCAAGTGTCTGGGAGCCCAGGCCCCTGCCATCTTGCCCTCCTTTAACAGTAACCATGAGTGACAGACGAGGCTGTGCTTTGAGAAGAAGAGTCATGCGATAGCCCCAAGTTACACTCAGGAAGAGACAGAGCGGAGTGTAAGCCCAGGCCCAGACTTGACATCTTGCCTGCCCACCCAGGCTGCTCAGTGTGGTTCTCTGGGTCATGTCACCTGGGAACTTAGAAGCCCAGCACTCTGTGTACCCAGCCTTTCCCATGTGACAACAGCACCTCCTTCACAGAGGCTGTGATGGCCTGATACACAGAAGTTGTGAGCAAAGGTGAGCTCTCAGCCCTTCTTCACTCTGAGAGTTAAATCTCCGAATCCCGCCGTCCTGATGTAGCAGCGGTGGTAATACCACACTGCCTAGAACTACCGTACTTAGCGCTCAATGATGTACCGCATCCCTTTTGACGAAGGAGTAGAAGGAAGGAAGGATTTGCTGGGACTCCTGTCATACGGGCTCTTCCTTGGATAGCACTCTGTCCTTTGGACTTGTCCCCAGTGACCAGTTCAAATCCACGTTCCGTCTGTGTCCTTTGTGAAACTTTGTGCTGATCACTTTCTTTCTCTCTGCCTGCTTCCTCACCTTTAGAATGGAGCTGGTAATAGCACTGGGGCTTCCCGTGGTGTTGTGAGACTAAATTGAGTTTTCCATAGACAGTACCAGCCAGTGCTTGATATGGGTTCAATAAATGTTAGTGGAGGTTATTAAAGGCAGAAGTCGGGTCAAACTCTTCTAGAGTCTTGGGTCTTCTAATGACTCCCATCCCTGGTCAGAGTTTAAAGGAGGTCATGGGACTCTGCAGCGCTACATTAGCCCTGGGAGGCAGGGAGGATTTCATAGTTTTCCACTCGTGACGTTGGGGCCAGACGCGTCTTTATTGGGAAGAATGTCCTGGACCCAGGAGCGTGTTTACTAACAGCTCTGGCCTCTACTCTAGATGCCAGTGTCGCTTTTTTCTTCTCCTGTGGCAATGTCTCCATACATTGTCCATGTGTGTCTGGAGGGGCTGTGTGAAATTCCTCCTCCACTGGGACCCACAGGCTGAGAGCAGTTAGGTAAAGCTCTCTCGTGGCTTGCTTTCACACCAGGCAAGGTGTGACCAACAGTTTACCTTCTGTTACAATGGGAGCCTAGGGCTGGAGTTGCAGAAAAGGTAGAGGTGAGATTTTCGCACCTGCCATTTCTCCGTGGTTCATTCATGGAGTAGGAAGAGCTCAAAGAGCCAGCAGGGCTGGGGCCCAGGCAACCACAAGGGTCTTGCTCGAGCTAGAATGTCTACAACTTAGCTTCCTGGGACCTGGGCTCTCTTTTCCAGAAGATCCAAGGTAGCCATATCGAGCAAAAGGATGGTCATGTGCTCAATGCTCTGACCAGGCCCTGGTGGTGGGTGACTTTTACCAGTCCTTAGTTGCCAGGCCTGGGTGGTGGGTGACTTTAGTTTGGTGTGGTCTTGTAGGGCTGGAGGGCACAGAGCACTGGCCCTCCCACCAGGACCATAACAAAGCTGACAGCCAGCAGTGAAAGACAGGAATGCAGGCAGCTGTGGGGACAGCAGAGCTGTTGCTGATTTAGGACTGGGAGGAGCATGGAGAATGAAAGACAGAAAACAGTCAAAGATAGAAAGCCAGACCTAGAAACAGTTACAGCCGCACATGGGAGTGCGGTAGTAGGCAGACTGAGGCAGGAGGATTGTGAGTTCAAGGATTGGCGTGGCTACAGAGGAAGACCCTGGTGAAGGTGGGCTTGGGGAGAACACTGCAGACAGGTATATTGGTGCTAGAGAGAAATGAAAGGTGAGAGAGACAGGATGGAGAAAGACAGACAGACAGAGCGCAAGAGGCAGAGAAACACTAGCATGAACGTCAGCAACAGGGACAGGAGGGGACATAAACTCCAGGATTATGAGAAAAAGACAGAGAGAAGTGCAGATTCAGAGACACAGATCTCAAGGCAGAGGCACACGGGAGAGTTTGAAGAAGAGGTGACAGTGAAGGAAGACAGGAACCAAGTCACTGTGAAGGGGGAAAGAGATGACAGACACCGTGAGACAGACAGGGACACCAGAGACATGCGAGGACAAAGAAAAGAGACCTGTCTTTTTTTTTTTTTTTTGGTTTTTTGAGACAGGGTTTCTGTGTAGCTCTGGCTGTCCTGGCACTCACTTTGTAGACCAGGCTGGCCTCGAACTCAGAAATCCGCCTGCCTCTGCCTCCCGAGTGCTGGGATTAAAGGTGTGCGCCACCACGCCCGGCTAGAGACCTGTCTTGTTCACAATCTCTTCTCCCTGATTCAGAAGCTGTGTGTGTGCATTTGTGTGTGCGTGTGTCAGCACATGGCACACTCCGTGTATGTGTGTGTGTGTGGTTGTGTGTGTATGTGATGCCTCATGAAAGTGCAGTCTGTCTGAGTGCAGGGTGGACAGGGTACAAGTATAGCCCATTCAATCACTCATGTGTGTCTATAAGGCACTGGGTTCAGCCATTGTGTGCTAGAAATGGCAGACATGGTCAGTCAGAAAGATAATATGTGGACATATACTGAAGCCTTGCAGAGCTTCCCACAGGGGCCATGTGACAAAGTCCCACTGGGACTCTTCCACACTGAGGGCATTCAGTGGAGACCTGGGTATCAAAGGGCCAGTCTGTAAAGAGTAGGGCAGACCCCTCCAAGAAGAAAGAGCAACAGTATAAAAATCCCTGAGCCAAGCCAATGTAGGGGTTCATGGTTGGAGAAGAAAGTGGGAGACAGCCTGTGGGTTAAGGTGGAGGGCCAGAAGTAGAGGCTACATCATGAAGCACTTGGAACAGCTAGAGGGGAAAACTGGGCCTTTAATTTTCTAAAAACTATTTATTATTATTTTATGTGTGTGAGTGTTCTCCCTGCATATATGTCTGTTTGCCTGGTTCCCATGGAGGCCAGAAGAGGACATTTGATCCCCTGGAACTATAGTTACTGATGGTTGTGAGCCACCATGTGGGTGCCAGGAATTAAACCCAGGTCCTCTGGGAGGGCAGCCAGTGCGCTTAACTGCTGAGCCGTCCTCTTTCCGGCCCCCAAGATTGGGGTTTTATTCATGAAGCTGAGCAGCCGCTGATAGAGGCTGGGAAGGAGCTCCTTGTTGGCTGGCCTAGGGGCCTGGGTAGGGTTAGTGGGCCGAGAGCATCAGGCTGGAGGCTTCACAAGTTTATGCATTGACTCTGGTAAAAAGTGCTAGTGGCTTGGGCCAGGGTGGTATCAGTGGAAGTGTTGGATGTGACCTGTACTGTGGGGATAGAGGTGACAGGCAGGGGTGGGGGAGGCAGAATGGAAGGCAGGAGCCCAGCTATAGACTGCTGCCTGAGCATCAAAATGAATTATGGTGGCATTTACTGGGAGGAAGAAGCAGAAGCAGATCTCTCGTGAGCAATCCATCAGGTGTGATATGTCTCAGGGCATGTATGCATCTGTGTTCATCTATGCCAAAGTCTGGGTGTGCACGTGTGTGACTCAGGATCCCTGAGCAAGCCTAAGACATCTGGGTCACTTCTGCTTAGATGTCTGGGGGCTCCTGGGTCTGTCCTGGGACCAAGCTCTATCTTGGCTCTTAACCCTTCCCCCAGCCCCAGGGGTTCCCCTGCCAGGTGGGGAGTCCCTGCCAGGTGGGGAGCCCCAGTGGCAAGCTGGGGTAATGGAAAGGCCCTTGAGCTTTGCCAACATCTGTGCACATTACCCTAGGCCCAGGAGGCTGCGGTAGCCCCACCCGGCAGCGGCAAGCAGGCTCCAGGGCAGCTGGTGGCGATTAGCAGCGTTGATTACCTCGTGGCGATGCCATCTGGGGTGAGGGCACCGAGCCCAATCCCATGGGATACCCTACTTGCTCATGTGTGGGACTTTCTGGGGCTGACTGCATATAAATGTGTCGGCATAGCTGCATATGCATCTGAGCGTATGCGCATATCTGTGTGTGTTGCAATTCTGCAGGTATCTCTGCTTGCATAGTGGACATGTCTGTGTTCTTATGTGGATGTCTGTGGACACACATGTCTATGTACATGCATGTGCCTGTGTGTGCACACTCAAGTCTATACAAAACTTTTTTTTCAGTCCCGGGAAGGGAGTCTAGTCCTGTGTACGAAACTACTCTGCTTCCAGCCTAGCCTTCCAAGCCGTTTAAAACAAACTTTGAGGTACGTTCTGGCCTTGAACTGGAAACCTTTCTTCATCACACTCCTGGGTAACTGGGGATTACAGGCATATACTACTCCACCTGACACCATATATATTCTGAGATGTACCTCTTTGTGTTTGGGTATATCCAGGAATCTAACTCTGTGTATGAGTGTGTGTGTGTGTGGGGGGGGTCACATCTGTCTGTGTGTTCAGGTCTGTATGAACATGAGTGTCTCTAGATGCATGTGCAAGTGAGCACACACAGGGGCTGTGCACATGTTTCATAGTGAAGAGACCTATGAGTTATATCTCTACACTGTGATGACGGGCCCAGTCAGAGGGTCCTTCCTAGGTTTGGTTGTTCTTTTTGTGATTGTTTTTTTTTTTTTTTTTACGTTTTTGCTTTGTTGCTTGTTGTTTTGTTTTGTTTTGCTTTTTGACACAGGGTTTCTCTGTATAGCCTTGGCTGTCCTGGAACTTGCTCTGTAGAGAAGGCTGGCCTTGAACTCACAGAGATGCCCTGCCTCTGCCTCCGAGTGTTGGGATGAAAGGTGTGCACCACCACTGCCTGGGTGGTTTGGTTGTTGTTATGAGCACCTCTGGGATGCTAATAGGAAAGTCTCAGGACATCACTTTCTCAGGTTCCTGCATCTTCGACTCTGAGAGCTGCAGAGAGGGGTACCAGTGGGTGAAGGCTGGGCATGGCCAGGATGGCACAGGGTGTGGTCGTTTCTGCTGCTTAGGTTTGCTGGCCATTGTCTCCACTCTACCACCAATGGGTTATGTGATGCTAGGCAACTTGTTCCTGTACTCTGGGTTTTCCTCCATCAAAGGTGGAGATGAAGTGTGAGCACTGCCCGCTGTTGTGTCCTGTAAACCTGACTAGTGGATGTTCCTTCCTTTTCCTGCCCTGAGCTGGGCAGTACTCCATTAGCAACCCCGACTGTGCCTGCCCAGCCCTCCTGACAGAGCTTCTGAAAGCCCCACTCCTGAACTTCCTGCCTGCTGAGCTCAGCGCCTCGCAGGCCGCACCACTGCCACCACACATCTGGGCCCAGGCTCCTTGAGGGGACCACAGTGGGGCGCCTCCATGGCTGTAGCAGCGTGGTTAGGTTTCCGCTGACTCAGGGATGGAGGTGGGAAATCCCGGGCCTGTCATGGCTCCGCCTGGGTTAGATGGGGCCACAGGTCTACAGCTTTAACCACCTACTCCGACCGAAGCCATCCTTGGGATGGAGGGTCTTTAGTCGCTTCCTTTCTAACTCCAACATATACCCTGCAGCCGCTTCGCTTCCTCTTCTGAGGTTCATCCAAACTCGACTGTTTTTGCCTCTTTAGACCCTGGATATAAAGCAAACCTCCCCATCCCTTAATGCCCACCCCCATTCCCTACAGACCCTGTCCTCTGCTAAGGATCCCAATAATGAAAATCGCAGCAAATATCTCTCCTCTTACATGCCAGAGCATGGTTAAGCATTCTCACAGATGTTAATGAGTTTCCTTTAACAAAGCTACACGGGCAGCTGCAGGCATCTCATCTCACAGATGTGCAAATGGAATTAGAGATAAAAAGTAGATTTGAACCAGGCCTACTGGGTACCAAGCACTTAGGAGGCTGAGGCTGGAGGGTTGAAAGATCTAGGCTTGGCTGGGTGTGCTGGTGTGCATCCTTAGTCCCAGCCTTCTCTAAGCAAGGGGGAGTCTGTGAGTTCAAGGCCAGCCTGGTCTGCAAAGGGAGTTCCACGACAGCCAGGGCTACATAGTGAGAACCTATCTTAAAAATAGAAAGTTCTAGGTCTGCTTCCGTTACAGACCAGCTCAAGGCCAGCCTGAGCAACAGAGCGGTCTGGGTTGTTTGTTTGGTTGTTTTTTTGTTTGTTTGTTTATTTGTTTGTTTTTGAGACAGGGTTTCTCTGTGTAGCCCTGGCTGTCCTGGAACTCACTTTGTAGAGCGGGCTGTCCTTAACTCACAGAGATCCACCTGCTTCTGCCTCCTGAGTGATGAGATTAAAGGCA
This sequence comes from Mus caroli, assembly GCF_978045245.1. Lineage (NCBI taxonomy): Eukaryota > Metazoa > Chordata > Mammalia > Rodentia > Muridae > Mus > Mus caroli. Next base: position 27,605,411 of record NW_028227261.1, on the reverse strand, counting down.
ACAGGCTGCCACCACCAAGCATGTGTGTGTGCACCTGCACAAATTTACATATCACACACACACAGACACACACAGACAGACAGACAGACAGACACACACACACATACCACTATACCACCAAGGGGGGAGCATTAGCCTAGAATATGCAAACTCTAGGCTCAATATCCAGTTAAAAAGAGAACAAAACCAAGTTTGAGGGCCATGGAGATGGCTTAGTAGGTAAAGGTGCTGGCCACCAAAACTGACCACCTTAGCGGGATTCCCCCAGAACCCCTATTGTGAAAGGAGATAGCTAACTCCATCAATTGTTCTCTGGCTTCCACACATACAACATGGGATTTACAACTATGCTTGTGTACACGTTCTGCGCATACACATACAAAATAAATTAATTTTTAAAAAAGTCTTCTTAAAGCAGGGAGCAGGGAGGGGGCAGGGGGCAGGGATCTGAGTTTTTCCAACCTCCTGGAGTCCTTCTGTAGAAATGAGGACAGAACAGAAGGAGTTAATTTAGCACAGGGTTGGGGAGTGGTGTTCTATCCCCTCCTCCCAGTGCAAGCAGAGGTTCTACAGCCTAGGAATGCTAGGCCCAGGCACTGGAAAAAGCTGACCACCAAGGCTTGGTCAGCAGCCACGTCGCGGGTTCCACGACTATGGAGGAGGGGTCCCTAGCCCTCTCCAGCTTTCTGGGGTCTCAGCCAAGGAAATTAGGGGGGGCACGAAGGAGGTCCCGTAAACTCCGGGCCTGATCCTGGGCGCGCCTAGCCTGGCCTCCCTCCCGCCAGCCAGCCAGCCGCAGGCGCCCCTTCCAGGGCAGCTCTGGGCACGCAGGGTCCCGCCTTGCCCCGCTCACCCGCAGGCTCACCTGGCTGGGGAAGCGGGACGGGCGGGCCCGGGCGCAGGGCCAGGCCAGGAGCGCGGCGGTGCAGCCTAATGGCCAGCGCCTCCGCAGCCGCCGAACCCTCGCGGTCTCCCTCCTCCTCCAGCCTGGCGGGCCGGCCCAGCTGTGTTCCATTAGCCTCTTGGCAGGCCCCCAGCCCCCTGGAACCGCCCTCTTCCCTCTCCAGGAGCGGCCGGCAGTCCCGGCAAGCAAGCGTGTGTGTGCGCGCGCGCTGCGCTGCACTCAGTCTAGAGAACTCGGGACGTGGAAAAGCTGGGGTCAGCGCAGACTGGCAGGGAGAGATCGAGGATCCTCCTGTGGGCCGTGGACCCCTGGCCCTGCTTTCCATAGCTGGCAGCCTTGGGGCTGCCAGGATTGCTCAGTGAAGGGCTCCGCGGGCCGTTGGTAAGTGGGCCAGCACTGGGCTGCTTCTCCCTCTGAGCTGAAAGGGCATATTCTGCTACTGACTCGCTATGTGACCTGGGGCAAGTGGCTAGCCCTCTCTGAGGGCCTCAGTGCTCTTTTCTGCCGTGGGGCAATCTGGAAACTCCATGTTGGTGCTGCTGTCTCTGCCTCCATCTGTGTCTGTGTTGAGGGGGGCGGGGTCTCCTCGGAAGCATCTCTCTAGTTCATCCCTACAAGCCCTCCACTCAATCTGAGGCCTGGGAGTAGGAGCCAGAGTGGTGAACATGTTGAGCCCATCTCTATGTTCACGCCTCCACATGCACCCACATGCTGCTCATAGTCGGCTACCTTTCCACTGGCTGTCAGGAAGGGAAGGTCAGGCTGGGGTTGGAGAGTGGGGGATGCACACCCCTAGGATGGGAGATGACTGAGGTGGGGGCACAGATCCATCCCAAGAGTCCAGCCTCACACACACACACACACACACACACACACGTGCATGCGTGAAGGCATCCTTTATTCTGTATCCAGCAATAAGGGAGATAAGTTAGCATGGCACCGTACAAAATCGGACTTGCCTAAGAGAGTACCAACAGAAGAGCCTCCTGGGGGATGCTCATAGTCTGGCTCTGGACAGGAGCATGTATGTAAACTGGGCTTATCAGTTCTCATGTCTCTTAGTGCGCTTGCCTGTAGCTAGGTTTGATTGCACAGTCCCGGCACCTATGTGCCTATAAGCCTATGTGTATTGTATTGATACACATGGCTTTGTGTGCTCATGATCTGCCTGTCCTGGAAGGGGCCAGATGATATATGACTCTGCTGGCCACTTGCTGAGCCTGCATTGATTTATCTGGGCCCATCCATCAGGGTTTAATAAAACGAAAAGACGAGCATCCATCAGCGGGAGAGGTTGGCAACGGGGTCCTGAGCCCTGATGACCTGCTCTCCTGCCACTGTACACACAAGGGGAAGCTTTCTTGGCCCATACACAGCCCTGTGATCTCTGCCAAGAGACTCAGTCCAGTCTTCAGCCCCTGACCTTGTGGGTGCCTGGCAGGGCTAACCTGGGCTCAGCTGAGCACAGCTCTCCAGGTATTGGGCCACTATGCACCAGTGCAGAACACAGCTGTTAAAGTCCTGGGATTTGTCCAAACATTTTTGATAAATTGCCTCTGCTCACGGCCCCTTGCTTGCTCTGCCTCTGTGGTCTTTTAGAACCCTCTAGACCTCTCCTCAACCCAGCGGCAAGCTCCTGACATAGCAGAAGCTGTCTGGGCCTTGCTTCTGTGCTTCAGCTAGGCTTGTGCTCAGGCTGGTGAGTGTCTAGGGCATACCGGTGGTTAAATATTTTCTTTATTACTACTGCCCAGATTCTCACCCCAGGCTTGTGTGGGGCCTCTGAGAGGAACTGACGCCAAGCCCTTACCCCTGCAGTCCCTGGTACGCGGGTCCCACAGAAGGCTGTCACTTACCCACACTTTTAGGCACTCTGAAGCCCCCCCCCCATGTCTCTGGTTGTCAGGTGCTGAGGCTGCAGCTGATCTCTCTGGACCAGCATGTTGGCATCCTGGGCTCCCGGCCTGTGGATGCTCGGGCTCTGGACCACCTTCAGCCATGGGACAAATATAGGTGAGCTGACACAGGCCTACATCTGACTCCCTGAGATGCTGGGGTCTTTGCACATACGTGACCATGTATATCTCAGCCATTTGGCATTTATGGGCAAGTGTAGGGGTGGAGCTCAGGTGAGCTCAGGCGGTGTTTACATACATGAGCCTGTGTGAGTGAGTGAGCTGGTGTGTGTGTGTGTGTGTGTGTGTGTGTGTTGTCTCTGTGTGTCTCTAGTTTTGCAACTTGAGAAGCTCAGTACATGCATCTGTATGTACTCCTGGGTCTCTGGGCAGTGGGGAGGGAACAGGCTCCCTCTGAGGCACATCTTTACATTTCTTGCTGTCTAGTGAGAGGGGAAAGAGCAGAGAACCACACTCTCCCTCCAAAAGGCAACACTTCCGGAAAGCTGCCCAGCCCCTCTGTTCCTTCTTATGGTCAGGACTCCATCCTCCAGGCATAGGCTCCTCCTTTGCACTAGCCTGGATCTCTGATGACTGCCCACCCCATGGCTCAGCCTCTGGACAGGGAGAGCGTGCAGCTTTCCAGGGCTCAAAGCCAAGGGAAATTGACCAGGCAGTCTGCCTGGCCTTGCTGGGTGCCCTCTGGGCTCGGTAGCTGCATCACCTATCCAGGAAGGAGCCATACTCTTAGGGTCCAAGTCCAGGCATCTGGGGTGTGTGGGACTGCTATTGTATGCGCATGTATGTGTGTGCACCATGCATATGTGTACATGTGCGTATGTGTGTGTGTGCGTGTGTGTGCGCACACACATGCACATGTGTTTCTGTGTGTGTGTTAAGAGTTTTTCCCTCCTCTCCCTCACTGGGTCCCTTGGAGGGCCTGGGGCAGAGGATTTCAACATCTGTAAGGAATCTGGGCCCATTGCCAAGGGTGAGTCACCCATTGCCTGGGAGATGCTGAAGACAGTGATGGTCTTTCCGGCCAGACTTGGGGGTGGAGATTCCAGTGGGTCACTGTGCCCAGGGACACAGAGCTCTATCTTTCAGCTAGGCTGGGCAGAGGGTTGGCTATCTACTGGAAGGAAGGTGAATTGACTGGCTTGGCCTGGCTTTCCCATCAGCTTTTCTGGAAGGGCCATTTGATCTTAGCCCCTGTCTGTTTGATGTAGCACCTCCCATCAACATTTCTGGTCCCAGGAAGAGGGACACAGCCTCAGGGAGAAGGAGGCTCATAGCCACTAACCTGTCCCTTTGGGACTTTAGACTTGTGCCCTTGTTCAAAAGCTGATAGCGCTTTTGAATAAGTCTTGTCTGGAGCCTAAGGCGTGATGATGCCCGTGAGCTTGTGGTCCTCTCAGCCTCTCCATTTCTTTTTGTTGTGTCACTGGCTGGGTGTGCAGGGGAAAAGCTATTGGATTTTCTACTTTGAATATGGGGAGTAGAACACCACCCATTGCCCAGGACACGTGTGACATTGCACGTGGCAGCCCTGCGGGCATGGGATGCATAGCTCATGCGTGTATAGTCATGTATACACCGCTGCATGTAGCACCAAGGGTGCCCGAAGCTCATTTCCTCTGTTCCTAACTTAGGAATAACACTAGAAAGAACACGAGCACTCTCCCCACTGCCTGGGCTCTGACCCACCTAGCATTTCTTGTTTCTTTCACTCCCTGTCATAGTCCCGGCCCCAGCTGGGGTTGTTGGGAGACTGGGGTCCCCGGACTCTGGTCCTGTTCTGCTGTTGATTCACTCAGCAGCTTTGGGACAGGTCCCAGATCTCAGCCCTCCCTGCTATGTGCTGGGTTCTCCCTGGGCAGCCAGGGTCAGAGGCCAAGTGTGAGCACAGCATTAAGGCAAACTAGGTTAAAGGTCCTGAAGAAAGACTATGGACATGTCCCCTCCTGAGAATTCCGGGAGCTCTGCTGGGCAGTCACCCTCCTGAGTTCCTAATGCCCCGGGCCAACTCTGTCCCAGGTGAGCAGTGCCCAACTTCACAGCAAGAAGGACTCAAGCTAGAACACAGTAGTGACCCATCAACCAACGTGACTGGTGAGTGTAGCCTCCGCCAGCCCTTACCCACTTCCTGGAGTAGCCTGTGCTTCTCCTCAGCTGTGCTTCTCCTCTGGTGTCCCAAAGGCTTCAACCTAATCCGCCGACTGAACCTCATGAAGACATCTGCCATCAAGAAGATCCGCAACCCCAAGGGGCCACTCATCTTGAGGCTGGGGGCTGCCCCACTGACCCAACCAACTCGGTAAAGGACTCTGGAAAGCCTCCCAGAGTTCATACTGACCTCAGCTACACCCCAGGAACTCTGGCCCTAGAGGCTGTTTTGGGTACCCTCCTGCTAAAACTCTACCTATTGTCCACCACTGGGCTTGCAGGGTGGGCTTTTTGTGTGTGTGCTGCCTGGAAACCCAGCCTGGATCTCACAGGCAATGGCAGAACCATGTTTAAATCCCACAGTCACCCTGAGAACCCTAGGGTGATGTCAAGAGCCTGTGTCTATGTGAGTGTTACCTTGCGTGAAGTCTAACTTGCAGCAGCCGCTTGGCAGTCTGATTCTTGCTGGCCAATGTCTCTTTGTAGCTGTGTTCATACAGAACCCTTGGTCTCTTTCTCAGCATCTCTCCTTCCACCCCAGGCTTGTACACCATGCTGGCTTCTTTGGGAGCCCCCTTGCCAAAGTTGGAATGTAATGCTGAGATAGAAAAACATTTAAGTTATTTATTATGTTGTATGTGTGTTATGCCTGCATGTTATGTATGTGCACACCACATGCATGCAGTGCCTAGAGAGGCCAGAAGGGGGCATTAGATCTCCCGAGACTTCAGTTACAGATGGTCTGAGTTGCTCTCTGGGTGCTGGGAATCAAACCCTGGTTTTCTGGGAGAGCAGCCAGTACTCTTAATCACTGAGCCATCTCTCCAGTCCTCTGAGATGATAATTCAAGGATGCTGTTAATGCTCTCCTGCCCCATCAGACCCCGTGAGGCTTCACGGGGTCAAGCTCCTCCATCTGTCACCCCTGGCTATCCCAGGAGCCGGCCAACCCTCAGCATCTGAGCAGAAGATGCTAATATGTTAGGATGAACGTGTGTATGTTTTGGGGGTGTGAGCTGTGCTTGTCGCCGGCAGACTCGTCAGTTCTGAGTGCCCTCTCTTTTTCCACCACAGACGAGTGTTCCCTCGAGGCCTCCCAGAGGAGTTTGCCCTGGTCCTGACAGTCCTTCTGAAGAAACACACCTTCCGGAACACATGGTACTTGTTCCAAGTGACTGATGCAAATGGGTACCCGCAGGTGAGTCCACCCCTTCCCTCCCCTAGTCCTTGGGCGATGGTTGTATTAGTCTAACTCAGCTTCTATTCAAACTTGTGGCTTCTGGGCTTCTCCGCTCCATCGAGAGACTAAGCCCAACGCCCAGTGCCCAGTGCCCAACGCATGCTCTCAGGATGCTCTTCTCTGTGATCCAGGCAGCTTCCTCCCCTCCTGTGAGATGAGCTTGAGGCCCCAGCTTTGCCAAGCTATGCCTCTAGAGCTCTGAATCTCTGTCCTTTCTCTTTCCCAATTTGTCACAGATCTCCTTGGAAGTCAACAGCCAGGAGCGGAGTCTAGAGCTCCGGGCACAGGGCCAAGATGGTGACTTTGTGTCCTGCATCTTCCCAGTGCCCCAGCTCTTCGATCTGCGTTGGCACAAACTGATGCTGAGCGTGGCAGGCCGTGTGGCCTCTGTGCATGTGGACTGCGTCTCAGCTTCCTCCCAGCCTCTGGGGCCCCGGCAATCCATCCGGCCTGGGGGACATGTATTTCTGGGCTTGGACGCTGAGCAGGGCAAGCCGGTTTCAGTGAGTACTGGGTCCTGGGTTTTGCTCCCACCTCCCAGGGAGCCGTGAGCTCCTGAGGGTGTGTTTCAGAGCCATCGCCTTAGCTATGTGGCCTAACCAAACTAATTTAACATTCCAGACCCTCCACCACCCAGGTTCTATATGTCTCCGGCATGTTCCTCGAATCTCTCTATTGAGTCTCATCCATCCTAGTCTGATGGATCACCTACCAAATTTGCATATTTGCACCTTTGCTCACACTTCTTCCTTTACCTGCAGTACTTTTCCTTGTATATTCATTTACAGGACGGGCCCTGTTTGAATGGAGCCCCCTCTTCCTGCCCACCTCCCACCTCCTCCATCTTCCTCTGGGAATATTCTCTCTCTCTCTCTCTCTCTCTCTCTCTCTCTCTCTCTCTCTCTCTCTCCCTCTCTCCCTCTCCCTCCCTCCCTCCCTCCTTCCCTCCCTCCCTCCCTCCCTTCCTTTCTCTATTCCTCCCCCCTCCCTCCTCTCTCTGCTTTTGGCAACAGCTCTATTCTTGATGGCCTCCCCCGACCAGCCTGGAAAGACCCTAAAGTCAAATCCTGGGGCGAAGACGTCTTTGAGCTTCTTTAGGGACCATGGGAGAGTTCTTTGATCATCTGAAATAAGATGAACTCGTGTGTCCCCTGCAGTTTGACCTTCAGCAGGCGCACATCTACTGTGACCCGGAGCTGGTACTGGAGGAAGGCTGCTGTGAGATCTTAACGGGAGGGGTGAGTAGTTGGCTCCTAGCACATGCTGCGCTGGAGAGGGGGCAGCCTGCACAGGGACGGCAGAGGTCTGAGGATGCATCTACCTCTGTGCTGACCCTGGCTACCTTTCTCCCACATGGCAGTGTCCCCTAGAGACCTCCAAGTCACGCCGGGACACCCAGAGCAATGAGCTCATTGAGATCAATCCTCAGACAGAGGGCAAGGTCTACACCCGGTGTTTCTGCTTGGAGGAACCTCAGAACAGCAAGGTGGGCTAGCAGGGGAAACTGTCCCACCCCTCACTTGGCTGAGGCTTGCCACCAGGTTCAGCTGACCATGTGCCTAGGCTGGGGAAGTCCCCCAAATGTGGACTCAATGTAGGTCTTACCTTACGGAACTCAGAGAGGCAGAGAGAGAACCCGTGGAATAACCCTGTCTGCTCCTCGTTGGCACTGACCGTTATGCTGCCCTGTTTCCGACTTGTTAATGCATCCTGTGGAGGGCGGGACCCCATTTGCGGTTTCTCCTGTACAGGGATATCTGGGCTCAGAGACCAGGCTGTCCTGGGCTCTGGGCTTGCTCACTTTCCTAGCACCATGGCCAGCCACCCTGTCCACTCTCAGGTTCTTTGAAGATGGCAGGGGAACTTCTTCCTTCCCTTAGCCCCACCCTCAGGCTGGGCAGTGTCCCTGCCTACCCAGGCAGCATGCCCAGCCTTTGGCTGCAGAAACACAAGATCCCATTCATTCAATGCCTGTTTTCTACGACATCACATGGGGGGGGGAAGGGTGCCCGTGGGGGCAGCCTCAGGGGCCTGAGCAAACCCTTGATGATCTGGGAGGTGCCAGATGCCAAACTGAAAGGGGTGCCTGGCATCCATGTGCTCTGCCTGGATGCCCCATTCCAGCACAGACCCCAGAACCGTCCCTCTGTCTGTTCAGGTGGACGCACAGCTCATGGGAAGAAGCATCCAGAAAGCAGAAAGGGGGACAAAGGTAGAGATGGCGGCCAAGGGGGTGAGCCCACGGTGCCCTCTGTCTGCCCTGCATTCCCTCTTTAAAACCCTTGGAAGAGATGCTGTACTCCCACTCCCTTCCTGCCCGGACAGAGCTTGGCTGCACAGTGCCAGCTCTGAGAAGGGGAGACAGACTGGGCGGGACACAGTACTGGGCATTCTCTAGAGAGCTGGCTCCTGCCTGCGCTTGTACAGGGGCTTGGAGCAATGTTTGGTCCCAGGTTCCTCTCCCACTCCCATACTCCCATGCCTCCTTTTTCTCAGGTCCACCAGGGGACTGAAGTCAATGAGGTGAGCCTTCTGTCTGCACTGGACTCTAGGACTCTGGGAAGCAGGGGGGGGGCATCAGTACTCCCTCCTTGGATAAAGGTTTGAGGCTTGGAGCCTAAGGTGTGGTGGTGATGGATAACGGAAACACCCAACATTCCAGAGGGCCCAACTCTAGGCCTTGATTGCCCTGGATTGTAGGGTGGAAGTCCAGGAAGTCATTCCTGCTGAGTTGGAGGCCATGGGTATCATGGGGAAAATATGTCTTAGCTGCAAAACCCTTCTTCCCTGACATACTGTGTGGCCTTGAGCTTGTTACTGTTTTACTGTTTCTGTCGGCTTTCTTTTGTTCCTTTTAAAGAGGTGCTCTTTGTACCTTGAGGTGTGTGTGTGTGTGTGTGTGTGTGTGTGTGTGTGTGTGTGTGATGCACACTTGTGCTGGGCAGGGCTAATCTCAGAGGCCCAGAATTGACCTGCAGGCCTGTTCTTCCTTTTCAGTGCCCACCCTGTGCCCACAGTGCCCGGGAGAGCAATGTGAGTCAATGAAGGAGCCAGTCTGGGAGTGGGTGTTGCCTGGAGTGGACTGGAGCTTCCTGGTAGAGGACAAGGGGGGCTTTGTTCAATTTCCCATCACTCCCTGCCTGATTCCCAGAGCTAGGCTTGTCCCCACCCCTAAGCCCACCAAGCCAGGGCTGCCTTGAAGGCAGCACTGGCCCTGACGTCTCAATGGAGTGTTGTGATCTAGGGTGGTGGCCTGAGTAGGGGATGGGGTCGGGGGAGAACAGGACTCAAGACCTTGATTGCTGATTTCAGCTGTGCAGTTGCCTCCAGGCCTCAGACCCACTTTGATCACAAGGTACCATATGCCACCTTGGAGACATAGAGCAGGGCAGGAACAGCCCAGTGTCACACAGCTTAGAGCCTGGACATCCTCCTCTCCTCCTCCAAAGCTAGCCTAGCCCAGCTTTCCCACTGGGAGTTGGAAGGACAGGGTTTGGGGCTCATATGAGCCATCTGGTACCTATTGTGCCCCTTCCATAGGCATCGAGAGTTACTGTGTTTTGAGCATCCATTCACAAAGGGCATGGACCTCCTAATTCTGGGGGGGGGGAGCTTAGAAGTACCCACACTTCTTCCAGCCAGCCTGCCTCTTTTTCTACCCAGTCTCCCATCAAATCCCAAATGCACTGGGGTTGCCATGGCAACTGAGTGACCATGTTAGCCTAACAATTTGAGGTGGGGCTGGCCAAAAGCAGGCAGATTGGAGAAAGTAGACCCCTAGGTTGGCTTTATAGCCTTGAAAAGTAGTGTCAGCATGCTGATTGGCCTAGGAGGCAGACCTGGACTCTGGTCATGTTGTGTAAACCCAGCTGATTTCCTTGCTCTCTCTGGGCCTCGGGTTGCTCCCTGAAGTTCAATATTCTTGTCCTTCTGTTCCCTTAGGTCACACTTGGTCCCTCTGGCCTCAAGGTAAGACCTAGAAGGGGACAGAATTCTCCTATCTTCCCTTGGTGACTGTGGTCCTTCCCACTTCATGTGGCTCTTGTGGTCTTGCATTTATAGCAGAACTATCCCCCAGTGTGTGTAAGCTTGTGTTAGAACCAGTGGGTTGTGTGTATAGAGTCCAGAACTACCACCTGCTGAGGCCCTCTGGGTACCAGGCCCTGTGCCCTGTGTGTGCAATACTAGGAGGCGAGTGCTCCCCTTTAGCATCTGAGGACTCACTGTGTCAGCCATAGGTCCCAGTGATCGTGTGTGGGTGTGCCTGTAATGTTCTGGAACACACGTCTGCTGGTCTGCACCCATGTGGCCACAGGCTGAAGACTGAGCCCATGTATATCTGCAGGCCTAATGGGCCTCAAGCTTGTGGGTGACGGGTGAACATGGCTCACGTAGGCGAATGCTGTGTTTCCTTTGCTGGCTGTGAGCATGGGGGCTCTGCCCATCATATTGCTGACAGCACCCCGGCTTTTTTTGCTCATTCCTGGAGACAGGTGTGGCATCGTTTCTATTTTACTGATGAAGAATCTGAGTCTCAGGGAGGTGACCCTGCCTCTGCCCTGTGTCCTGTGTTAGCAAGCACGGGGTTCGAGCTCAGGAAACTTGACAATTAGCTGTCATGGGCTTATGTCATCCTGCATGTCTACGCAACATATCCACGTGCTGAGGATATGCTGTTGTGTTTGCTAATGTGCATGCCCATGGGTGTGGGGGAAGGGATACTCCCTGCGTGAGCCCGTAGGTTTGCCAAATAGCCTTTTGGTGTGTATGGAGTCCATGCACTGTGTGTAATGAGTGCATGGTGTGGGGGGTAGAAGGAGGGTTTGTGTGTGCGTGTGCACGTGCACATGTGCGTGCGTGTGTGTGTGTGTGTGTGTGTGTGTGTGTGTGCACGCGTGCATTTGCAGAGTAGATGGGTGGAGGCAACCAGGGGTGGGGAGCCCTTTTTGCAGGCTCTTTTTTGGCACAGGCATCATTCTGGTTTTACCCACAGGGAGGGAAAGGCGAACGAGGCCTGACTGGACCATCAGGCCCCAAGGGAGAGAAGGGAGCACGGGTAAGTGACCTAACCGAGTCCACATCAGGGCCTCTCCCACCTAGCTGGGGGGCTTCATGGGATGTAAACCAGCAACCCCTCCTCTCAGAGGGAAGCTGGTCACACGGGCGTTTGGACAGGGTTCTGTGGGGGCTAATGTGCAGAAGCGTCTATTCTAGGGTTACCTGGGTCTTTCCTAGCAACGGGGTTTTGTGGACTCCCCCAGAAGGTCCTAGCTTTGACCCCTATTCCTTACTCACAGGGCAATGACTGTGTTCGAGTGTCCCCTGACGCCCCACTTCAGGTAAGACTGACTGGGAGGTAAGGCCTGCTTCAGGGCTAAGACAGGGCCATTCTGGCCACTTAATACCCCCCTTGTCTCTTTTGTCAGTGTGCAGAAGGCCCGAAAGGAGAGAAGGGAGAATCGGGGGACTTGGTAAGCCTGGGACCCGCCACAGGGCAGGACAGATCCTGGGTTCAGCCTCATCATTCATTTGTACCCCCTCCTCATCTTAGGGACCCCCAGGACTCCCAGGACCAACAGGCCAGAAGGTAATAACAGGCTTATGTTTGGAGGGGTGGGTGCGTGGATGGACCCCAGGCCCTCCATTCAAGAGGAGAGAAGTCCCTAGAAGATGATGAGAGTTGGCAGGGTTCACTGCCCCTTCCCCATCCCTTCTAGTCTCCTGCCTGGTCCAAATACCCATCACATCTAGAAGGGAATGCCTGCATGCTTGTCAAATGAGAGGTCCAGATGGCTTGGAAGTTCTTTCTGTTGTCTGCCCTCCTGTGGAAGGCTCTCTTTTTTAGAAGAGGCAGAGTCAGGGAGGGGGGACTCTGGAAGGCGCTTGCCCCTCCCCCGACAGAAACGATCCTGCTTCTTTTCCTCAGTCCTGCTCTCTTGTCTCTTCCTTCTCCAGGGCCAGAAAGGGGAGAAGGGCGATGGAGGCCTCAAAGGACTGCCAGGAAAGCCAGGACGAGATGTATGTGGCTGGGAACCCCTCCCTAGGCCTCAGAATGCTAGAATCTAACTCAGAGATCCACCCTCCTCCTCTTGGCCAAGGAACTGAGGTGCTATGTCCCAGGAGGCGTAGCAAAGCGGGTACAGATACTGAACCCCACCCTTTGACATTTGTTGGTCTCAGGGCACCAGGTTAAGGTCTGGCACTGGGGGAGGGAAGGTGAGGGGGGTACAGGTGGGTAATTACCCTCCTGTCTCAGTGGGGCAGGTGCCAGGATCCTGGTTGTCCCTACCTGGCCCTCTTATCCACAGGGCCGGCCAGGAGAGATCTGTGTCATTGGACCCAAAGGGCAGAAAGTGAGTCGCAGGCCTGGATGTGGGAAGGGGCGGGTGGTGTGGGTAGTAAGGTGGTGCCCCTCTCATACTCACTTACCTGTGTGACAGGGAGACCCAGGCTTTGTTGGGCCTGAGGGACTGGCAGGAGAGCCTGGGCCACCTGGCCTCCCTGGACCACCTGGGATAGGACTGCCTGGGACTCCTGTAAGTGTCCCCTCACCTGTCCTGCTGCCCTCTCTGGAGACCTTTGTCTCCCCCACCACCACCAGGGTGGGGCTGAGTTGGGGATGAGACCCAGTCCAGGAGTGCAGGTTGGAGGGTGGCTTAAGACAAAACTGATCACCATGCTGTAAAGAGGAAACTTATATCACCCTGTTTCTGCCATCAGGGAGATCCAGGTGGCCCACCAGGCCCTAAGGGAGAAAAGGTAGGCACAGGGGTGTCATTGACACGGGGTGGGGTGTGATCATGCAGTGTGCATGCCAGGAGGTGACCAGGCGATGGGCTGAGAGCGGCTCAGTTCAGCCAGGGTGTATGGGGTGGGGTGGGGGGTTGTCTCTACTCCAGTACTAGCTGGGGTGGGAGCCTTGGCCATGGTGAGCAGCCAGTTACTGGAACTGGAGCAGTCAGTCTGTCTATCTATCTGTCTGTCTGTCACCTCCTCCTTGTTGTACTAGGGAAGTATATTTAGAGCCCATGTCACCTCTTATCTTTTTCCAGAGCTAGGCACACAGGTAGACAGGCAATAGGAAGAAAGGGTTTATCCAGCCAGTGGTCCACACTGAGATGGGAGGCTCAGCTGAGGGTCAGAATGAAGGGGCAAACAGGCAAAGGTCACATCAGTGGGAGCCTCCCCTTTAACCCTTCCGATTACAGGGCAGCTCTGGAATACCAGGAAAGGAAGGCCCAGGAGGGAAGCCGGTGAGTGACCACAAGCCCACCATGCCCAGATCTGCTATTCCAGAGTCTCCAGGGGGAAGGGCTTGGGTCCTCAACTCCTTCCTGACATACCAATATACCAGAATACCAAACCCTGTGCCCAGCCTTAATGCTCCATGCTTCTCTCTCTCTCTCTCTCTCTCTCTCTCTCTCTCTCTCTCTCTCTCTCTCTCTCTCTCTCTCTCTCTCTCTCTCTCTAACTTTTCCAATAGGGGAAGCCAGGAGTGCCAGGGACTAAGGGAGAGAAGGTAAGCTCCTTGTGTGGCTGCCCTAGATTGGGTTGAGTTGGGAACAGGTGTGTGTGTGTGTGGGGGGGCAGGGTCAGGCAGATCCAGACCCTGTCTCAGGCATCTGCAGGGTCTCTGAGCATGGTGGGCCATTTAGCTTCGCTCTCAGCCCAAATCTCATGTCTGTCAATAGGGTGCATGTATCTCCCCTGGCTTGCTTTGAGGACATAGTTCCAGGCTGTCGGGGACTCCTTTCCTGAGTGAATGAGTCACTTGGATAGGCAGCCCCTGCAGTTGTCCTGTTGTCTGCTTGGATGATGGGAAACACCTAAAACAGGTGTGACAGAAGCCTTCGTCTTGCCCCAGGTCTCGGCCCCACCCTAACCTCTTGTGGTTCTTCTCTTCTGCTAGGGTGATCCCTGTGAAGTGTGCCCAACGCTGCCTGAAGGGTCCCAGAATTTTGTGGGGCTCCCTGGAAAACCAGGGCCTAAAGGGGAACCAGGTGATCCTGCTCCAGCCTGGGTGAGTGCCCAAGTGGCCACTGAGGAGCATATGTACAAGACAGATGCAAGACAGTCAGAGGACTGGCTGCTTCTCAGTACCACTGAGATTACTGAGTGTAGCCTAGATGGGATTTGAACCATAGAGCTTGGCGTGGGCTAGAGTGTCATCCAGGTTTCCATGGCAACCTCCCAGAACTTTTCCCCGAGGGACTCTAGGGTATCCTTTGGGCAGGGTAGGGTGGAACCACGTCTTACTGTAAGTGAAGCTTGGCTAGGTTTGGATATTGGGTAGAGAAATGAAAGGAAGTGGTGAGGGCAAGGGTTAAGGTCCTAGTCCAGCCTTCTCATCCTACTCCTTCATATACCCTCTCTTTCAGGAGGGCCAAGGAACTGTGGGACTGAAAGGTGACCGGGTATGTAAATAACTTTCTAACGTGGACGTTTAGGCTGTTGTTTCCCTTTTTGTTCTATGGGTTGATGGGCACTGCCTCTGGTGTGAATCCATCAGGAATGGGGCAATTTAAAGGGCATATATGTGATGTGTCACCCTCTGTCCTTAAATACAGCTGGAGCAATTTGGGCTGTCCCAATTTTCCTACCTTAGCCCACGAACCATTTTTTTTTCCTTGCAGGGAGATCCAGGCATCCAAGGAATGAAAGGAGAGAAGGTGAGGCGCCCCTGTGCCCTGGTCCTCGCCTTCCGTCCACTGAGATGATTCTGACTGCTCTCTTCCTTCCCTAGGGGGAGCCCTGCTCATCCTGTAGTCCAGGGGTCGGGGCCCAGCATCTTGGGCCCTCTCCTGGACATGGTTTACCTGGTCTTCCGGTGAGTGACCTGCCCTTGGCATACTAATGACTGTCCTGGCTCTTTGGGTCCCATGCTTTGGGGCAGGGACCAAGAGGTCGCCACAAAGCAGGCTGCACTCTGGTACTTTCCTTCATCCCCGTGCTAGACTGCTACTTGTAAAGTAGTAACTGACTAGCGGTCCCTCGTTCCTTTCTCTTGCTGGGTGGACACCGGGAGCTTGGAGGGGTGTCAGGCAGGGATGCTGTAACTCCATCTTGATGTTTTCTGTTTTGTTTTAAGGGCACATCTGGAATTCCTGGGCCAAGAGGCCTGAAAGGGGAGAAGGTGAGGTCTGGGATAGATATCAGGGGGCACAGGCAAGGCAGGGGGAGAGGCACGGGAGACAGCCCTGGGAGGCAGGGATCAAACTGCAGCTTCACAGACAAAAATATCCATCAGGGTTTCCCTGAGCAGAGTCAAGGAATTTAGTTCTAAGAACCTCATGTGCTCCAAGAGAATTCCTTAGTGTTGTATTTTTAATTTAATGATAATCTAAAACGATTAAGCACATCCAAGACTACCTTAAAGCAAAATAATATTTAACTCTCCTTTCTACTTATTACGTGACAGGCACAGTTCCAAGCCTTGTGCATGTTTCATTGTCCCAAGTTTTAATGGAGTACAGTTCTCTACTATTCCCATCTTCTGGATGAGGAAAAAGAGACAGAAAAAGGCCCAGGGAATCTCCCAGTGCCTTGTGGGTGTTTGAGCCTGGGGAAGTCTGGCTCCAGAGTCTATGATCTCCACTACTTGGCTGGTTGGCTGGACTTGGATGCCCATGTTCACATTTGTATTCATGATTGTTCTAGATTTCTAGTAAAGGGTTGCTCAAATGAGGGGCTCTGTGGATGCCAGTGCCCAAGTGGGAGACACATTGGGGGTGGGGTGGGGCGGGGTGGGGCAGGGTATGTGTGTGGGGGGGTGTTCAGATTCACATGGTATTTCTCAAATGGAGTTTTAGTACCCATCCCAAACCCTGCTCTCCTTCCATTAGTGTGTATGCTGTGCCCATGTGTGCGTGCGTGTGTGTGTGTGTGTGTGTGTGTATACATGTGCACGTGTGGGTATGCATGCATGCGAGTGCATGCTACTGAGTTTGAACCAGGATCTAGCACATGCTTTGCAAGCACTCTACACTGAGCTGCGTCTCCTGCTCCATAGAGACTTAAGGAACCCTTATTTTACCCTTTATTTTGAGATAGGGTCTCACTAAGTTGCCCAGGCTGGCTTTGAACTCACGATGTACCTCAGACGGGCCTCGACCTGTGATCCTCCTACCTACCCCTCCTTAAGTAGCTGGCTTAGAGGCCTGTGCCACCAAGCGTAACCAGCCTTTTCTATCCCAGCAAATCGCATAACCCAAATCCCCAAAGCCAATGTCATCCTTCACTCCTTTCCCCACATCGTTTCCCCCTTCATCCCACCCCAGACACAAGTCCCAATGGTTCTGCCACATCTCCCTCGGATCTCCCTGCTTCTCTCGCGGGTGCCCCTGGGTCCCCATGGTCTCACTCCTGATGGCAGTGACCTCCTCTGGCCTGCATGTGTCTACTGTGGCCCTTCAACAGCCCATTTATAGCCGAGCAGTTAGTGTGCCTTTGTAGAAAGAACCGCAGGGACAGAACTTCCTGCTTACACGCCTTCTGGGACTTGACTCCGTGCCACAGTCCTGCTGGTCCTCATTCTGAGCATCTTCTCTCCTGGATTCCCCTCCTCCTCTGTGCCTTCCTTTGCTTTCGCCAGCAGAACCTCCTGCCACACACACACACACACACACACACACACACTGGAATATGTGGAGACTGTTCCCACCTCCAGACTTCACTCCTGTAGAAACCCAGAAGGCTCCTCCCCACCTCCTTCCAATGGCTGGCCTCATTCTCATCTGTCTGATGATCACGGTCCTACCCCGGACGACCCATATAAACGGGATTCCTTCCTGGTCTACGTCATTACCTCGTTTCCTTCATCACACTCGTCACCATTTAAGGTTACTCTTTTAAAAGCTCCAGCCATAAAGCGCTTGCCTTGTAAGCGTGAGGACCTGGATCTGAATTTCCAGCATCCACCGAAAAAAAACCAGGAACCGCAGCACTGTGGGTGAGGAGACCCACGGAACCCTGGAGCTCACTGACCAGTCAGCCAAGAGCTCACAGCCTGGAGCTCACTGACCAGTCAGCCAAGCTGAACTGCTGAGCTCTCGGAGGAGAGTGGGGAGAGATGGCTCAGCGGGCAAGAGCACCGGCTGTTCTTCCAGAGGACCCGGGTTCCATTCCCAGCATGCACATGGCAGCTCACAGCTGTCTGTAACTCCAGTTTCAGGGGAATCTGACACCCTGACACAGGCAAAACACTAATGCACATAAAAATAAAAATAAATAAATTAAAAAGTGGAGAATGATTGAGGAAGATGCCTGATGTCAACTCTGGCTGCTACCCATGTATACATACAACACACACGCACGCACATGCACACACACACAGCTGAGAATATACTTCAGCTGGTAGAGTGCTTGCCTGGTATGTTCAAATTCCTGAGCTTGATCCCCAGTACTATATAAACTGGGCAAGGTGGTGCACACCCAAGGCAGGAGGATCAGAAATTCAAGGTAGCATAGAGTTACTTTTTTGTTTTTATTATTATTATTTTTGTAAGAAAGCTCTTAAGTGTGCAAGGTCCGGGAGGCATTTTTGCCTGAGATGTTCACATTCATAGCACCTAGCCCAGTGCTCAGGGCCAAAGGGCATTTGATGAACAGCTCTTGGAGAAAAGACTATTCGATCTCAGTCTGGGTAGCATGAGGCCAGGTCTGGGCTTCTGGGACAGGAGCTGGTTTGTGGAGACATAGCTTCAAGACTGTGGTCAGGGGTCCCTGGGGGGTTGGGAGGAGTCCTAATCTCTGAGTCTCACTTTCCCTTGCCAGTGGACATCCCAAAGGTCCTCTCGTGTACCTGCAGGTCTGCCCTGTTTCCTCTTTAACTTTGTGCTCTCTGCTTGGCCCTCAGGGTAGTTTTGGTGATACAGGACCGGCTGGAGTTCCGGTAGGTATTCTTCAGGTGGCAGTGGCTCAGGGGAGGGCATGGTGGAAGGAACTGCTCTTCACAGGGGAACTGAGAGGCTTGGCTGGGCTGCATAGGCTAGGCGGGTTCTGGGCATTGGCTTATGTGGTTTCTCATGCAGGGATCACCAGGACCAATGGGACCAGCTGGCATCAAAGGGGCAAAGGTCAGTCTGGGGCATCCCTTGCAGGTTGTCAGGGCACACCTCTGAAGAAAATGTCTCTTTTCTGGCCCGTTCCACTCCAAATCTTGGGTCCCCTGCAGTCTGTGGGGGTAAATTCTGGCTCTTACTGGTATGGCCTTGCTTCTGTCTTGCTTCGTCCAGGGCTCCCAGTCTCTCCTGAGACATCCCTCACTTGGTCGATGTGCCACTTTGGAACGTTCTGCAGCCCTGGATCCCAAGCCTCAGGTTGCAGGAACCCCTTAACCCAATATCCTTGCTCTGCAGGGGGAGCCGTGTGAGCCCTGCACAGCCTTGTCTGGGCTACAAGATGGGGACATACGTGTGGTTCATCTGCCCGGCCCAGCTGGAGAGAAGGGAGAGCCTGGGTCCCCGGGCTTCGGGCTGCCTGGGAAGCAGGTAAATTTTGGAGATGGTTGTGGACAGGATGCACGAAAGAGCAATGGTGCCCACAGCATCTCCAGACTTCTTGAGCAGCAGGGCCAAGTAGGATGAGATCAACACCTTTGTGTCTAGCGCAGCCTGCGTGCATCCCTTATACACACTTCTGTCCTTCATCCTGGGACATAGAATGGTGAAACCTTAGCAGAGCTGGGTTCCAAGCTGGTTCTGATTTAAAAAAAAAAAAAATCTTTGACTTGAGCAAGTTTCTTTTGTTCTCTGTCCATCTGGGTCCTGTCCTTCGAGGTGAACTCAGTCATGATTTGGGTGAAGCCCTGAGCGGCACACAAGGGACTCCGGAGAAATGGCAGAGTGGCTGTGGTATGATAGCTGCTGCTCCAATTGTGACAGCAAGCACTGGCCCAGCCGAAGAGTAACCTCACAAGAACTCTATGGTGCAGAAACCCACACTGCTTTATCCGCCTCGTTTGACAGATGGGGAAACTGAGGCTAGATAAGGGGATAGGTGAGGTGATCTGCCTAGGTCATACAGGCAGAAGTGTCTCCAACGGTAGACAGGTTCCCTAGCCTTGTGTCTCACAGTCGGCCACATCCTCTCTGGGTTTCCCACAGTGCTGGGTACCCAGGGGTGTTCATTCTGAGGGAACCGGGGCTGAGACCATTTTCTCCTCAGGGTAAAGCAGGAGAGCGTGGACTCAAGGGGCAGAAGGTGAGAGAATGTGAACAGGCATAGAGGTGGGTGGGTACCCTGGTCGACATATAGTACAGGCCTCTATGCCCACTCCTCCCTCTCCCTCCTCCCTCTTCCCCCTCTCCCTCCTTCCTCTTCCTTCCTTAATTGAAAATACATTTTAACGGAATATATTCTGATCTGTTTTCCCCCAAACTCCTTCCATATCCCCTCTACCTTAAACACGACTCCTTACAGGGGGATGCTGGGAATCCAGGAGACCCTGGAACACCAGGCATCACGGGGCAGCCTGGGATATCTGGAGAGCCTGGGATTCGGGGTCCTGCAGGACCAAAAGGAGAAAAGGTCGGTGGGCCAGGCGTGGGAGAGGAGTTTGTTGCGTGGGCAAACAGAAATCAAGGGGCCTTTAATGTGTGGTACTGCAGAGAGTCTCAAGGGAGACCGGGGCATTAGATTCCACAGGCGCTTTACTGCAGCTTGGAGTACCTGGGATCTATTTTGTTTTCTCGGCGAAGGAGTGGCAGGAGAGGGGTGGGGCTCTCAGAGGCTGCAGGGGGCCCCTTTGCAATGCCCCCAGGCCTGGCATTCAGACCTAGCTCACAGGCTCCCCCTGTCTCTGACCAGGGTGATGGATGCACTGCCTGCCCTAGCCTGCAGGGGGCGTTGACCGATGTATCGGGACTGCCTGGGAAACCTGGCCCCAAAGGAGAGCCAGGTCCAGAAGGTGTGGGCCGTCCCGGTAAACCAGTAAGTGCCATTGGTTCATCCTCTCACCCTTCCCTACCGGCGTGTTGCTTCTCTAGCTGCCCAACACACCAAGGGTATCCATGGGTTCCCTTGTACCTTTTAGGGCCAGCCTGGTCTACCAGGAGTTCAAGGGCCCCCAGGACCAAAAGGCACTCAGGTTTGTGTTTTTCCCTGGTGTTTTTCCGGGGAGGGGGGCGGGGGGGAAGGAGGAGGAAGATGGGGAGGAGGAGGGGGAGGAGTGGGGGGATGGGAACTGTGAGACAGAAAGCCTGGAATGA